>NC_137033.1:14682395-15029895 GCF_032717465.1 Coenobita brevimanus
TAGCCGATAGTCCTGCATACATGAATAAATCTGAACAGGGAAGCGAACCCTCACAGACCATACCAATCTGACGGACTATTTGCTGGAGGGGGAGGGAGGGGAGAGCTATTGTTCCTAGAAAATGAAAGCCTAGGTACTATCACCAATATTTTTATCATGCGTATATAGCCTAAAATCTAACTCCTGCAAGATGGTGGCGCCTTTTTTTTTTTCTTGTACTGCTATCAAATATTCGTGTGGACCATTAACTTAGGCTCTTGAGGGAGGAGAGCTATTGTTCCTTAGATACAAATCCCTTGGTACTATCGTCAATATATTCATCACACGTATGTCATCTACAGCTTAATCCTTGCAGTACGATTGTCTTTTGTTTTTCTATAATCTCCCTACCATTAGATGATTATGTGGACTGTTTGCTCGGGGGGGTGATATTGGAGAGCTATTTTTCCTGGGAATAAATGGCCCAGCGCTGTCACCAATATAGTACATTCGTTTCCTTATGTTCTACAACTTAGCCCTTTCAATCCAATGGCGTTCTAGTTTATTCTTGCTACTTCCAGACGATTCTATTAAGCTTAAGTGAGGTGTCTAGTAGTGGAGGGATTAATGAATGCCTTATGTGAAATATTTACACACACACACACACACACACACACACACACACACACACACACACACACACACACACACACACACACACACAAATTTTCCCGGTCTATTGTCCACGTATCTCCTTCACTGAGACTTACTACTTTACTATCCGTCACATCCCTTCTTTTTTCTCTATCTTTCTATTATTTCTCTCTTTATTATCTTCATACTTCTCTCATTCCACTTTCCACATACCTCATCAGCCTTCATATTGTCTGGTGTTACTGAACTTCGACTCTTGTTCCGTCCGTTCATCTATCTTTATACATTTTGCAGCTTCTTTCACTTCACATGCATCCTTTCACTTCATTCGGTACACCTCCTGCTGCATTTTTTTCACCTATTCCCAAGCTTCACAAGTTTCCTTTTTGCGTCTCCCCCTCTCTCATTACATCCTCACGTTTATTCTTGTGTTTTCCCACATTCCACTTTGTAGTACCCTCAGGTTCACTTTCAAAATCTCCAGCACTTTCCTTCCTCATCCCCTCCTCCCGTCTCTCTCGCTTCCAGTTACAAACTCTCTTACTTCCTCTCCACAGGTGCATTACTCTCACCTTACACATCTCTCCATTTCCTCTCACAGCTCCCAGACTCCCTCCTCTCATGAATTAGTATGTCTCATGTTTGCCATATTCTTATCTAGTTTAACATATTCTCGTACAAATATAGTCAGTATATATATATATATATATATATATATATATATATATATATATATATATATATATATATATATATATATATATATATATATATATATATTTATATATATTTACATATTCTTTAACAGTCTCGAAACCGTATCAAAAACTAAGATAAATATTTTACTGAGCCTGCAGGTCTGAATTCCTCTTTTATTAGTTCAGAATACTGAGTGCAAAAAATATTATTAACTACACCTGTACTTTATTCACAGCCACTTTCCTCACGTCAACTGCACATTACTCTAAGACTCAGCTCTTCTTTGCTCATTTCAACAAAAAAAAAAAAAAAATCATTCTTGCATCACACTACTCTTTACTCACCTCTAACTCTCATATCCCTCCACCTCACATACGCTTCATCTTTTGTCATCACACCTCACTTACCTCTGCTTCTCGTATCCCTCCACCCCACCACCCTTCATTCATTTGCATACCATTTGTCTTTATTTAATATCCCTTATAACTTTATTACCATCGCTTGTGTAAACGAGGTGGAGAGTTGAGTTCCCCCAGAGAAGTAAATTGTCTGATGCTAAAATGTTCTTGATTTGGATTAATTGTCTCAGTACAGAAGCTACAAGAAGTCTGACTGAAGGTGTGTTAGTGCTCTTATTAACTTCTCTGTGTGAATATATGGAACGTCATGAATATTAAAAATCAAAATTGAGAGATATCCCTCATCCCCATCACATCTTTCTCACTCCAACTTCTCTCACTACCTACACACACACACACACACACACACACACACACACACACACACACACACACACACACACACACATCCTCAACACCACCTCCCTCCCTCTTTTCTCAGTCCTATCTCCCTCATCCCTAACTCCCCTTCATCACCCCTCCTTACTCCCCCACCCCTCCTACCTCCCTCACCAGGTGGTAAGTGTTAGTCTGACGGAGGGAGGATCACCACTTAAGTCGTGTAAGTACGCTGCATCCCCCAGCTGGTAAGACAGCTGGTGAGGCAGGGGAATGGTGAGGAAGGAAGATGGTAAGGCAGGGGAATGGTGAGGGAGGATGATGATGATGCAGGGGAGTGCTGAGCCATGGGGTGGTTAGGCAAGAGTTGATGAAGCAGGAGGAGGAGGAGGCAGGGGTGTGGCGAGGCAGAGAGGTGGTAAGGCAAGAGAATGGAGAGGCATGAGGTTGGTGAGGCAAAGGGGGTGATGAGGAAGATGGTGGGGCAGGGGAGTGGTAAGGCAAGATATTGGTGAGGCAGGAGAGTAGTGAGGAAGGACGTTGGTGAGGTAAGGAATTGGTGAGGCAAGGAATTGGTGAGGTAGGAGGTTGGTGAGGCAAGGAACTGGTGAAGCAAGGAACTGGTGAGGTAGGAGGTTGGTGAGGCAGAGGAGTGGTGAAGTATGTCGTGAGGAAGAGGATGGTAAGACAGGATGATGTTAAGGCAGGAGAATGGTGAAAAGGGTAGTGAAGCAAGAAGAGTATTGAGGTAGGATGATGGTGAGACAGGACGGAAGTGAGACAGGAGGGTGGTGAAGAAGGAGGGAGGTGAGGCAGGAGAATATTAAGGCAGGAGAGCGGTGAGGCAGGAGAATGGTGAAGCAGGCAGGTGTGAGACAGGGCTGGTCATATGTCTAAAGGGCTTACAGTGTGATAATTAACTGGCTCCCTTTACTCTAATCACCCTAATGAGCCTGGGGAGCGTATTCTCACGTGGCTGGGAATCTCTAACACCCTCCTTTAGGCTACTGTAATTAACCTGGAGATTTTGTTTATTTTTGCAACATGTTTCCGGTTCCTCAGTAGCTAAATAAGAGACTACTAATGCTGTACATGTCCGTCTATTCCATAACATTTCTTCGTTACTAATTCCATGTCCAAGCGTTAAACTTTATTTGCAGCTTAGCATTCAAGATGGAGAGATAACAAGTTTAGGTTCAGTTAAGTGGAGAGTTTATTTCAGCTTATGACACGTTAATGTTATCTTGTGTGTCATTTATTGTTCTAAAACAGTGAAATGATGGGATGTGTGATATACAAGAGGATGTTAAAAGAAATGCAGGATATGTATAAGAAAGGAGTAGCTGCTATTAATGCTCCTAATCTCACCAGAACACTGTGCTTACTATCATCCCTTCTTGCTATACGTCATATCCAGACTGAAAAGGACTACAGTGATCCTTCTTGTACACTAAAGTCATTTATATTTGATCCCTGCTTTCTCCAGACTGTTGTCGTTAGCTACGGAGGAATTTCTTAAGCGGAAGGGTTAGATCTAGCTTCCGTCAGTGCAGCTAGTACAAGGGGGCTCTCCTAGCTGAATAAAATCGTCTAACATAGCCTAAGAGCAGCAATAATAAAATGAAAACGTCATCAGATTGGGGGAGTTAAAACATTCGGTACACTGGCCTTTTTTATTTTACTCCTTCAGTCTCCAGGCGGTTTCATCCAGCCAGAGATGCACTTGTTGTAAAGGGGAGATGATGGCCGATTGGTTGAAAAAGTCGTCTGTTGTTTGAAATGACACGACTTATATCCTAGTCTTGGGTAGGGAAAGTTTTGAGTAATTGAATTTCTTTACAGTAGACTTTATTTTACCTCCCCCGAGACGCACTGACATGTCATAAAGCATCCCCTCCTTCCCACCCCCTACTCATACCAGCACACAGTCCATAGTCCAGAATGTGAGTTGGCATCTTGTTAACCTGACGCAAATTCTTTTCTAATTAACTCCTCCAGCCCGAGAGCGATCTCATATTTTATTGTTGTTGCACCGCATGTGTCTATTAAGTTTATGCGAACACCTTGGTAATGAGAGGATTAATGAGGCCTACAGTAAGTCTAGAACAGTCTCTTTCGGAATTAGGTCATTTAAAGAGAATACAACAAGAATATGACTTTTAAAAGTCTTCGGCTGAAACGCTGGTCTTCTCTACTTCGTACTCTGATGTGCGTTGACAGGAGGTAAGCTTGGTGTAGATTCTTTTACTAATTAATTTAAAGTTCCTCCCACTCCCATTATCCTATTACACTTTTTTCACTTTTTTTTTTTTTCAATTTTACTCTTTGTCAGGGTCGCCTTGTGGTCTAGCGATCTGGGACACTGGTCGGGGTGGCAGCCATGTACTTTCAACTCCTAAGCCCGAATTTCAGGACATGGAGGATTTTCAGTCATCTTTTGCTACCAGGAACATATGCCCTTTATCTACTCTTAACTCCTTCAGTACTCCTTCAGTGATAAGTTCAGCTTCCAGACGCCCTTTGCATGCCCAGTTAAAACAGTCATTATCATCATCATCATCAATATCCCCCTGCAAGCACAGTAAAGAAGTACTCATCATCATTTATTAAGTCATCATCATTATCCCTCTTGCAAACCCAGTTAAAGCAGTCATCATCATCATCATCATCTTCATCATTCTCCTTGCAAGCCCAGTTAAAGCCATTGTTATCATCATCATCACTACATCACGGTAAGAGCGTCCTAAATCTCCTTCCTATATATCCAGTTTAGAGACAATCCATGCCCCAGACGCCCGCTGTAAACCCTATGAGAAGACGTCATTATCATTATCATTGTCATCATCACAGTATCTAGGAAACAACAGGAGAATATTCCTCCTGTCTCATCTATTCAGTGTATAATTCCAAGCTCCAGATTCCCCCCTGTCGACAGCTTTAGTCCAGCAATCATCATCATCATCATCATCATCATCATCATCATCATCACCATCAGCATATCAAAGTAGCTGTTCTTTTAATCTTCCACTTGTTCTGCCCTGGCCAGTCACTATCATGGTTCCAGACATCAACACCACCACCACAGTCATAATCATCGTCATCAAGCATCATCGTCATCATCGTATCAAGGCAGCAGCAGGCCAAATCTCCCTGTAATCCAATCTGCCCAGCGATTATCCACGTTACAGAAATAATCATCGTCATCTTCATCATCATCATCATCATATCATGGCAGCGTCAGGCTAAATCTCCCTCCTATCCTCCCCTATCCTCCAGTCACTATCCCTGTGCCAGACGCCCACTCCTGAGCGTGTTGTTGGAGGCGTCAAGGAAAGGCCGGCCCCTCAAGACAGGATTACCATAGCTGAGTTATGGCCCTGATCGAACGTGGCTCTGGCAATCGTACCCAAACATCAATTCCTTAGCTATTTATTTTAGGATATGGCTAGTTAATATCCTTTTGTACATTATTTAGGTTAATATGACGATCTCTGAAGGATTTATACAACCTGATTAGTACTAGGGGACTAAATTACAACTAGTACTATGGGGCTAAGAGACTGAATTAATATGCTAGGGAGGGGAAGGACACAAGATATCATGGTTCATAGAGGTGTTAGATGTGTTTGGCCTGGTGCGTCTCTAGAGGCAAGCTGTTTACCCACTATATTATGGAGTCTCGTGGCAGGATACAGGCCAGCAGGGTTATTGGAGAGAGGGTTTGGGTGCTGCCAGGCCCGTATATATTGCCAGCACATACATACTCACGCCTACACATACGCACACCCACCATTGTTACTTGCCCTCCCCCGTCTCTCTCTCTCTCTCTCTCTCTCTCTCTCTCTCTCTCTCTCTCTCTCACACACACACACACACACACATTTATGCATCTCCAAAATATGAAGTAACCAGAGTTGCACCACTGAACTATTGTTATTACTAAGACAAGTACAGTAAATACACAAGACTTGCTTTTTGTCGAGAGTTAGAGCACTGAGAGGACGAGATAGAGCACAGGTCCACATGGCTCTCCTTGCTTCACCGCCTCGTGTATTCATGTATACAGTTTGGCACGAGACCTGAGAGTAGGAGGATGGGAGAGGGGGATATTGAATCTACCGTTACAATAGCGTACCCATTTGCCTCTTCCCTCACTTCATCCCTCTCCCCTCACTCTATTCCTCTCCCCTCTCTCCATACCTCTCCCCTTTCTCCACATCTGTCCCCTCTCTCCATACCCCTCCCTCTCTCCATACCTCTCCCCTCACTCTATACCTCTCCCCTCTCTCCACACCTCCCCTCTCTCTCCACATCTCTCCCCTCTCTCCATACCTCCCCTCTCTCTCCATATCACTTCCCATTCTCCATACCTCTCCCCTCTCTCCACATCTCTCCCCTCTCTCCATACCTCTCCCTCCTCCTCTTTCCTCTCCACCGTTCACCTAACCATCCTCTCAACCCCCTTTTACACATCATGCCTCCCACACTCTCACTTTTCTTATGCCTCTCCCTTATCTCACCTAACCTCGTCCTTCCCAGACAGGATTTTGCTCAGGTAAATAGAACACGCTGGTATAGCTGGTATCAGCTTCACACACTGAGGTGGTTTGGACATGTGGAGAGAATGGGGAATGAAAGACTGACGAAGAGGGTGTATGTAAGTGACGTGGAGGGAGGGAGAGAGAGGGGAAGACCGAGGATGAGGTGGAGGGATGGAGTGGAGAGGTATATGAGGGAGGGGGGAGTGAGTCGGGGGGAAGGTAGTCAAATGGTGGGTGAAACAGCGACTTGGAGGCGTTTTGTCTGAGGCCACCCTTTGCGGGATTATGACGTCGGGCTATAGATAGATAGACAGCTTCATAACAATACCCAGATATGCTAAGAACAGGGGATGAATCGGTCTCTGGCTGGACTATGGGTCGAACCCTAAGTGGCTTTGGAGTTTCCGTAAAGCATGTCTCTTAGCTATTCATTTACATAGTACACCTCGGTAGCCTCTTGTATGCTACGGTACTATGGCAAAGTACGTCAGTATCAAAACTATATATCATCAGCATACAGAAGAATATCATTAAGTGTATGCAGCAGAGGAAGAGGAAGAAGAAGAGAAAGAAGATGATGATGATGATCATGATGAAGAAGAAAAAGAATCGCGAAGGAAAAAGTGTCACGAAGCCCCTATGTCACCAGGAATATCATACTCGGGCCTGTACTCTCATCGGTTTAGGAAGATCCCGTACACCTTTTCCTTAGCGATTTCTTTTGCGCATTGCACCTTACTGTCCTTCTCTCTGTTATGTATATCCTTCTAAAATAATCAACCCACTTTACATGCATAGTGTACAAAAGGATAATAACCAGTCATATCCAAAAATAAATCGCTAATGAAGAGGTGCTAGGGAGCCTCCTAGCCCGACGTGACTACAAAATCTTATATTTGCTCTTCTCCGCTACATCTTCACCGTCTCACCCCCTTGCCTCCCTCTGAACACACCTGCCTCCTTCCTACGTCTCACTTCATCTTACTCCATTCTTGTGAGGCACTTCCTTTCTCCATCCGTATTTCCCAGCTGTTCACATCTTTCTCTTTCTTTAACACCCTTTCCTTGTCCACACGGGCCTGAAGATTGATGTTTTACCTTTTAAATTAGTTGTGGAATACGGAGAGTAGGTAAACGGTTACTGGAAACAATAATTATAGTAATAATAACAATAGTAATAATTAATCATCATCATGATCATGATCATCATCATCATCATCATCATCATCATAATGAAAATAATAATAATAATCATAATCATAATCATAATAATAATAATAATAATGACAAAAACAAGAAAGTTTCCCATAGGGATGTAGAGATTTTAATAATAATAACTGCGTCAGTAGCTCACAGGTTTCCGGTTCCTGCATCCCCAAATTAGAATTATCAGCTTAATCATTGACAAATATCAAAATAAGCTGACCCAACATCCATACACTGTGCATGTCATTTCGTTTGACAGCGTACGTAAACAACATAACGCATGGATGATCAAAGGTGTATATGAAATGGAGATATGGCCCATGTCCTTGTGTAGCATGAAATGTACAGGGTCTGCGTAATTTAAAGCGTACATATTAACTATCAACGAATTTATGAAATTTACAGAGAGAATTAACAGAGCAACACTCATCCTCCAAATTCAGGATAGTTTCATCTTTCCTATTTAACTCTGTGAGCACTGTGGTATAATTCATATGCTATATATATATATATATATATATATATATATATATATATATATATATATATATATATATATATATATATATATATATATATATATATATGCTACGGTCGAGCTATTTACCTCAGCTTTGTATAGATTTCTCATACTGAAAAAATGGCAAAACGAAAGCATGATGGAAGGAAGGAAAGACAGACTATTTCTAACCCTTTCATTACTAGTCTTTCTTATAATGAATCAGATAATCTCAGAGTAAGATTCACAAAAACCAAAATACATCGTGGTACTGAAAGGGTTAACTGCTTTCCTGGTAGAGACGGACAGGTGTGTATTATTCAGGCTGATACCCGAAGTTTCTCCGCAGCGTAGAGAAATGCCACTATATGCCCTTCTCTTTAACATGGCCCAGATTTTTTGTCCTTAAGAAGCCTATATTACATAGCTCAATGTCAGGATAAGACAATACTGTGGCTCTGCATCCTTTCCACAGCATTTCTTCATGTCTTCCATCAAATTCTTATGTTAATCTAGTGTTACAACTCAGTATTAAAGATGGAGAGATGGCAAATTTAGGCCAAGTTAGAGTAATACGGGTATAGTTAGAGTTAATCACTAATCTAATCTCTACGTGGTATAGGCTTAGATTAGTATTATTTTCAAGTTAGCACTTCTACTCTAACCTGATAAAGATCCCGAATCCCTTTTAGCTCAGTTGATGACAAAAGACTGACAGACTGAAAGGTTGATTTGGCTGGTAACCAAGGAGGTCCATTCCTACCTCACAGAATTTCATACAATCGCAACTTACTGTACAGTAGTATACATAATTAGTCACATAAAAAGTTTCACATAACTCGTATTTTGCATAAAAAGTGCCCTCCTCGGAGAGAGAGAGAGAGAGAGAGAGAGAGAGAGAGTCAATATAACAGAAATTACCCCTTCCATTGCATTTTAACCGCAGTTGGATAAGTTCTTTGGCGCAGACCTGAAGTGTTCCACCACCTTTCCCTGTTTCAGGATGGAGTGACCTTTTGAATTCCCTATTTTGTATGAAGTTTCGTGAATAAAGACAGGTTAGGGAGACCTGAAAATTGCCACTCCCGCTGCATTATAAAGGGAGCCAGAGTTGTTTGTGAAGATGTAAAGCACTTAACTCTCTCTCTCTCTCTCTCTCTCTCTCTCTCTCTCTCTCTCTCTCTCTGTCAGGGTGCCTTGTTATTCCGTAATCCCTTATCTGTCTGAAGTTTTGTGGATTTGAGCTGGTGGGGGGGAGAGAGAGGGCGCGTGTTAAAGGTCACTGCTAATAATTCAGTCGCCGGGATGGAGCGGGCTTGTGTGGTGAGGCTCTCCGGGGGTGAGATGGGAGAAATGAGAGTGAGATTAGAATGAGATAAAGAATGATGGGTGGAATGAGGAGAGGGGTGGTGAAAGTGAAGGTGTGGTGAAGTAAGGATGTGATGACGTAAAGAACGAGAGTGAAATGAAGAAAGTAAAAGCGTGATAAGATATGGGGAATGAGAGTGTGATCTGGCTGACAAGAAAGAATGTGTGGAAATGAAGAGAGGGATAATGGAAGTGAAGGTGTGGTGAGGTAAGAGCGTTAGGAAGTGAGGAATGAGAGTGAAGTGATGAATGTGAAAGTGTGATGAGGTAGGAAAGGTTAGGAATGAGAGTGAGACTTGGATGAGATGAAGGATGATGGGTGGAATGAAGAGGCGGATGATGGAAATGAAAGTTTGGTGAAGTAAGAATGTGATGACATGAGAAATGAGAACGACGTGATGAAAGTGAAGGTGTGATGATGTAAGATGTGTGGAATGGGAGTGAAATTAGGATGAAAAGGAGAATGATGAGTGGAAATAGAGGGAGGAATGACGAAAGTGAAGGTATACGATGAAGAAATGTAATGATGTGGGGAAATGAGGAAGGGAATGATGAAAATGAAGGTGCGATGAGGTAAGAAGAGGTAAGGAATGGGGGTGAGATTAGGATGAAAAGAATGAGTGGAAATAAAGGAGGAATGATGAAAGTGAATGGCTGGTGAGGTAGGAATGTGATGATGCTAAGTATATGAGTAAGATCACGAGATGAATGATGAGTGGAAATGATAAGAAGGATGCTGAGTGGAAGTGTAATGAGAGTGATTGATTGAGAGAGACAGCAATAATGACAGACATTATAAGATGAATAATGATTAGTGGAAGCGTGATGAAAAAAGCAATGATTAGAAATAAGACATCAAAGATACGAGTAAAATTATGTAGTGAAGAAGAATGAAAAGTGGAAATGTGGTAAAGAGAGGAGTGTTGAAAATAAGAATATATTTAAGAGGGAAATGAGGAGAGTGAGTAAATCTTAAATAGACTGATAAGGGAAGACTGATAAAGAGAGGAATGATGATAGAGTGAATGTGTTCAGGAGAGAAATGAGAGTGAGAATGTGTTGAGAATAATGATCAGTGGAAGTGTCATGATGATGGAAATGATGAAAGTGTAGGTGTGGTAAGATGAGAAGTGATAAAAATCTGATAAGCAAAGACTGATAAAGGGAGGAATGATGAAAGAATGAATAATTTAAGGAGAGAAGTCAGAGTGAGAATATGCTGAGACGAATGAACAGTGGAAGTCTCATGAGGAGAGAAGTGATGAGAGTGGAGGTATGATAAGATACGAAATGATAGTAATAAGATTATGATGAGATAATGAAGGATGATGAGCTGAAGTATGGTGAGGAGAGGAATAAGGAGAGTGAAGGTAGCAAAGGTGTGGTGAAGGTAGACACTCTTCCATAAAATAAAAAGTAAATATTAACCAGATGTGAGCGACTGGATTTCAGCAGACAGCAGCAACCACTGAAACAAAAATAAAAGACTGAACATGAAAAACACAAAGGAAAAATGAAAGTGACAAAGGCCTCGGATGTCAGGGAGAGGTAGGGGTTTACGGAGAGGAAATTGGCTCTTGTTGGAAAAGGTGAAAAGAGGATTCCAGACGACTAGCTCCAGGCTTTATTTATTTATCTTTTCGCGGAACCCCCCACGCAGGAAATATGAAGGTTGGAAATGACTTATACCCTAGCACATAGAGCAAGAGCGAGTGTTATGCATTATCTCCTGTGTGTGTGTGTGTGTGTGTATTAACTTTTCTTTAGCTGCTTTAGAGGTGGGCAGAGGGTCCTTACTTTCCTTTCCTTATCCGAGCCTATTATAGTATACCTAATACCGTGGGATCTAGTTGTAAAGACCATTAAATCTGTCTTATTCCGGAAGAGAGTAATAAATCTCTCTCTCTCTCTCTCTCTCTCTCTCTCTCTCTCTCTCTCTCTCTCTCTCTCTCTCCCATGTATGCAAATTAAAGAAATGAAGAAAGTGACTGAGGCTTGTGGAAGGCGATGCAGATGGTGATGGAGATGATGGTGGGGGTGAAATGGGGAAAGTGAGGGAGTAGTGAGGGCGACGATGGGGCAGGATGATGGAGAAGATGACGGTGGAAGTGACGATGATGTGAAAACGTTAAAGTGGCGAGGAAGAAAGGAAAATGCATGGTGACGGAAAGCACTGGGAAGAATTTCAAAGCTGTAAAGTGCATGTAGAGAGATTTGTTGATAATAATGTGGATAATGATGAGTGATGAGGATGAGGATGATATACGGCGACACTGGAACGAAATAAAAGTGTAGCTGATGAAAAAAACGGCGATAAAATAATTGATGGCAGTGGCACGAAAGTGATAACAGGGAATGCGATTTGCTTTATATATATATATATATATATATATATATATATATATATATATATATATATAGAGAGAGAGAGAGAGAGAGAGAGAGAGAGAGAGAGAGAGAGATTAATTATCTGTCCATTTCCTCATCTATAGCTTCAGGCAGAACCACTTTTTTTTTTTTTTTAACAAGTCAACATAACTTGAAAGGTGATATCAGTCGAGTAGCTTTAGGCACGCATAATCTCTTATTTATTATTTATTAAAGGAAAATTAATGTTACTTGAACCAAAACTCCATCGAATGGTATTCGTCTTATTCAGAGGAGAAATATACCAAATATTTTCCAATGTCGTGATTAGCGGTTTCCTTTGTAACTTACATTCTTTTTCCACTTTTATAACACAGATTAAGAGCGATAAAAAGGAGAGGGAAGTAGGGATGAAACATGATGAAAGAGAGGAAGGGGAACGGGAGAAAAAGTGAGGAAAAGAAGAGGAGAATGATGGAAGAATGAAGAGACAAAAAAACAAAAGGCAGGAAGGAAGAGAGGGTGATAAAAGCCGGAAAGATTAAGCGACAAAAAGCAAGAGGGGAGGTGACGGAGAGAGGATTTACGAGGAGGCAAAAAACTGACTGCAAGAAAAAGGGGAAAGAGACTGAAGGACGGTAGATGAAAGACATGAAAGTGAGAAAGGATGTATAAACTTCACGGAGAGAGAGAGAGAAAGAGAGAGAGAGAGAGAGAGAGAGAGAGAGAGAGACAGACAGACAGACAGACAGACAGAGACTGCAGCTCGAGGGTTAAAAAAAAAAAAAAAAAAAAAAAAAGAGGTAGCGGGTTGAGGACCTGCAAGTGCCTCCTCCCTCGAGCCAACTGGGAGAATATGATAGATGTCCTCTCTCTCTCTCTCTCTCTCTCTCTCTCTCTCTCTCTCTCTGCCACTTTTATTTTCCTTATGACTAAAAGTTTGGCATTGTTTCAATCACATGTTGAGAAAATTGATCCTAAATGCTCTGAAGATGATTCCGTTGGAAAGAAAAAAAAAAAAAGACACGTATTCTCTGCGTGGTGTGAAAGGAGATTAACTCTCTCATTTGGATAACACATATACTTTATTAAGTTCTACTGACACAGAATTGTCACTACCATAAGAGATTTTAGTGGTGATAATGATGATGATGATTGTAATGGTGATGATAATGATGATACGAAGGCGAAGGAGAAGTAAAATGTTCATTAATTCACTTTAAGTTGGTCCAAATTTTCATCCTTTTGCAGCTTATTTCACGTAGCTCAGTGGCAGGAAATGATAATACTGTGGCTCTACGTGTTGTTTGTAGCACTGCTTCATGAATGGCATCATATTCTCATGTTACTCTCCTATTACAACTCAACACTGCAGATGGAGGGATGCCAGTTTTAGGCCAAGGTAAAATGAAGAGAATATAGTACATACTGAAAAGGTATGTAAGAAAGGGTGGTGTGTCTTCTGGGGAAGGGTTGTTATTAAGTCGGGAAAAAAATTGTCTAGAGGTCATTTTGTCAAGATCGTCCCTGAAGGTATGTGGCGTCGACGCAATAAAAAGACAGACACATTACAAGGACTGATCATAATTTAACAGTGCGATATAACAGCGAGAAAGATAATGTTAATGCATAGAAAATGGTAAAGATGTTGAATAAATTGCTAAGGAAAATTAATTATTTTTTGAATGGGTACACTGGGTCAGAGTAACGGCTGTGTAACGGGAACAGAATCATGATGATGATGATGATGATGATTTTTTATTATTCTATTTGTTATTATTTATTATCATTATTTTTATTTCTTGGGTGCTGCATTTGTGAGGTGGGAAATGAGTTGCCTTTTTATAGGTGTATAAGTGTACCGTACATCCTGCACAGGTATGTTATTTATGATGGTGAGAATGATTGATATACAGGGTAAGTATTAGTTTTTTTTTTTTCTTTTTTCATGCCCGGGGTACGGAGAGTGAGTTAAGTAATTTATTAGATTAGTTATATTTCTACATGCATAGACTGCTAAAAAAAAAGAAGTGTGTGTGTGTGTGTGTGTGTGTGTGTGTGTGTGTAGGGGAGGGCCATCTCAGTCTCTTCACGAAGATATACCTATAATCAGCTCCACTTCTGTTTCACTATATGATGGTCATAATCTCTCTCTCAGGTTCCAGTGTCTCAATCTCAGATGAACACTATCCTCTGACGTTGCTCGTACGTGGAATAGAGCACCACAGTTGTCTCGATCGTGAGGGAATTATTGGTGCCAACATTAATCATTCCTGTTGATATGACTCACTTTCAGCTATAGTGATTTTATTTTAACATATTCCAGACTTTTTTCCTTCTGCAACATATTTCACGTAGCTCAGTGGCAAAATAAGACAACACTGTACCTCCACATCCTCACGACAGCACTTCTTCATGACCAGCATCATTTTCTAGTGTTTATCTCTTGTTTCAGGTTAGTGTACGCTCGCACCAGAAAGTATTGGTGTGCAGAATATGTGTTAAATATTATGACACAAGGAACAAAGGGAACGGGAAATTTCGGTTCTATCCTCCCACGCGCAGGCATCCCAGACGATAGATGACTGTTGTATCAGATATAACACTTGTGTCCTTCATAATGTGTAGGAAATGGCCGTAAATGTTATAATATATACAGGCGTTAACGGGCTGTCAGTGCTCCATGGTTGAATCATTCCGGGTGGCATCGCACCCACAGTGCACTGATACTTTCTGGTGCGAGTGTACATGATAGAGAGGTGGCAATTTTAGTCCAAGTTAGAGTGAAAAGGGTATAGTAAAAGTTCTCTGGCGTTGGGCAGGGAAAAATACTAGAGGTGTCCTGATATAAGATGATTAATATGCTTAGTGCATGACTCATGTAGGAACTGGGAAGGCAAACACAATTTCTGACAACTTTACTGAAGCTTGAGGAAAATAAAGGAAACTTGACCTTGTACAGCTCACTGCTTTAAGTAAAGAGGAATGCAGGCCAACTATTTCCGATCCTCATAGGTCTCTTATGCCTTTCGTATTTAGTTTTAAGAGTACAAGTGTTAATGTCCAACAATATTTTAGTATATCCACCAATATCAATTCCTGTAAGCATTTAATATTTCAGTTATAATTAATCGAGAGCACGTGAAAATGCTGGTAGAATGAAGGTACGTGTGTCAGGTAAATGGTCATGCAAAGGGTCTGGTAAATGATCTAATAAACGGTTTGGTAAAAGGGCTGGTAATGTCCTTTATTTCGTCTGGGAGATATTATACTCACATACGAGTACATATGGTGAAATAATACTCTCTCAGTAATATGGTTTCAGTGTGAGGGTACAATTTTCTTCTCTGGTAAAAGTACACGAGGGAAATTTGTAGCCATTATGTACCCACGATAAAATGTCAAGCGAGAAAAAGTGTATTGTTCGGGTAAGTCCGAACTGCACTCAGCCCCCTCAACCTGGGTATATTAATCTGCTTTTCATTCTTGTTACCGTTAGATGACTTTTTTACTTCAACTAAGAAGAGAGCCTTAACAGTGACTATGTTAAGGAAGGGTATTTCGATATTCCCCAGGTCCTTAAATCCTTCTTGACCTCAGTCAAATATATTGGAGTTAACACGAATGAAATAAAGAAGTCAGGCTTCTGAAACGTGGACGAAGCACTGTGGTATATGGGAGAGTCTGTGATTTAAGGGCAAGTATTATGTGAAGAATTTTTAAGAGCCATGAAAAAAAATAATAATAAGCACGACGTGATACAGGATATTAACTAGTCTGAGGAACTGACTTAATCTCCTCACTCAGATGATACCCTCTTCAATTTGCTTTATTCTTCCTCTCAAAAAATGGTTATATTAAACTTAGAAGAGCCCTTTGAAGTACATGATTAATACTAAATCTGTTACCAGCATTTCGAAAAGTCTATCCAAAGCTGAAGAAAAAAAAAATATGAAGAATAAGGGGGAGAAGAACATCCTGGGGCTAAAAGGTTTCATAGATTTTATTTTTATTTTTTTTCATGTTTCTGGTTAGTTCCTATAATTTCTTATTAATCGGCCCCCGAAAGTATGGTAGGCTATATTTTTTTCTTTCATTTTTCTTCGTTATACCGAAGAGAAAACGCCTAACATTCCCAAGCCCTTACCACTTCCACACTCCTACCACTCCCATACCCCAGCCACTCCCATACCCCTACCGCTCCCATCACTCTTTCTCCACGTGCCGTCACTTCACTTATATAATTATATCACATGGATGTACCCTTTCGTCCACACCTTTTCCTCATCCGTCGTCCCCCTCCCCCCCTCTCTCTCTCTCTCTCTCTCTCTCTCTCTCTCTCTCTCTCTCTCTCTCTCTCTCTCTTTGTCCACTTGTAGTCTTCTTATAATCGATTTCCTTTTCTCTCTTATCTCTTTCTTTCTTCACCTCGCATCCTTTCGACCTTCTTCCTTCAGTTCTGATAATTTTCTCATTCTGTTATCACATTTATTTTTCATCTCCTTCCACCCACTTATACTCTTATTTCTTCTTCCTTTTCTACTAACTCTCCTTCCCTCATACATTCTCTCTCGATCACGCTCCTACTCATCCCTACACTCACACTCATTTCGCCTCATACTCCCGTTTTCCCACCTGCTTGTCTCACACTCACTCTCTCCTACAAACCCATCACTCTCACTTAAGTACTCTCACTCGTCTTCTTACACTCCATTCGTCTCCTATGTTTTTGGTTCAGTTTTAGCTATTTTCACTTTCCTTCTACAACCTTACATTCCGTTCTTCACACACACACACACACACACACACACACACACACACACACACACACACACACCTTCGTTTATATAATTACCATCCCCATCTCCGTCATTAATTACCTTACCTGCCTCTTGTTAACCTTCGGTGCACCTCACTAGGCTACATGTCTACACATACTCCGTTTGTGTATTTGTCCATTCTCTCTCTCTCTCTCTCTCTCTCTCTCTCTCTCTCTCTCTCTCTCTCTCTCTCTAACTTCCTTTTTTCCCCTCTTCTTCACATTTTACATTTTTCCCATACACAAATCACGTAGCTTAAGTTAACCTCCATCCATACTTTACATCTTCTTTCCTTTAACATTCCCCTGCACACCTGTTCCCTTCTCACTTCTTCTTGCCTTAACTACCCCTCTTCCTACCTCTTTCCCACTCACCTCCTCTCTCATCACTTCCCTTCCCCTCACATCCTCTCTCATGATCTCCCTTCCCCTCACCTCCTCTCTCATCATTTCTCTTCCCCTCACCTCCTCTCTCATCACGTCTCTTCCCCTCTTCTCCTCTCTTTTCGCCATCCTTCCCCTTGCCTCCTCTCTCACTACGTCCCTTCCCCTTGCCTCCTATCTCATCACTTTCCTTCCCCTAGCATCATTTCTCATCACTTCCCTTCCCCTCACCTCATCTCTCATCACATCCTTTTCTTTCACTTCTCATACTTTCCAATTCTTCCTCCCTCATTCTTACTAGTACAGTCAGCTACACTTTCTTTTACATCATCTCTCCTCGTCTCATGTACTTCCCTTTGCTTTCTTTCCCTTCTCTTCCCCTCAGTTACATTCTCATCATTCATTCAGAACGCACATTTTTGAAATCTAATATTCACCTACACCCTTATTCCCCTTTCGTCTCGTTTCCTCGCCTTGCTGACTTTCCATCCCCACCCCTAGCGTCTCCTCCCCTCACCCTGTATCTCCTCTCCTCACCTTCCTCCCCTTAAGAATGTTCCCCTAAACTCTTCCTCCCTTCTCGTGCTGTCTCCTTGCTTTAGCTCCCATTCCCTCTTCCTTCATTGACCTCTTTCCTCCATATCGCATTTTCTCACATCCAACTCGTCTCTCCTCTATGTCCCTACTCCTCGCTCAATTGCCTCCCTTCCCTTCCTTTCACCTCCCCCTTCCTCACCATGTATCCAGAGTTTGCTTTTTTGCATCTAACATCCCCTTATATTGCTATTCTCCCCTATAACTTCTTCCCTACACTCTTATTCCCTTAAGTTAACGTCTCTTGCCCCTTCTCTTCCCTTCCCTTGTCCTCCCCTCACATCCTTTCCCTTTATCACTATTCTGACTTTATACCTTACATCAAATATTGCCCTCACTTACTGTAACTTCCCATCTCCCTTACGCCAATCGTCTTCAATCGTATTTTGCTTTCAAGTATCTTCTCTCCGTTTCATGAGACTCTTACATCGAATATTGGTTTCATGTATCCTATTTTCATTTTATCAGTCCAGAGTTCCTTTCACGTATCGTCTCTTGCCCCTTACAGTTCTTCTCCTCGACTTAGGAATATCCCTTCCCTTCTCCTACCCTCGCCTCCCCTTCTCCTCAGGCACCACGTAACATCTCGTCTTCTTGACTTAGAAATCTCCATTCCTTTCTCCTACCCCGCCTCCCTTTCTCTAGACATCTCCCTTCATCTCTCCCGCTCTCACCACCCTTTCTCCTCACACACGTTTTTTCTCAACTCACATCTATCTCTTCCTTTCTCTTATCCTCGATTCCCCTTCTTCTCACGCACCACACAACATCTCTTTTTCATTAATTCAGATATCTCCTCTCTTTTCTCCTCCCCTCCCCTATTTTTCTCTAGAAATCTCCTTTCCTTTCTCCCACCCTCACCTCTACATCTCTTCTCCTCTACCTCCATATCTCCCTTCCTTTTCGCCCACAGTCTCCTTCTCTTCGCCTCACCCACCGCCCTTCCGCCTCTCCTGCCAGCGTCATTACTCGTGGCTAATGAACCATATGTGACAGCATTAGCAGCAGACGAGGCTCACTACCGACCCTGTTATTACACTTCTGCCGGGATGCTATCGAGAGGGAGTGGCTGTGTTTGAGGCCTCTCGTCATTCCCTTACATTGCCTTCCTCTTCTGTCTGCTTTTTCTGTCCTGTACGAGTAGATTTTGAATACTCTGTTTCATTCATACTCTCTCTCGTTTTCGTCTCTCTCTCTCTCTCTCTCTCTCTCTCTCTCTCTCTCTCTCTCTCTCTCTCTCTCTCTTTCCGTATTTGTGTGTGTGTGTGTGTGTGTGTGTGTGTGTGTCTGTCTGTCTGTCTGTCTGTCTGTCTGTCTGTCTGTCTGTCTGTCAACATTCCATTGTCTTCTCGTCTGGAGATAATGCCTGTAAACATTGAAGGTGTGTGTGTGTGTGTGTGTGTGTGTGTGTGTGTGTGTGTGTGTGTGTGTGTGTGTGTGTGTGTGTGTGTGTGTGTGTGTGTGTGTGTGTGTGTGTGTGTGTGTGTGAAGATTCCATTGTCTTCTCGTTTGGAGATAATGTGTGTAAACATTGCAGGTGTGAGCCCGTGTTTGTGTGTGTGTCTGTGTGTGTGAGAGAGAGATAGACAGATAGACAGACAAATAGATAGATAAAGAGACAGATAGATATATACATAAATAGACAGAACTGGCCGTAAGGTGATAAATAGATTGGTAGGTTGGTAGGTAGATAGATAGATAGAAAAATGGTTGGTATATAGTCATATTGGTCACCTAGATAAACAATAAATAGACAGATATAGACATATATATATATATATATATATATATATATATATATATATATATATATATATATATATATATGCAGATACATACATACATACATAGACAGGTAGACAGATAGATTGAATGATCGAGTGATTGGTAGACAGCCAGAAAAACAGACAAATAGAGAAATAGAGTGTTAAATAGATATTGATATATCGGTAGAATAATAGACAGACAGACAAGTATAAGAAAGAGTTATTCTGTATATTGACAGATGCAGTCACAGACAGCCACCTTCTGAAATAAATAAACAGGCAAGGAAACAGTAGACATCTAAACTAACAAACACTTAAGAGAAGACAAGACTGACAGGCGATGATGGTTGGAGATAGAATAAGTTCCTTTGACGGCCAGTGTTGTCATGTAGGGTCAGTCTCATCGTCCTCTTGACTAGGAACACTCGACTCCAACACCAAAAATATTCTTCATCCTCAACAGAAACATTCCTCATATTGTGTTAATACAGCCATGCTCTCGATGGGGTGGAAGATTTGTAGCTCCTCTTCCTTAGCGACACTTTTGTATTCTACACCTTGATTATTTTTTCCAACATTATTCATCTCTGTGAACCCTCAAAAGGTGACACATTTAATTCTTGCTGGTACCAGACTACTGTATTCTAATCAGTCTTGGGAAAGGATCCCTAATTCTGGAGGAATTAATAAAGGCTACAGTATATCCAGTCTCTCCAGTTCAAAACGTTTCTCCTGCGATGAATAAAGTCATCTGGAAATAATAAAGCGAAAAAGAAATCACTTCAGTGAAAGGAAAAACTTCGACACTGTTTGCATCACTAATATACAGACAAATATTATCTGAAAGATGATATTGCTTGGCTTACAGTGAGTCACAGAAGCCTGAGAATGTTATTGTCGTCACCATTAACACTTTCTATGTCAGCGCAGACCTAATAATTTATTCCAGCTTAAGGCAGACTGAGCTAAGAGTGTTAAAGTGAGGGAGAGATATTACAAGATTCACTTTCCTCAAGTTACGCTGTAAATTCCAGCCTGTTCTTGTCACATCCACAGGGCCAGCAAATTAATGCTTCTTGTTAACTCTGTCACTCCCCCCCCCTTCCTCCCTTATTCACTCACTGAATGATTTACTGCACTTTCATGAAGAAAGAGGTACAGACCATCAGGGGGGAGTGTTAGGAATACGAAACTTTGAGCAATGGAATACCTACCCCGGGCCAGGTTTCAGGCATGGTGGAACCTTCGCGGGAGGCTTTTGTGATCCCCAGGAATCCTACCGTAAACCGTTAAGCACGGCCAGTTTTTTAACAAAGACAAAAACTTTGACCTCCTTTCCTCCCGGGGGAAGGCCCCCGGTGATCTCGGACAAAGTCGTTATTCATGGTCAAAGTTTGTAACCTTGGAGCATGATGGATGTTCACCTCAGACACGTTTTGAGAGGGATGAAACCACCAAGGTCGCCCCTCACGGAGGACAGGAAGGCGTCCGGGGATCTAGGTAAATTCATTGTGCACGGCCATAGTATTTTACCGAGGAACAAAATATTGTTCTTTGGTAGGCATTTGCACTGACCAAGTTTTAGCCAGGATGAGACCCCCATTTGCCATCCCTCACGGGGGGCGGAGGCCTCCAGGAGAGACAACGCCACAGTTTTTGCGTAGGCACATGAACATTTGCACAGTTGTAGACCTTAACCTGGACCAGAGTTAACAGAGGGCAGGACTCCCGGGATTCGCCGGTCCACCTCTCCTACAAGTATTTCTTTCACTTTACAACATTACAGAGGTGGGTGCGGTTATCAAATTTGTCTTTTGCCTTGTTTCTATATTTATGTACCTTACTTTTACTCTATTTTATAAATTTTATCATTATCAGCCACTTCAACACGATGTCCTAATTTTGTAGCTTACTTTTTCTATCAAACAGTTCCATTCAGGACAGGAGAGTAACCGCTGGTAAATGTTAACTGGAATAAAATATCGAAGGAGACTTAAAACTGTGAGAATCTGGTACATTGAGGGAACGATATAACAGAGCATTCAGAATCAGGTCAAAGCAGAAGGATGAAGGGAAAGGAAATGAAGGGAAAGCAGAGAGATAAAACAGGCGCTGATACCTTCTGTTATTCCATCCCAGACAATACTGCATCATTTTTAAAGAGCAAATTAAAGTGCGAATTATCTGAGAATTGTGTGTGTGTGTGTGTGTGTGTGTGTGTGTGTGTGTGTGTGTGTGTGTGTGTGTGTGTGTGTGTGTGTGTTTGCGCGCCAGTCTTTGTGTAGGTGTGAGATCATCCCCTCCTTAACATTAACTGTAGCAATCCCTTCTATTTCCAAAGCCCCACCTACGTCATTGGCATCTATTGAATTATCTAAGCTGTGAAGCTAAGATTTTGTGTGTGTGTGTGTGTGTGTGTGTGTGTGTGTGTGTGTGTGTGTGTGTGTGTGTGTGTGTGTGTGTGTGTGTGTGTGTGTGTGTGTGTGTAAAATCAATCTTATCTAACATTCACTCAAGCAATCGCTCACCATTGTTAAAGGGACTCACCCACACATCCTCATTTATCTAATGAGGGCTGCAAGTATACTGCGTGTGTGTGTATTTGTATGTATATGCAGTAGTATGTGTCTGTCTGTACGTCCTTCCGTCTGTCTGTCTCTCTGTCTGTATGAATGTATGTATGCATGTACGTTTCTGTGTATGTGTTTCTGCATGTGTGATTACCTATAAATTCATCCCTTCCAGCAACACGCACTCACACAATCACTCACCACATCCAGAGCAACCCAAACGCCCCCAGGAGCAGTAATGAGTCGCCCTGCGCCTCCACTCCATTGTTCCCCCTGCGAGAGAGTTGAGCCGCCCTAATGAAGACAGTTCATCACGCTGCAGGATGAACATAAACCTCGGGGGACTTCTTCACTATTATTATTTTCTTTTAATTTCCCCGAGGGGCACAAGTTTCCAAAATGTAAGAGTATAAACTCTTTTTACTTTGGGATCGTCTTTTGTTTCATTTTGCTTTTTCCAGGGTTTAATTTATACCAGTGAGCTATCGTGGCAAAAGGCTGGAAAAACATCGTGTAACTTCTTTACTATCCTCGTTTTACCCTAACTTGGCCTAAAATTACTATCTCTACATATTGAATGCAAAGTTTTAGTATGAGATAAATACTAGAATATGGTGCTAGTTACGAGGAGGTGCTATGGAGAGAATGAAAGGCAATATTTTCTTTCTCTGCTACTGAGCTACATGAGGTACGGTGCAAAAGGACGAAAATCTAGACCAAGTTAAAGTAAAAAAAAGGACAGTATGGAATGTTTTTTTAATTTTGTTCTGTCTGCCACCAAAGGATTTCATTAAGCCCACGAAAGGCCTGTGTTAGTGGGGAGGTTAAATGATATTGCACTCGACGCCATTAGAGGTGACTTGGTTACGTGAAACACTAAGCGAATAGGAGACTGGCTGAAGGGGAGACTGGTTGAATTGGCTGAAATGGGAGAAAACAGGAGACGGTATAGTTGGTAGATAACAGGAGACTGGCTGAAGAAGAGACTGGGTGAACTGACTGAGTAGGAGACTAGTTGTAATGGGAGAAAACAGAGGACTGGCTAGGTTGCTGGATAACACAGGAATGATTGAAACTGCAACGTAGGAGACTGGATGACCTGAGAGTAGGAAATGAGAAAGAATATAAGACTGGTTTGGTTGGTGAATAACCCAGGAATGGCTGACTTGGCAAAATAAGGAACTGGTTCAACTTGTAGAGTAGAAGACTGGTTGCATTAGTACAGCATAAGACTGGTTGATAAAACGAGGAGCTTGGTAGACTGTTTGAACTAGCAGAGTAAGAAACAGGTCGAAATACATAACAGGGAAGACATGGACTCTTAATTCATATAACAGAGGCTTGTTCTTATACTCTACAACATAATACTATATCTTGTCTGACCAGATGTCTCTAATGTTGCTGACAGTCCAATGCTACACGAACTTGGCTATTGCACTTGGCTGACTTAGTCGAGGGGTCAATTAGCGAGGGAGGTCAGACGTTCACAAGCCCATGAGACATCCAGGCAGTTATAATCAGCTTGCTTCACATGTAATGACAGATGACGTTACTAGTCTTAATACACGGAAGGGAACATACTCTCTCTTCCTCTAACCTGACGACACGGAAGCAGGCAATCGGTCACATACGAAACATAGGCTATTTTCTCCAGAGCTATATATTACACAGGACTGCACTAGCTAGGAAAAGCAGTCTTAGTCTATAGGCTGAATCAAATATGACCATTTCCACTAAACATGATAAAACTATTTAAAAGAAGGTATTACGGAGCTGCCATTTGTGATGACCGAAATTCTCATATGTGATATGATTACCTATTTTAGTTTTATGTTAGAGAGTATTATAGAATTTTCATAGTTAAGTGACATTGCCTCGCCTCATAACGTCAGCAATAATTTATATAATTTGAGGCATATAATGGAGACATGCCAATCTGCAGTGGACACATCTGGGGAAAAAGAGATTAGAAAGCATCACATTCGCTGAGGAAGTGGTGTTCGACAGCCGTTTAAATCCACAAGATCGTGGCCTTAAGTTCTATGGATGCTTTGTGAACCGTACACTCATAACATCTGTCATATGTTGTGTGAACCATGCACTCCCTTCAACAATCGTGATATGCTTCGTATGATCTACACTTCCATGAACAACTGCGGTGTACACTGTAAGCCACGCACTCTCATCAACGACCATGATATGCTGTGTGAGCTGCCACTCGCTTGGCCCAGTTACAACAAGAAAGATGTATTGATAGAGCGTGGTCAGCTCACACATGCCATCAGTGTTCCAGGAAGCAGGGGTGCAGGTGTTTGGTGGAGTGTTGGTGCTGGGATGCTGACAATGTGGATCTTTTGTAAGCACGGCCAGTGTCCTGGATTTAGGAGGTAGGCATCTGGTAGTGACCGTCTTCTCAAAACCTTCTCCCGGCCGTATTCTGTGTTTCACATTCCATCACACATCTTCCTTAGCTGAACATTACACCTTAGTATGTTCTTGTTTGCTCTTGTTGCATAATGTCATTATTATTTGCGATATAAATAACAAGAAGGAGAATACTGAGATCTATTTTGGAAGAGAAATCGCCAAGGAAGAGGTGTTAAGCCTTAACGCCATCTAGGGTACAACCCTAACAGTCACCTTAGCGCCTTAACTCAGGTGACTTGCTTTATTTATTTATTTATTTATTTATTCTTTTCTCTCCAGACAGAGTATTCAGCTTTCGAGACTCTTCAAACTGGAGGGGTTAGCTACAGCCCCATCAAGTCCTTCATTCTAGACCGCTCTCTTAAGCCGGATTAAAACGTATGATGGCAGTAAGAATGACAGCTAAATGACTTACTCGGAGTGTATTTGCTAAAGGACAATGGAAAGCAAAATAAACGTGTGTCAATCGTTTACATGTAAGACGTTTTCCTTAGTTGTATACAACCTACTGACTGTAACTAAAATATAAGTATAAGGTATTGCTATATTCAGGGAAAATGTTTAACCAAATAGTGTGTCGAACCTTTTGCCTGCCAGTCCGGCTTATTAAAATTCTATCGTGGGAGTCACAGTAAATTCCTATGTGTCAGTCCAAAGTCTTTGAGAGTATTGAGAATGTCGCAGGAAATGACTGTGAAAAGAAACGTGCTATGTAAAGATTTTAGTTCCCGTGTTCATACAATGCAATATAAAGACACTTATCCAAACTGAACTGGTATTCGGGGCATTTTCTCCCACTTGAAAATTGTGCTCGTTCATCAGGCACTGTACTCCTGGACTCCACATGCAGGCACACCCACATGCTCGTTGGTAGTAGGTCAGTAAAATATGAACATTTATTTAGTTAATTATTTTTATCTACTTCAGATCAGACCTGAAATATTTTAATGTTCTAACTGTAAATGTTAATGAGGCATTACATTTATTTCAGATTAGCATTTGCAATTATCACAGCTTTCGTACCCAATTATCCCTTAAGTAAACTGCAGGGGTTTCATATTAATGAAGCAAAGATTAATTTTACCATTAACGATGTTGTGTTCTATAATTATGGGGCGGATGTGGGGGATGCCACGTGTTTGTCATATCATTTCATTTTAATGATAATGGTATTGTAAACACTATTTAGTGTGCATAAACTAAAGTAATTAACTGCTGATACGATGCATTCATATGAGGAAATGGAATATGTATATGAAATCAGAATGACAAGAATATATCCTGCTTGTTTTGTTTATCCTAGCCAAGACTAATACAGATTATTACGGGTTGACATTGCTCCGGCCATATCTGGGAGGGAGGAGGGGAGATGGTGCATCAGTTAGTGGGTCAAGCTGGCAAGTAGCAGAGAACATGATTTCGAATATCTAGGACAAAGTTTGTATTTCCTTGTTCCTGTTCACTCAGCAATCCAGTTGGGGACCTGGATGTAACGCTGACTATTGAACGTCGAATTCTAGGGGGAGACAGATACTCAGCACAGATCACTAGAGTGCATGAAAAGCTCGTGTACAGGCGATAGGCATTAACCTTCACTGATGAAGGATACATTTTATGCCAGTAGACTGTGAGAATAGGAATTTCTTCCAAGAATGAATCTAGTTTAGTTAGTCTCGAGCCAATGCTTGCTAGTTCAAGTCCAGTTGTTATAGTTTATTTTTTTAAAGTAAACTGAGGACACCTATAACCTGGTGTATAAATTTTCTTCCTGTCTTTACTTTTTCCCTCTCCCCTTCCGTTCATTTCTAGTTTTAGAAATTGGGGGTCGCATTGAAGTAGCATAAGGAACCTCCCTGACACTTCTTCCTAATCGATTTCTTCTGCCCATTATACCTTACTATCCTCCTCTGCAATTTAAGTTTTTCTAGTATCGGCATTTTCTGCATAAACAACGTAAAATGAGGGTAATAACCAATCGTATTAAAAAATAAACAGGTAAGAAGGAGGTGTTTGGAAGCTACCTTGGCCGACAGACGACGGGGCTTACTCTTGGCCTCATTAGCTGTCATTTATGAACTTGCATTATTCCCGATCTACAGACGATTTAATTCAGCTGAGAAATATTAGCATATGTACCTCTTCTGTGGCGTTCTATTATTAAGAACTAAACATTCTGTGGAGTTCTTATTGATACTGTAGATATTATTGCTTTTTTTGGGGGGGAGGGGGGAGGGGGCGAGATCTAGAAGGCTGTCGTTCCAAAACCGTTCGAGATAGAGACTTAAAATTTTCATGAATGATGTACCTTGGCTGCACGGTTCTTTTGGCACAATTTTTTTTCCCCTCATACAAGCGGCCTCTGTTATTGTTTTAAAATTTTTGCTCTCCTGCACAGCAAAAACTTCTGAATCGATTGCTTTGCAAATGTCTCAGTATTTAGCCTCAACATATACTAGTGCACATGGGTACTGGTATTGAGATCCAACAAATACTTGTTGAGATATTGAGGAAAATCAAAATGGCTGCCTCATGCCTGAAAGTGCTGAATAGTAAAATATTTGGCCAATTTTGATCAAACTCGGTGGAATCAGCACAGTATAAATGACCTTGACCTTGATCTACAGGTCACTGGTCAAAATCAGTGAAAATTTTTGGGTCATTTAAAAAAATAGTCCTTTAATATTAGGTCAACAATGATAACCAATGTATTTTCATCAGAAATGTGTAGTTCTATAATTATGGGTTCAACAACATCAGAATTCTAATTATGATACTGATAATAATAATCAGAATAATAATAATAATTCTTAATAATCTATCTATCTATCTATAGCCCGACGCCCTAATCCCGCAAAGGGTGGCCGCAGACAAAACGCCTTCAAGTCACTCTGTCACCCACCATTTGACTCCCCTCCCCCCAACTCACCCCCCCCTCCCTCATATACCTCTCAACTCCATCCCTCCACCTCATCCTCGGTCTACCCCTCCCTCCACCTCACCTACATACACCCTCTTAGTCAGTCTTTCATTCTCCATTCTCTCCACATGTCCAAACCACCTCAGTGTATTTCTCCTAATCTTTTCAACCACATCCACATCTACCCCACAACGTTCCTTAACTTCTTCATTCGTCAACCTGTCCCTCCACGTCACTCCACATGCTCCTCTCAAGTAACTCATTTCCACTGCTCTCACTCTTGACTTGTTCCCATCTTGCAATAATAATAATAATAATAATAATAATAATAATAATAATAATAATAATAATAATATTATTATTATTATTATTATTATTATTATTATAATAATAATAATAATAATTATTATTATTATTATCATTATTATTATTATTATTATTATTATTATTATTATTATTATTATTACTGGCAATAGAAGTAGTAGTAGTAGTGGTAGCAGTATCATTTTCTATTTCAGGTAATTATATTCCGCTCAGAAGATACGTTTTGCACTTGAAGGGATGATTTAGCCTTCATTATCTCCTTTGCTTTAACAGCCCTCCCCTAAAATGCATCAGACCGTGCAATCAGTAACCAGGAATAACGCACCTATACTGAAAGGGTTGACTATTACACTACGATGACGTAATTGTTTAGTTTATTAACCCCGCAAACGCAGTTATGTGGTTGGTTGTATTGGATCGCTTGGTGTGTGTGTGTGTGTGTGTGTGTGTGTGTGTGTGTGCATATTTATTATTAGTCAATACACACACACACACACACACACACACACACACACACACACACACACACATATATATTTTTATATATATATATATATATATATATATATATATATATATATATATATATATATATATATATATATATATATATATATCTTGTCTTTATCGTCGCAGTAAAATTGCATTTGCATTTCTGTGTGGGTGTCTGCCATATGTTTATCCAGCAGGATGTAGCCTACATACACGTGGATGGTAAAACTTTTGCTGCAAAGGAGGAAAATGTATGGATGACCCTATAATCTGCTTGGATTACAATCATAAAGCCTGCAACATACCTATGGCGCGCGCACGCGAGCATACACACGCACACACACACACACACACACACACACACACACACACACACACACACACACACACACACACACACACACACACACACACACGGAAGTGGGAAAAAACGAAAACTTTTGAGTATTTACATGTGGGTAATGTGGCCATATCTTCATTTTTACTCAGAGGATTACTCTATTTTTTACGCATGTATGTGTATTACTGCTCGAGGACCCGTGTGCTAAATAATAAATGAATAAATTGGTATGGAATAATTTAGGTGGGTAGAGATAAACAAATGGAACAGGAGCTAATTTAGGTGAATAAAGGTAAATAAATAAACCAGGGAAAAATTTATGTAGGTGTAGAAAAATTAAAGAACCAGCTAATAATTTACGTGGGGACAGATAAATAAACGAACCAGGGAATTATTTAGATGGTTACAGGTGAATAAATAGTGTCAGGGAATAATTGAGGTGCGTACAATCAATCTAATTAGAGGGAAATTGAAGAACTAAACCTACCCAACTTCATCCTGACTACCTTTCACTCCAGTCATAAAGAGAGAATTTGGTGTGATACATGAGAGACACACGGGATCATTACAGAGAACCAACACATTCTGTTTTGTTGTCTCATCTCTCTCTCTCTCTCTCTCTCTCTCTCTCTCTCTCTCTCTCTCTCTCTCTCTCTATCTATCTATCTATCTATTTATCTATCTATCTATCTATCGACCTCACGGAACCATAAGAGTGAACGGACACATTCAGTTTAAGACCACCATTACAATCGGAATGGAAGAGTTTTGCTCTCTCCCTCTCTTTCTCTCTCTGTCTCTGTCTCTGTCTCTGTCTCGTCTCTGTCTCTGTCTCTGTCTCTGTCTCTCTCTCTCTCTCTCTCTCTCTCTCTCTCAACCATCGTGGCTGTCTTTATCCCTTCATCACGAGAAAACAATTATCAAGTTTTATTTTTGGCACTCTTAAAAATTTCCTTCAACTTAGTAAAAAAATAACTAGTAGTAAATAATTTAAAGAAGACTTTTGACTAACCTCTCCAGTTCAAAAATCTCCCCTTTCCTGAATAAAAAAAAAAAAAATGAAAATATAAATCACGCCATCGATGTGTAGGACGAAAATGAGATAATACTAGGGAGCTAAATTCACAGAGCAATCCACAGGGAGGGGGAATGAAGGGAAAGGGCAGATTGGATGATTTATGAAAGCAGATTATAGGGCGAGAGGGGAGCATGGGGCGGACAAAGTAGCCAGGAATTAAGTAAAAAATCGCATAATTTCCAAAGGGAAGCAGGGGAAAAATATGCTTTCAAGAGGGGAGTGGAGGGGGAACAAATCACCCGGGAAATTATATGCAAAAAATCTTTGTGTCAAAAAAAAAAAAAAAAGAGAGAGAGAGAGAGAGAAATACTAGCTCTGACGGTGTGAGAGAAGGGTTATAACACCATATGCTCTAAAATTAAATGAAAAATGTAGTGACTAAAGAAAAGAAAATTTAAACATTTCAGGATAACAGGGAAGAGTGAAGCGAGGAAAGTATGGGAAATTTTCACATGAAAACATAAAGGGTTTTATATATATATATTGTTACAATAGCCTATGATTTCATCATCCTTTGTGTGATTTTTAACGCACAGTTGCTGCATGTTTGATCACGAGCGTGTTCTGCCTCAGTTACCCCCTTCTACCGTTATAGTAGAGTAAGTCGTTCTCTCTGTTGTCCAGAGCGGGATTGTGAACTCTATGTCCCCATGGCTTTCATTTGCGCGTCCTTCTCTCCTGGCTCCTATATAATGAGCTCAGTCTCTGCATCATTGCCACTTAGATCTGCTCCTCATTTTGTTCACATCTCTGTCCTCCCCTGTACAGATGTTATTGTTGTGAGTGCTCAGGAAGTCTCCAACCATCTAGCAGCTGTGTGTAATTTGAGTATAACTGTTGTTGCATTTTTTCTTGTACTGTATAGCATAAGTTTAATTTGTAGGCCTAGTGAAGTTTTTGTAATTCGTGTGGGGTTCTTTATGTCAGTCATTTTTGATAATAGTTTGTATCTGTAATTATTTATCTGACATTCACTGAGTATTATCTGGTATCTCATTTTGTCAGGGCTGACTTAGATGAATTTACTCTTGCTGGTTTCGTGTTAATAGAGGCTATTGCAGTTAACCATATATTTAACCTGTTTATTTGCCAGTACATTATCCTTATGAGTCCTGAATGTTTTGTTGTTAGTTTGAGCATTAGATTTTGACTTGTAATTTTACCTAACTCTTTTGTTTTGAACCTGGAACTTTATGGGACAGTAGTGACTCTTAGTATTCTCACTTAAAGTGTACATTATCTTTCTCTGTTCCGTAACATAAATTTGGCGACCTCTTATCAGGATATTCAGGATATTATCATAAGGATATTGCTTGATATTTTGTGACTGTTTCTTATTAATTATGTCTACTATTTCTACACTTGATGAAGCCAAAGATTTTTTGTCAAATGTGCAAACAGTGTGTGATGTAGAAAACAGAACAAAGAATGAACTTAAGCTTGTTGCTCAACAATTGGGAATTGCAGTTCACTCTCATCATTCTAAAGATCAAATTGTTGGCATGATTAATAAAAGCTTGTTTAATGTAACTCCTCCAAATGAGCAAACGCAGATTGAATTAGCTAAGTTACAGCTAGCTCTGCAGGAGGCTCGTGCTAAAGAAGCTGAATTTCAGGCAAATGCTAAGCAGGCTGAGTCTCAGGCTAAGGAGGCGGAATCTCAGGCTCGGATTCAGGAGGCACTGATACAGGCACAAGTTGAACTTGCTAGGATTCAGGCAGACCATGAGTATCGCATGAAACAAGGTGGAACTGGATCATCTAGCTCTGATGATTTTGATGTGGCTAAAAATGTTAAACTTGTCCCTCCTTTTAATGAATCTGATTTAACAAAGTATTTTCAGTTGTTTGAGAGGGTAGCTACAGGTTTTAATTGGCCTAAGGAGTATTGGCCAGTACTCCTTCAAACTGTTCTCACCGGTAAAGCTCAAGTAACTTATGCATCTTTGCCTCAGGATCAATCTGATAATTATGATGTAGTTAAGAGCTTGATTCTTAAGGCCTATGAGCTTGTTCCTGAAGCCTATAGAGTAAAATTTAGGACAACTTACAAGCAAGATAAGCAATCCCATGTTGAGTATGCAAAAATCAAAGAAGATCTGTTAGAGCAGTGGTTAAATTCTAAGAATGTGGATTCTGATTTTGGTAAATTTAAGCAGATGATTTTGCTGGAGGATTTCAAGAGGTGTATTTATAAAGATGTAAGCCTATATCTTGATGAGAAAAGAATAGATAATTTGTCTGATGCTGCAGTTTTAGCTGATGAGTATGTTCTCACTCACAAGAGATATTCTAGAGAAAAAGGGAAAGCTGAGAGTAAGTACGTTGCCTCTACTCAGAGTACAGGTAACAGGAAAGAGAATAAAGATGATGTTTCTCAGGAAGTAAATACCAGCTTCACCTCTAGATTTCAGAAAAGTAAATGTACTTATTGTAGTAAGCTTGGTCATACTACGGAGAGATGTTTCAGGAGACAGCGTGATGTGAACAAAAAGGAGTCTTTAAATATTCAGTCAATTGGTCTAGTGTCCACTCTTGAGAGTTCCCATAATTCTTTAACTGAGTTAATTGAACCTGCTTTGAGGGGTAACTTAAATTCTCATGATGGAGCTCCTCTTTTGAGCAGTAACGTGTGTGACACTCTCAAGAGTTCATGTGCTAATTTCCTGTCTGATGGTTTTGTCAGTCCTCTGGACAGTAATGACAGGAAATCAGTTAAAATATATCGTGATACAGGTGCTTGCCAATCCCTTATGCTGACCAGTGTTCTAGGCTCTAATGTTAATTCCTCTGATGAAACTGTAATCTTACAAGGTGTAGGGAATAATTACTTCTCTGTTCCTCTGTGCAGAGTGAATTTAGAGTCTGGTTTTGTTAATGGTTCTGTTATGGTTGGGTTGGTTGAGACACTCCCAATGTCAGGTGTAACTTTCTTACTTGGAAATGATATTGGTGGAAGTCAAGTGTGTCCAGCTCCTCAGTTGTCTAGTGAGCCAGTGGCTGCGGCCCAGGATTGTGATGTCCCTGATGTGTTCCCTGCATGTGCTGTCACTAGGGCTAAGTCTAAAGTTACTGGTGATTTAGAGGATAATGATGATGATGATGTTATCCTAGCTGACACTTTTCTTGCTAATTTGGACCACTCACCAGATGAGGCAGTACCCCGTAGTGTTGATAATTTGTCTCGTCAAGAGTTGGTTGAGTTGCAGGTTGCTGACCCTGAGTTGAAAGGTCTAGCTAACTCTGCTTACAGTGAAGAAGAGTCAGCCGGTGCTTCTACTTGTTATTATGTAAAGTCAGGAGTACTTATGAGGAAGTGGAGACCCCCAACAGCATCAGCCGACTGTGAATGGGAGGTTGTACATCAAGTTGTCATCCCTCGTGTTTGTAGGCAGGATATCATTCGAGTGGCTCATGATTCCAGTTTGGCAGGACACCTTGGAGTGAGGAAGACTGTGGCACGCATTTTGAAACACTTCTACTGGCCAGGTATCTTCAGGGATGTTTCCTGGTATTGTAAGTCTTGTCACACCTGTCAAGTTGTGGGGAAGTGTAATCAGACCGAAAAGGTTGCACCTCTAGTTCCCATTCCTCCTTTTGAGGCGCCTTTCACCCGTGTGTTGGTGGATATTGTGGGCCCTCTTCCTAAGACTTCTTCAGGATTTTCTTATGTGTTGACCATGATTGATATGGCTACTCGTTATCCTGAAGCCATTCCACTTAGAAATATCTCAGCAAAGAACGTGGTTAAGGAAATGCTAGGGTTCTTCACAAAGTTTGGTCTGCCCAAGGAGGTGCAGTCAGACCGGGGAAGTAATTTCATGTCAAACGTTTTCAAGCAGTCTCTGAAAGAGTTGGGCATCACCCAGATCACGTCTTCAGCTTACCATCCCCAGACCCAAGGAGCGTTGGAGAGATATCATCAAACACTCAAATCGATGCTCAAGAAATACTGTTTGGAACATCAGAAAGACTGGGATAAAGGTCTTCCATTCGTTGTGTTTGCTGCAAGAGAATCTCCAAATGAATCACTGGGCTTCTCACCTTTTGAACTACTGTTTGGCCATGAAGTAAGAGGACCCCTTAAGCTACTCAAGGAATGCTGGCTGTCGGAGGAAGATGACGTCAACCTGCTGGAGTATGTGATGAATTTCAAAGAACGGCTGTCCACTGCTTTACAGCTGGCGAGAGAGAATTTAGGAGCTGCTCAGGAGAAGATGAAGACTTGGTATGATAAGAAGTCCAGGTTACGCCACTTTCAGCCAGGAGATCAGGTTTTGATTCTGCTACCAGTTCATGGGCAACCTCTTCAAGCCAAGTTTTGTGGCCCTTATTTCGTGGAGAAGAAACTCAGTGATGTCAACTATGTCATCGCCACACCAGATCGTAGAAAGAGCAAGCAACTATGTCACATCAACATGCTAAAGTTATATCACAGGCGGGACGAAAATAATCCAGTCTGCACTGTAGCTGTTCCACCCGAGTCTGCAAGTGAAGCTCTCCCATGCAGTATGAGCCTGAGTGATAGTTTGGGGAAGAATCCTGATATCATGAATGATCTCCAGACTAAGCTTTCTCATCTACCACCCAAGGAAAGGCAGGAGTGTTCGGCATTACTGCAGGAGTACCCGCAAGTGTTCCGTGCTACTCCAGGAAGAACCACTGTGTTGATGCATGATGTCGATGTTGGAGACGCAAAGCCAATTAAATTGCCTCCTTACCGTGTGAACCCAGTGAAAGTTCCTCTCATCCAGAAGGAGCTTGGCTACCTGTTGGACCACAAGATGATTGAGCCCTGTCAGAGCGAGTGGAGTTCTCCTGTCACTCTAGTCCCTAAGCCAGGTGGGTCACAGCGGCTTTGCATCGACTACAGACGTGTTAATCAGATAACCAAAACAGACACTTACCCTCTCCCTCATGTGGAAGATTGCACAGACAAGATCGGAAAGGCTAGGTACATAAGTAAGTTTGATTTGTTAAAGGGATACTGGCAAGTACCTATGACTGAACGTGCTAGGGAGATCTCATTTTTTGTAACATTAGGAAAGACCTTTGCATGGTCTGTAATGCCATATACAGATTGTTTTAGAGTAATAAGAAATTTCCTTTGTAAATTTCTTTTTTCTTTGTGGGGAGGTGTTACAATAGCCTATGATTTCATCATCCTTTGTGTGATTTTTAACGCACAGTTGCTGCATGTTTGATCACGAGCGTGTTCTGCCTCAGTTACCCCCTTCTACCGTTATAGTAGAGTAAGTCGTTCTCTCTGTTGTCCAGAGCGGGATTGTGAACTCTATGTCCCCATGGCTTTCATTTGCGCGTCCTTCTCACAAGTTTTATCAAGCTCTCCTGGCTCCTATATAATGAGCTCAGTCTCTGCATCATTGCCACTTAGATCTGCTCCTCATTTTGTTCACATCTCTGTCCTCCCCTGTACAGATGTTATTGTTGTGAGTGCTCAGGAAGTCTCCAACCATCTAGCAGCTGTGTGTAATTTGAGTATAACTGTTGTTGCATTTTTTCTTGTACTGTATAGCATAAGTTTAATTTGTAGGCCTAGTGAAGTTTTTGTAATTCGTGTGGGGTTCTTTATGTCAGTCATTTTTGATAATAGTTTGTATCTGTAATTATTTATCTGACATTCACTGAGTATTATCTGGTATCTCATTTTGTCAGGGCTGACTTAGATGAATTTACTCTTGCTGGTTTCGTGTTAATAGAGGCTATTGCAGTTAACCATATATTTAACCTGTTTATTTGCCAGTACATTATCCTTATGAGTCCTGAATGTTTTGTTGTTAGTTTGAGCATTAGACTTTGACTTGTAATTTTACCTAACTCTTTTGTTTTGAACCTGGAACTTTACGGGACAGTAGTGACTCTTAGTATTCTCACTTAAAGTGTACATTATCTTTCTCTGTTCCGTAACAATATATATATATATATATATATATATATATATATATATATATATATATATATATATATATATATATATATATATATATATATATAAACCATTTCTATCAGGGCTAATATATTGAACTTACATAAAGGCTGGAAACAATGAACACCTCAGTTACGAAATACATCAGTTCATCATGAAACACACACACACACACACACTGATATCAACATTCACTCAAAAACACACTCTAACCAAACAAGCACAAACATCTGCTAAAAAACGCAGCTAATTTTTTTCATGTCTTTTTTTCCTAACCCTTTCCCCAGCAGTACCCATTTCCATCCCAGACAACAACCTTCAGCGATGTTACTTTCCCAGGGACGGTCTATAAGGCGAGGAAAATTTGGGTCTGTGTTGTGAATTCCCTAGGGAGGATAAATGACTGAACTTTATTTTCCCATCACTGACAGCTATTGTGGCGGAAGAGGGGCGAATAGTGGGGTGTATGGGAGGGGGTGAGTGGGGAGATATAGAAGACGTATGGAGGGGGTGGAGTGAGAGGTGCTGAAAGTGGAGACAGGGAAGGTATGGAAGGGACTTGGAGGGGTGAAATGGATGAGGGGGAAGAGGATGTGTGGAAGAGGGTGAGAGTGGAGCTATGGGAGGGGAAGCATGACAGGGGGAGGAGCATGGTGTAGGAGGGGTATGAAAGGGAAGGTGTGAAGGGGGATATTGTGGTAGCGAAAGTGAGGGAAGGGATTTGTGGAAAGGGAGGTATGGGGTGGAAAGTGTTGGAGATAATAAGAGATGCGTGGAGGAAGTGTTGGCACAAACGTGAAATGTGGCAGGCGGAGGGAGGGAGATGAAGTAGGCATGAAGGTGGCATTGAAGCAAAGGATGGAAGAGGAAGTGTGGAGGGTAGTATGGAATGGGATGCGTGTTGGAATGAAGGTGTGGAATGACGAGGCAGAGGGGTATTTGTATGGAAGAGGATGGGAAGAAAAATACGAGAGGGGTTGTTTGGGGGTAAAAAGATGTGGAACAGATGATATGTACGAGGATCTACGCAGATTTATGTATGGGAGAGGGAAGGAAGAGAAGAGGATGAAAGAAGAATGGGAGAGAAATTTTAGTTAGTAATAACAGAGGGTGTGCAAAGAGAGGAATACAATGTAAGGCAAGGTATAGGAGATTTGGAAGAAACGGGAAAGTAGGGATGAATGGAGACAAAAGTTTGGAAGAGAAAAGGATGGAAGTGGAGGGACAGAGAAGGAAACAAGAGATAGACGGGAAGGGAGAAGAAAATGTCAGTGAGAAGTTTGAGAGAAATACAGCATGGGAAGGGAGATTCAGGGTGAAATGGTGGGAAAAATGTATAGGGAAGGAATGGAAGAAGAGGAATAGACATAGATTTGGGCATATGGAAGAGAATTAAAAGACTGGAAAAGAGGGTAGTATGGAGGGAGAATAGGCAAATGGGACCGAAAGAGTCAGCAGGGGAAGAGACGGACAGAAAGAGAAGAAAGGTGTACAGAGAGGAAAGAGAGGATAAGACTGGGAAGAAAGGACAGCAAGGGAGGAAAGAGAAAAGTAGGCTACGGGGAGAGGAGGCTGTCCCGTTTATAACCTGCTCCTTGCATAATCACGCCTCTTAGTCACTGCCCTTATATTTAACAGCTAAAATATTGCAGCAGCCAAAATATCCTGGCACGTTATTTAGTACGTGGAAGGGTTACAAATGGTGCTGGAAAGAGGCGCCTTCATGTGAAGGCACTGATACAGCTGGGCTCAGTTATACAAACGTCCCCCAGCCCTGTAGTTATTCCCCAAAAGGAAGATGGTGGACTGCAGGAGGACAACTTAATCCTGTGGTCCACTGGGTTTAAACTTCAGATGAACAGAGGCTAACAACTAATACTAATCCTAGCTAAGAATTCAGTTCTCTTCGCATTGTTTCCTCCCTCACCTATGTTTTTTTTCCTTTGTCCTTTTTTTACTCCTTTACGACTAGAACATGTTTCTCAAATATTTTCTTACTTTCTGAAGACGATTTTATCAAGTTCAAGAGAGTCATCGATCTGGAAGGATAAGATATAGCCTTCATTAATTCTTTCAGACTGGCAAGGAGAAAATATGTAACCAGACGTCATCGTCCTTGTAGCGTTAATCATCACAGCATCCAACCTCGTGTCAACTATCACAATACTCTGTCCACTTAAACTTGTCCTAAAACTGCCATCTCTCGGTCGTGAACGCGGAGATGTGAGAAAGTAACACTAGAATATAATACCAGTAGCGAAGAAAAGCTAGGGAAAGATTGCGGAACAGTATTATCGTCTTATTCTGCCAGCGAATTACGGGGAAAAAAATGCCGTAAAATGACGAAAAACTCCGCTAACTTATGTAGGCTCTTTGTCTCGTTTCAGTGCCAGATTTATTTTTTTTTTTAAGTCAAGAACTGCCAAATGTCTTTAGTGAGGTATTTCAATCCCCTCAGAAACAGTAATTAATTTTTTTCCACTTTATTCTTCCACTTTCCAAGCTATTTTACTGAGTTTACGAAAGCCCCCTGACATGCAAAGGATTAACGAAACCTTTGCCTTGCTGTCATTTCAAAGTCTCTTCTAAGCTGAATAAAGTCGTCTTACTGAGGCCGAATAAGAATGAGAGAATTGTCCTTGTACTTATGGGATTAAAAAGAAAATCCTCTATGACACTCAATCTCGCGGGGTCCATGTACTCATTATTTTGCGCATTAATATATATTTTTGCAGGTATTTTTATTCTGGAACATCGAACGCAGTCACCTCAATAGCTTTTCCCGGCAGCACATAAGGGATCTACGTCAGTCATATGAAACGAAAAGCCTAAAATAAAAGCTGAAGTAAAATACATAAGTAAATGATAACTTACATTTCGAAGTCGTGTCAGAACCTAAGAAGATTTAGATAAAGTAATCGATAAAAATAAGGGAGGGTGGAAGGGCCTTTATCTCGCCCCCAATTAGGTCCAGCTGATGTAACCAATAAATAAGGCTCTTAATGAGATGTAGATTAAGTAACCAATAAAACAGGGCTCCTAATTTTACCTAGATAAAGTGACCAATAAAATATAAGGCAGGTTGGAAGGGCTTTAATCTCACTTAATTTGTTTCGAATCTCATAGATGTACAAGGATAACTAAACAAAACCATGCATTATCTTATACAAATTCCACCCATTCTCGTATTTATATATTTATGAATTTTTTTTTTTGCTGTGCTTACGTTTTATGAAAGTGAACGTCATTTTGCATAATACAATATCTCTCCTGTTGTAGCGAAAATTATGGCGAGCAGAGTAATTCTGATGGTGGATATTGTTTACGGGAACTATATCATACATTTTAATCATTTTCATTCATTGGTTTCACCGCACATTCCCCTCGCCCACTCCATCATCTATCTCAGGTTATTGTTTTATTAATTATCAGATATATCATACATTGGCTGGTCTCTCTCTCTCTCTCTCTCTCTCTCTCTCTCTCTCTCTCTCTCTCTCTCTCTCTCTCTCACACACACACACACACACACACACACACACACACACACACACACAGGGTCACATACATAAACATATGAATAGCTCTTTCCTATAAATTTAGAGTACACACACACACACACACACACACACACACACACACACACACACACACACACACACACACGTTAACTTTCATTCCTGCCAAAAAGCACCACAACTGTACTCGCTCATGTGTCTGCATAAATCTGTCTAAATGCATATGTAACAGGCTCATCATATCCGCCGAAGGGTCACCGATCTGTACAAGCTGAGATAGGCTATAACCAATCCAGATTAGGGGGAATATTCCTGTGACTAAATAAAATGATCAGGTAGAAGTCAGTAACCAAGCAATAAGATAATAAGTAAGAATGGAAGAAGTGACAGAAACTGAGGGAGAACTGAAGGTGAAAATACGCGTCTTATTACTTCAGTTCCATGACTTGTTTAGGTGGGAGATTCGTACTCAGAACTGGAAAAGTTAATTACTGGAGGAGGAGGAGCCCGAGGGTGAGATGGAGGCATGGGATGGAGGGGGATATCAGTGTGAGGAGAATGAGTGGGAAAAAGGGCGGAATAATGGTGGAGGGCAGAATGAAGTGGAGAAGATTCGTTTGTGGCCATTCCTTCCAGGATTAAGGCGTCTGACTAGAGATAGACAGAGACAGGTAGATAGATAGACTGATTGATTGATAGGTAGATAGACAGAGAGAGATAGAGAGAGAGAGAGAGAGAGAGAGAGAGAGAGAGAGTCTATTCAGGCGATACAACAATCTGGTCGAAAATTTTAAAACTACATCTCCAATAAACATCTTTTTCAAATAAAGTGAAATAATAAAAAACTATCTCTGGCTCTGTCCTAAAATATAAAATGCCTCGCACGTAACGTTTAGGTGAGGCAATCATCGTGTTGAGTGAGGCCAACTGCACCTCGTCTCGGGACCCACTCAGCCCAGATGGAGGTGTCTGCTAAGCGCTCTGAAATGGCAATGCTCATCCCTTCCTCGCTTCCCGTTTTACCTCTCCACTACGATGACTGGGGCTGGAGAGGGTCGCCTTCTCACGGTGGTTCCTGTGCCCGATTATACAAACATCCCTCAGTTCCCTCTCTACCCCCCGAAGGAGATGGATGGACTGTAGGAGGAAGACAACATCGACCTACTAGCCACCAGGTTAACGATCAGATGAGCCTGAGGATGCAACTTCTACTACTACTACTACTACTACTACTACTTCTACTTCTACCACTGCTACTTTCTTTTTGTTCACGCACGCACAAAGGCCCACTGCTACTGCTACTCATGAAACCCGGGTAACTGGACTTTGTTGGGTTTATGTTCTTCTTCTAGCAGCACTGACACAGCCAGTGGGTAAATAATTAAATAAAGATAGTTAGATAGATAGGTAGGTGGATGGATGGGTATTTCCTAATAGGTAGAGCAGTCATGCATCGGATGGGTTCGCTTTTATTTCCTAGTGCCCCTATTGTCCTGTGTGTGTGTGTGTGTGTGTGTGTGTGTGTGTGTGTGTGTGTGTGTGTGTGTGTGTGTGTGTGTGCGTGCTCACCACAATTATCCACACTTGTTTAGTTCTTATATCAACAATGGGGCACTGAGGGAAATGTCAGAGAATCCCAGATTAGTTCTCTTGCCTTTTGTTATACTTTTCATCCTAATCATCCCTCTTTGTGCAACTGCAGGCATTTACATCTCTCCATTTCTCTGTTAAACAATTATGAGACTCTCACAAACTTTTCGCTAAGATTAATAGAATTTAAGATTGCTCACTGTTTCCTAATTTTCCTACCGTATTATATGGAACTATAGAGATATGTACGTTCGCAACTGGACGTATATTGGTTGTGTTTATCCCTTTTTTTTTTTTTCCTGTCTTTTGTCGTGTTGTTCATCCTAATTTTGTCCTTCTGTGTGCTGGTTATCGTGAGGTCTATATTAATTTTATCCTGTGTGTTTTTCATCTTGTTGTCCATCTTACTTTTGTCCTGCGTGCCATTTGTGTATGTTTACCTTAATTTTGTCCTGTGTGTTTTTCATCTTGTCCGTCGTAGTTTTTGTCGTCCATGTCTTCTGCCCAGGTGTCTATCCTAGTTGCGTCCTTCTTTGTGTTTTTTCTTACGTCATCCTTCCTATTTTGTCTTACTTGCTTTTTGTCGAGGTGTGTATTGTAATTTTGCCTTTCTGTGTGTTTTTAATTGTTTTGCTCATACTTATGTCTTCCTGCTTGCCTTTAGTCTTGCTGTCAGTCCTGAATTTTGTCCTTGCGTATGCTGTTCGTCCGATTGTCCATCCTAGTTTTGTCTTCCTGTGTGCTGAATATCGTCTCATCCATTCAAATTTTGTCCTTTCGTGTCCTCCTTGCCGCGCTATCCAACGTAATTTTTTCCTGTGTTCCTTTCATCCTGTTGGTCACCAAATTTCTTTTTTCTGCGTGGCCTTTTGTCATGTTTTCTATCCTCGTTCCCCTTCCATTTTCATTGTTCAGGCCTCAACAATGGAGCACTGAGGTAAATGCCAGAGGATCGACAAGGGGTCCTGGGAGTCTTATCTTGGCCTAGTTACTCGGTGCTTCTCCTTCTCAACGACCCCCTTAAGGCATTCCTCACATAGGTAACGAGGACATTAAGATGAGGAACTAACGGCTACAAAATACAGACGCTTGTTGGTGCAGAAATTGTACCTGAATAACTATTGATGAAGTTCATTTCGATCTGCTGGCCTTGTCTGATAAAAAGAAAATAGAAGGAAAACTGAAAGAAATTGTTTGTTCAAAGGACCTTAATCCCGTCATGATGATGAATTCTTTGTTTAATTTATTCTTGTTAGCTCCAGACGATTTTGCTAAAATTTTGAGGGATTTAATGAAGGCAATATCCAGCCTTCCAAGTCTGAATAGAGTCTCCTAAGCTGGGAGAAGTTGCTTGGAGGTTAGGAAGCATAGATGAGAGAGAGAGAGAGAGAGAGAGAGAGAGAGAGAGAGAGAGAGAGAGAGAGAGAGAGAGAGAGAGAGAGAAGGTTATGAGGGATAATTCTACTCGAATTATCGAGGGTCACACCGTTTTGGGGAGAAATAAAGGACCGTTACAGTTATCATTTGCATCTCTCTCTCTCTCTCTCTCTCTCTCTCTCTCCCTCTCTCTCTCTCTCTCTCTCTCTCTCTCTCCCTCTCTCTCTCTCTCGTCATGCAATAATCCGACCGAAGAACCGAGTCAAGGGGATACTTAGCTTTATGGTAATGTCGGACACAGGAACTATCGCTAGGTCTGAGAGAGAGAGAGAGAGAGAGAGAGAGAGAGAGAGTGTGTGTGTGTGTGTGTGTGTGTGTGTGTGTGTGTGTGTGTGTGTGTGCGAAACACGGAAGATGGGGTGAGCTAATGCACGCAGTACCAGGAGGGAGCAAAAATTGGATGGGAAGGGTGGATGAAAATGGATGGAGGCTTGAAGGGTACATCTGCGTCCATGAGTAGGGAAGAGGGAAGGAGAGCGTAGAAAGAGGACGAAAAGAGGAGACGAAAAAAGAGGAGAGAGAGAGAGAGAGAGAGAGAGAGAGAGAGGTGAAGAAAGGGCGAAAACGGAATATGGAAAGAGAGCGGGAAGGAAGAAGCTAAGAGAGAGGGTGGATAAAGAAGACGACGAGAAAGGATAGAACGAAGAAATTAGAGAGGAAAAGGATTAGGATGAGTAAAACCTACTGAAAAGAGGAAAGAGAGCCAAAAGAGAAGGCAAAAAGAGCGGGTAGAAAGGAGTTGATAGAACTGGGAAATAAGGAATGAAGTTGGAAAAAGAGAGAAAGAGTGAGAAAAGAATTAGAAGAAGAGAGCGTGAAAAGAAGGCACTAGACAAGGGAATGAGAATGGGACTTAAAACAAGGGAACGAAAAGACAGGACGGGAGGGGAGGAAAAAGAAAGACGTGAGAAAAGAAGGATATATGAAGACACGAATTTGCGCAAAAAGTTATGAGACGGCGAGGGTGAAATTAGATGATAAAGAGAGGATGAAAGAAGAAAATGAAAAATAAAACTATGGGAAGCGAGGGTGGAAACTGTTGATAAGGAGTGGATGAAAAGAGGAAATGAGAAGCTAAAATGAAAAGGCGAAAAGCGAGGGAGAAATGAAAAAGATGAGGAGTCAGAGCTAATAAGAGGATTAAACGAGGCCAAAAGGGCGTTAAAAAATGTGGGAGAAAGAAAGGAAAGCGAACAGAGGGACTGAAATGAGAGGACAAGCATAGACTATAATGGGAAATTGAAGGCGTTTTGAGGATCTGAAAAAGCAATTAAGAAAAGAGAGAGAGAGAGAGAGAGAGAGAGAGAGAGAGAGAGAGAATAAAAATTTAAAATATAGTCTGAGTATTGTCAATGGTTGAAGGTAAAGTGGCTGAAGCTTGGCTTTTGAGAAGAGTGAAGAAAACAAAGACAGAAAGGAGAACATATAAAGAAAAGAAAAAAAAAATGGACCAGACTAGAAATAACGATGAGGTAATAAGGAGAAGCCAAGGTAAGAGAGGGCTAAGAAAAAGTAGAAGATGCGCATTAGGGGACTGACTGAATATAAGATAGTGAGGGACGTGAGTATGCAAAGGTGAGAAACGAGAAAGTATAAGAGAAGGAAAATGAGTGTGGAAAAGTCTAGAGGTGAGTGAAGAGGACTAAATACGTGTGATTTGAGATGGGACTATTGCTCGAGGTATGGAAAAGGGGAGAGAAATATGTGAGAAAGAATAAGATTTTTAGAGAGAGTGAAGTGCCCGTGGGGAGAACAAAACTCTAGAGAGGACAGCGTAGGGATAATGGAAGGTGCGATGGCATGATTCAATTTTTGAGAAGAAAATGAAAATCCGGTACGAGAAGAGAAAGCTCTGAAAGGGAGAAGGATTTTGTGTGTGAGAGAGAGAGAGAGAGAGAGAGAGAGAGAGAGAGAGAATTATAAGCCCAGAACGTGGACTGTGGCACGACAAAGCCAGGTGAGTGAATTTGGGGAGATGGATTGGGGAGGAAAAGTGAAAGGAGAGAGATTGAGAGTCTGAAAGGAAAGGAATGTCTGAAAGGAGGAAGGGTCAGGGAGGAAGAGGTGTGAAACGGAATGAAGGTGAGGAACTGCAGTCCTTGGGCGAGAGGGGGGGGGGGAGTGCTTGGATGTGAAAGACGAAGGGGAGAGGGATTGAGAAGGAGACTGAATGGAACAGGGAGCAGGGGAGGTGTGGGAGAAATGGAGGAGATGGTAATATTGCAGAGTGAGTGATAGAAAGCCGATAGATAAATGGACAGATTGGGATATGGACAATTTGGTGCGTGTGTTGTGCATATCTATCAGTCTATTTCTCTGTCTGTCTATCTTTCTATCTTTCTATCTATCTATCTATCTATATGTGTGTGTGTGTCTGTGTTTATGTGTGTGTATATAATCGAAAGGACTGCATGTGTGTATGCATGAGAGCGAGCGAGCGAGCGAGCGAGAGAGAGAGAGAGAGAGAGAGAGAGAGAGAGAGAGAGAGAGAGAGAGAATGTGAACTGGAAATGATAAAAGGAAAGAAATAAAGGAAAGACGGAGATAGGAAGGAGAGCGTGAAAAGTGGAGGGCCATGAGGTTGAAATGGGAGAGCGAGTGCGAGCCGGAGAGTGAGATAGAGACAAAGTGAGAAAAGAGAGAGAGAGAGAGAGAGAGAGAGAGAGTAAAAAGGAGTAAGCGGTGGGAAGCGGTTGAAGAAGAAAAGCATGTTGGAATTAAGAAAAAATAATCAGAAAAAGAAATAGAGACAAAGTGAGTACACGATAAAAGTAAGAAAGATGAGGGGATAGAAAGCAGGCGAAGAAAAAGCAGAAAAAGAAGTCGGAATAAAGAAACACTGAATCAGAAAGAAAAATAGAGACACAAAGTGAGAAAAAGAGAAAAAGTGGGAGAGAGGAAGGGGTAGAAAGCAGGTGAAGGAGAAACAGAAAAGGCAGTAGAAATCAAGGTGAGATATAAAGAAAGAGGGTGGGAGCCAGAGAGCTAGACGGAGGCGCAATGTGAGAATATACGGGAATGTAAGAGGGAACAAGGAACGTGAAGCAAATGTGATGAAAGAGAGAAAATAAGAATCAACAGAATATTTGGAAAGGAAAGGAGTATCATAATCAGGGAATGATGTAAACAATATTAGAAAAGGAGAAAAAAGGAAAACACAGCAGAGTTACAAAACAATTGCAGATTAAACAGAAAAGAAAGTAAGATTCAGGAGAACTAGTAAGAAGGGTAAAGAAGAGGAGAGAGTTGAGAATAAATGTGAGAGAGAAAAGTTCAAAGAAACATATGTAGGGGAAAAAATTGAGGAAAACTAAAGGAAAAGGAAGTAGGAGTTAGCGAATGATGTAGATGCAGAGTGAGAAAAGGCGACGGTGTAAAATACTGTAGATTAGCAAGTAGGTGACCTGAGTAAAAGAGTAAAACAATTATGATCCACAATTAACCATGTCTCTAAGGAAGATAAAGCCCAACTGTTCTTTATTTTTGTTACCTCCAGTCCATTTAACCCAGATTTATGGAAATGCCTCGTAGGGTGAAGTGATAAGTAGTCCCCAACAACCCTCTCAGTATGATGATGTCTAGCTTGTGTTTACATGTTGCTACCTTAAGACGACTTAATTAATCCAAGAAAACGCCTCGAATACAGAATCAATTACAAACAGTCGTCCTTTCAATACAAGGCGCCTGAGCATAGTAATTTTCGGTGCCTTCAAATAATTTCACTCGAGTCAGCAGAGGTCTCTCAAAGCAGAAAAATAAAATAAGAGGAAGTGAGACTGAGAAGGAGCAGGTGGGACGAAATTTAGGATGAACGTGAGAGGGCAAATAAACTCAAGCACAGACACACTTCGTTCAGAGTTCCTCTCTCTCTCTCTCTCTCTGAAACGAGGTGGAAAGGTGAGAAGAATTGGTGCTTTCATAAACCCTACTTAATCACTGACTTTGTAAAGAAGGCTTATTTACCTCCATGTAGAATACAACTCTCATACTGTAATTGTGTGTGTGTGTGTGTGTGTGTGTGTGTGTGTGTGTGTGTGTGTGAGAGAGAGAGAGAGAGAGAGAGAGAGAGAGAGATGTTCTTCTGAATAGGGTGAAGTCAAAAGATTAATAATTCCATCACTACACTTGTCATTAACTCCTTTTAACCCCCGCAACACTCTCAGAATCTCTCTCTGTCTCTCTCTCCCCCGCAACACTCTCAGAGTCTCTCTCTCTCTCTCTCCCCCGCAACACTCTGAGTCTCTCTCTCTCTCTCTCTCTCTCTCTCTCTCAATGTGGTTATAGCTCTTCTGAACACATTTCATTGCATCTCATCCCTATAACGCAGGACATGCAGCACCCGTCTAGTCACAAACTCACATTTATGTTCGATTCTCTAATGTAAAATTTAACCAGTGCTCTTGCTTTTTCATATACTGTACACGTAACGTATCCAGTTATCTCTGTTATTATCTTCCTCAGTCTGCCTCTCCACCTTACTGTGATCTCCAGTACGTTAACTCAAGCATGTACATAAACGTCGAAATTGACTGATATTGACTTTGGCTCTGTTCAACACTCTTTGAAATGGACAAGTTTGGGGTTTCCTTTTTTTAGTCTTTCTTTTACACATAAAAATTTCTGCCCTATGGCTTCGTGTTTTCCTCAGGAGTTTCGTAGTAATGAAGTGGGGATCAGAAATCTCAGTTAAGCTTTTACTTTATTCCGAGTTTGTCTCAGGGACTTACTGAAGTCTATAAATCATGGGAGCAAGAGCTTAGAATGACCGATGGGTGTATTAATGTGATATGATTTTATTTTATTTTATTTATCTATTTATTAATTCATTTATGTATCGATTTATTTATCTATTTGTTTACTTTTGTGGTGTCCTGCATGAACCCTGGACTCAGCCGTCTGGAAACAAGCAGACGAGAAACACAGTCCCTCCCACACGCGGACACTGTCAACCCAAATATTTCCCGAGTGGAGCCATTTTGAGCACCGTGCACTAGGATTTCTCTTTTAACTCCAAACTATGGTAAACAAAGCTAATCCAAACTCTGTTAAATTATCCCTAACCTAACTTATCCTAACCTAACCCACAAAAGATTCCGCTATGCCTACCTAACCTTATAAATCCAAACAATCTAATCTAACCTAACCTAACCTAACCTGACCTATAAAATTGCCAGGTATGCTTGTGGATCGGATATATGCTACCCACCCACGTTCATTTACCTTCGTTAAAGCCTTCACTAGAGGACAGGTTGGAAAAAAATAAAATAACACTACCCTTTCCACTTTCCTCCCCTAGTTTTTGGTGGTGAGAAATGGCACACGTTGTGGTTGGTGTAGGGAAAAAAGTGGTATTTAATCTTGATAAATGTTCAGTGAATCACACTTACTGACCTACCTACAAATCTACACACTTTTCTGCCAGCCTTCATGCCTACCTTTTCACCTTCCTAAATACATACCTACTTACCTCCGTACCTACCTACCTACCTTACTTATCTGCCTATTTACCTACTTACCTATCTACCTGTCTAAATACATACATACTAACGTCTTGACTTTCCTAACAGTCAAACTACCTATTTATTTGTTAGCTTACTTGCATGTTTGCTTACTTGATGTCCACCTATCTGCTTATTTACCTACATGTCTACCTACATATCTACATACCTATCTACCTATCACCCTACCTACCTACCTGCCTACCTACTTACCTGCCTACCTACTTACCTGTCTACCTGCCTACCTTCCTACTCTCTCCCTATCTACCTACCTAACAACGTATGTGAACATATGACCATCCATTCCACTTCATTATATGAAAATAAGCTACACACACACACACACACACACACACACACACACACACACACACTGGAGTAATTAATACGTCGCCCACTCCCCTGCCTTTCCACGCAAAGAAAAATAAACACACACACACACAAACACACACACACACACACACACACACACACACACACACACACACACACACACAGAAACTAAAACAATCCTCCCCTCCCACGAAACCATTGATCCGACCACGATAGGGCAAGGCGGAGGGAAGATGGTTTGACCGAGGATAAATATCTTTCATTTTCTAGCTTGACTGGAGGTGTTTCTCTTCGTTGAACACTAATATTTCAGTCTCCCCGTTGCCTTTCATTTCTCTTCGTTCACCCGATTTTCTTTGCCATTTATCTTTCGTAGAATTTATATACCCATTGTTCCTCCGTGTCTGGTGTTGTTATATTCGTCATTCCTTTGGCTTTGTTTTTCGGTATTTCTATCCTCTCTCTCTCTCTCTCTCTCTCTCTCTCTCTCTCTCTCTCTCTCTCTTTTCTTCTTCTTCCTCTCTCCCTTTATCTCTTTTCTTCTTCTTCCTCTCTCCCTTTATCTCTTTTGCCATACGCTCCATTCTCTCCCCCTACTCCGCTTTGTAATCCCTGCCATAACTAAACCTCTCACTCGCAATGATCTCTCTCTCTCTCTCTCTCTCTCTCTCTCTCTCCATTATTGTCTGGGTGGGTTTTCATTCACTTTCAGTTCTCCACCCCTCATACTCCATTATGCGAATGATTATGCAGATTTTAGTACTGTTCATTTTTCTTTTGCCGCAAGCACACACACACACACACACACACACACACACACACACACACACACACTTGTTTATCTCTCTCTCTCTCTGTAAAATATGTGAGTGTGTGTGTGTGTGTGTGTGTGTGTGTGTGTGTGTGTGTGTGTGTACGAGTATGTATGTATGTATGTATTTGTCTGTCCGTCTGTTTTTTTCCTATCTGTTTTTGTCTTTGTCTTTCTCTTCCCTCTCTCCCTGTCCTTTTTCATGTCGTCTCTTTCTTTGTCGGAAGGAGACTTATTCTTCCATTTTTACTTTGTCATATCGCTACATATTGGTTATTTTAATCATCATCATCATCATCTCAACATTTTTTTCCACTAAAAATACGAGGTGGGATACGCTTCAGGACAACGAATGGGAGAACTTCCACAGCATAACTCTCAACAGTTTGCTCTCTCATATATATCACAAAACCAAACACATAATTCACCGAAGTTTTTGCTACAGCTCTTAACTTTCCAGGCTCAGAGAATGTCCCCAAACAGAAAAGAAAAATGGTAACAAAATGAATGTAAAAGGTAGTCCGTAATAAGCGCTCCACTAGACACTCATCCGGCGGTATCTTATGTGTTGCGGGAACGGCCTAGTATGCTGGTATGGGCGTGGGTTTGGCAGTAAGAGTAATAAATGACTAAATGATGCGAGGCAGACATTGAATACGCTGATTGAGCAGTGCCCGGAAGACAAGAGAAATCGCCAGACGGAGTGGAAGAGGAGAGTTATATATGGACCACCTTATATATTTCCTAAACGCGTCTGTATAAACATAGAGGTTAGTCAAGGTTAATTTTAAACTGATGCGTATTGCGATATTCCTCATTTGAGCTGCGTTACCTACTGTCTGCCTAAATATAGCGCCCAAAGTCGTGCAGTTACGGTTATATATATATATATATACAGAGTTTAATGTGTTTTACAAGCAAACGTGGTCTTGCTAGATTAACAACAGATCATTCCTTTAAACTGGGTGAAGAGTTTCGTCCTTTATTTATTTATTTATTTTTTCCTGTAACTCAATGGCAGAATTTGACAGTACTGGGGGTCCAAATCCTTTCCATCGCACTACTTCCTGACTAGTACCATATTCCAGTGTTAAAATTTTCGTACAGCCCCTCATTCAAAATAGAGAGACGGCAGTTTTACGCTTAGTTGAAGTGAACATACTGCAATAAAACTGTAGCGAATAAGAGAAGTAATTCCATTTATATTTTTCTTTTCATTTTTTTTTTTTATTAGAGGAAGGTTTAGGTTTAGCAAAAGTGATTATCTGTTTACATACCCTCGTAGATTCGATAGCTGCTAGTCTTATTTTTTCTTATTTTACTTATTTTCCGTTCATGTTCTTGAATTGTGATGGCTTGCATTTATAATTACAGCAGGAGCGATGGAAAGAAGTGAGTCTCATTTTTTTTCTTTCTGGGCGAACTTATATATATGCATTTCCCACTTGAAAAGATTGAGTTGGGGTATCATCAGGCTAAGAGGCAGAGGAAAGTTAGGGAGAGCGGATGGTTGAGGGTGAGTGAATGGTTGAGGGCGAGCGGATGGTTGAGGGCGAGCGGATGGTTGAGGGCGAGCGGATGGTTGAGAGTGAGTGGTTAGCTGAGAGTGAGTAGAAGGTTGAGGATGCGTGAAAGGTTGAGGGCGGTGAGTGAAAGGATTAGGGTGAGTAGAATGTCAATAACGAGAGGATAAGAGCAAGTGAAGACAAACTTCGATATTATCCCGTGCAATTCCAGTCACTAACCTTTATACGCAGTGTTTCACAGGTATGGAGCCAAGGAAGTGATACGTCAACTTCGATATTATCCCGTGCAATTCCAGTCACTAACCTTTATACGCAGTGTTTCAAAGGTATGGAGCCAAGGAAGTGATACGTCAGTCCATCTAAAATAGTAACTGTTGATTAGTTTGGCAAGATGTCATTAGATTCTGACATGGATTCAGTGCAGTGTTACTTCTGAAACTCCGAACTCAGGGAGCGAGACTGAAGACTACTCGATTTCTACTGTTTAATCAAGCATTATGACACCGCTTCGAGTTAATGTTACATTTTGGGGCCTCCAACTAACGATGTGATATTCCAGCTCGTCTGACTACTATTGATTAGGTTAGCTAGAGGTGATTATATTTCAACACGGTTTGTTTAATAGCATTTGGTTCGAGACGGGATTACAAACTACTAAATCAGGATTCCAATTAATTTATCTATTGCCTATTAGCCTAACAATATCTATATAACTTTTAACACGGTTGCAAGATCTAGTAATATACTGTTGAAGCGAGACTCCTACATATCTGACAATCATTCATTAGTCTGGCATGATCTCATTAGACGCTGACAAGGTTTCAAGGGAAGGACCGGAGATAACGGAGGGAGTCTTCATCAAATTCAATCAGTCCAGCAGCATCTCACCAGTGTTTGATACTGTTACCTTACTAAACCTCGTTAAGACACAACAGAGATGTGGGAGATTCACGGAGCTGTAGTGTTAGGGAATTTACCATCTTCCTAGGTTTTGCTGAAGATTATTGAAAACCAGGAAAAAAAAAAAAAAAAAAAAATCTTCACCTAACTAATCGATGTCCCGGATGGCTTGACATTTCCGCCATTAGTCAACCAGCTTTAGGAAGATGCTCATTTCCTCGACTGTACCGTACCTTCCCCGGACTCCTGGCGTACCCTGTCGTTCCCTGTCTCACCTTGTCGTCCTCAACTTTGATGAGGTGCCTTATAAGTTCTGTGGTCAGGTAAAATTGGCTGTCATGGTCATCTGAAACTGCGTGGGTTTGATGAGTGTGTGTGTGTGTGTGTGTGTGTGTGTGTGTGTGTGTGTGAGAGAGAGAGAGAGAGAGAGATATTTATAGCTTGTGTTTTTATCTGATTGTACTGTATACACTTCGTTCCTCATGTCCAGCATTCCTATGTCAAAGAGCTTACGGCACACTCACCTTTACATATCACCACTAGGGCTGCACTGAATACATGCTAGAACTTCCTTATTGAGGATTAAAGGACGTTTTTATCATAATGTGGCGACGGGCCCCTTGGAAGATCTGTTAAAAATGTTTTATTGATATTCGAATCCCCAAACTACTCCCTATATACTGAGGGTCGACCCCGAGTCCCTTTCATCGACAATTCAACGTTCTACCACTTCATCATCACCTCCTTCTGCATAAAATCCATAACTAAACCTGTACATTTTGATGGTATAATTCAAGTTCATTTCTCATTGCCTGCATGCCCCACGGTGGCTGAGTGGTTAGCATCGCTGACTGAAGCTGCCGGCCCGTTAGCGCCAGAGTTCGAATCCTGGTGTGGGCAGCTGGAGTCACTGTACTCAGGTGCCCATCCACACCCTTTGTGGGTTGGTAGGTAAAATGAGTACCTAAGGTAACACCTAGGGAAGGTAACTGTGGTGACCTGGATGAACAATGGCCTTATATCCCGGGTTATTGGGTGAATAACCTGCTACAGGCTCAAAGGCCTATGTTACGGAGATGAGCAACGCGGTAATGCTCCTTACTGGATATGCCCCCACATTTGCTTTTACTTACATATCCTTCCCATACAGAAATTAACCATATAGATACACACACAAATAGGAAGTTTGATTCGGATGCAGGTTTCTGAGCCCCTTCACTTTATATATATACAGTATATATATATATATATATATATATATATATATATATATATATATATATATATATATATATATATATATATATATATATCTACCTACACAACCACACAGTTTACGTCAGATATTCTTTTTTGGCGATAGTTTTGACAGGGCTTGACAACGAGCCGTATACTCATGGAATCACGTGGCATATATTTTAGCATATTCTTGCTGCCTCCAGACTGTTTTAATTAATTAAAAAAAAAAAAAAAAAAACTCTCAAGCAATAGTTGGGCTAAAACATTCCGCGGTAAATCCTCCAGTTTGAAGTCTCTCGCAAGTCGAAAGAAATCGTCTGGGGGTACGACAAATAAAAAAGAAGGCGTCACGTACCGATAGACTTGATATTCTCTAATGTTATCAACTTATCAACCCTGCGAGCGAAATGGGGACACATTAACCAAAGAAAATAATCGCACCGATGCAGTTTAACCCTTTCAGGCTGTCGACCTAGAAGCTTTTGTTACCTGATGATTATACTCAGCTTAGGCTAGACTTTTAAACAGGGGGGATTACATTCAGCCCTCATACATCCATTCATGACAAGACGTCTTTCTCTAAGTTAATTAAAAGTGTTTGGAGGTAGAATTAATGTGACCGAAATTACAAAATCTTACTGAAAATACTCTGAACAAGAATTTGATACCTAGTAGCTTTCTCCACTTTTCACCCTTAATTCAGCTCAGAAGGCACTCCACATGTATGTACTGACAGAAAGGTAAGGGAAAATAAAACAGGAGTGCAGCTTATGCGAAATGCCAGGACCTCCTGTCCATTTGGATCACTCAGACCTGCGAACGAGAGAAAAATAAAACACACAAGATTTATGTGATCGGGAGTGCCAAGTCCAACTAATTTCCAAAACAAGATCATGATTATTATTTTAGAGCGTTGACTAGGCCTCCCTTGTTAAAATAATCAGATTCCGACAAAAGCATCCATTTCAGTATTAAGCAATGTCACTGCGTTTCCAAAAATTTACAGAGCTGATTAGGTGTTCGTACTCGCTAACATGGCGTGAAAACGATATATTTGTAGTTTTGTTTATGTGAGCAAGCAAACAGAAAAGCAACTTATACTAATAGAAAGGACAATATAAGAAGCCAACGAGATTCTCGCCAAGTATTTTTGTTACTCTTACGTTTGCGAAGAGAGAGAGAGAGAGAGTACTATGTTTTGATAGATGTGTGTATGTCTGTGAGTGGGAGGGTAAAACAGATGTTTCTACTTTTTTTTTTTGTGAAGTGGTAGAGAGACCTTCAAGAGTTTCACCTACTGTTTTTGAGTAGAATAGATCAAAGGTCTAGATTCAGAATTTGGCCAAGCAAGATCAGCTAAACACAGTATTCATCTGATTTAGGCTAAACTTTGGGGATAGAAAGAAGGTAATGCGAGGACAAAGGGGTTCAATTTTGAGAACAGTCAGCCATACGTCAAGACCACAGTCCAAGCTCAATTTTCGACCTGTATGTTTATACGTGCATAAAACAACTAAAGAACTTTTGATCCCATTTGGCTCTGACTTGGTGGAAGGGTTGAGAATCAGCCAAAAAACTGACGTATTTTTTCATAGAACAATAAGTGAAAGGTAAGATTACATGAAGAGGTTAACATAAAAGGTTTTGCCCGATTTACATCAAACTCTGTGGGAGGGTTCAGGGTACAGTAGGAATAAAGGGATTCGATTTGGGAAAGAATCAGTAGAAGGTTAAGGCCACAATGAATGGACAAAACTCAAGGACAAAGGGCAAGGTCAACTCAAGAAGTTTTTATCTGATTTGGGCCAAATTTGGTGAGCATGTTAAGGGTCACATAGGAAGGAAGTTATTCGCCTTTCAACGCAGTCGACCGGAGGGCAAGGTCACACGGCAAAGTTAAATGTTTGGCCCTTAGAACAATATTTGGTGGAAGAGTGTTGCACCCTCCTCCTCCTCCTCCTCCTTGTTTTTAAATGAAACAAGTGATGATGACATGGGTAATACAATGGCACACATTAAAAAGAAAGCCCAACACGTTAATGATATGAATTTGAAGATACAGTACTGTACATAAATTTACTCATAGGGAGACGAATATGATCAGAAAAAAATAAGAACTCTGATTTATGAAAAAATATTAACCCTTTCAGTAAGGGAACATTTTTGAATTATGTTCTTACTGTCTCTGTTTTTTTTTTTGTTTTTTTTTCGGTTTCGGAGAGTTTTTTCTTTTTTAAACGGAGGGGATAACCATAACCATCACTAAGGAAAAAAGTGACCACGGTATCGAAAGGATTCAATATAAGAAGTAGAAAAAGAAGAAGAAGAAGAAGAAGTAGATGATGATGATGATGATGATGATGATGATGAAGAAGAAGAAGAGGGAAAGAAAGAAAAAGGAAAAAAAGAAAAAAAAAAGGGACAGCAAAAAACAAAAAGAATTTTAATACCTTTTCACATACTTCAGAATACTAAACATATTCCAAAATACTACACAGAGGTGATCCTTGTTAAACAGTACCAAACTAGAAAGCACTCAGAGAGCGCATACCTCCTCCAATGTGCCATTCAGAAGGATCCGGATCCAGATCCGTGGAGATATTGTGTGGAATACGTATGATCCGGATCCTCCCCAAAATTTAATGAGTTATTCGTTGACCCATGGCCCACTCTTCCACAAAATTTTATTGAAATTCATTGAGAACTTCTGTAGATATTGTACGGGATACATGGGATCCGGATCCGCCCTAGAATGTAATCAGCTCTTTCTTAGTGCATGACCCACCCTTTAACAAAATTTCATTGAAATTCATTGAGAACTGTCGGAGATATCGTGTGGACAGACAAAGAAATAGACAAACATACCGTAGGTGATAACACAACCTCCTCCAACTTCGTTGGCGAAGGTAATCAAATCTCAACACAGTACCCTAATTTCTCCTGGCGGCTATTCGCTGAATCTATAAACTGCGTGGAGGGATTGGATGGATGGGAAACATAGGAGGAGGGAGTGAGCGGGTGGGGATCATAGGAGGGAGTGATTGGGTGGGGATTATAGTAGGAGGGAGTGGGCGGGTAGTGATTACAGGAGGAGGGAGTGGGCGGTTGCAAATTACAGAAGGAGGAAGGGGAAGGGTGGGGTTCATAGGAGGAGGGTGGGGGCGGGTGGGGTTCAAAGGCTGGGGTTTGGGGGCACCTTCATTAAACAGACGGGTGGTAATTAAGAGCAGCATTATACAACAAGGCGAAAACATCCATTTGCTTGATGAAGAGAGTCCGGGAGTGAGAGGAGATGCTTTGGCTTAGCTTGCGCACGGAAACAGGTTTATTTATTGCTTGCCACTGAAAATGTAAAAGAAGCAAAATAAGAAGGAAAAAAATAAAAGCAACGGAGAAGCAGAGAAACTAGAGTAATGAGTAAGAGAGGGATGGCCCAAAGAGAAAGGGTGGCTGAAAGAAGTGAGGAAATTCTATCTATCTAACTGTCTATCTAAAGCCAGACGCCTTAATCTCGAAATGGGTAGTCACAAACGAATCGCCTCCTTGCCACCCTGTCCTCCGCTGTCAGGCTGCCTTTTCTCCAGCTCTCACCCCCTCCAACTCATGAAGGTACTTTTCTCCTGCCTATCATTGTGGTTGGAAAAAGGGAAAGAAAAATACAAACTTTGAGAAGTTAAAATTTTGTAAAAAGAGACCATTAAGGAGAATCAGATGGAAAATGAGAGAGAGAGAGAGAGAGAGAGAGAGAGAGAGAGAGAGAGAGAGAGAGAGAGAGAGAGAGAGAGAGCAGCAGCAGAATTATTTTTCCCTACTTTTTGTGACTTGGAAAAAAACAAAAACAAAAAAAAAACGAATGAACGAAAGGAAGTGAGTGGAGGTGGATAAAAGAGCCCATTAGTGAATGTGAAAACTTTGTATGAGTGGGAGAAAACAGCAAATGAGGGACTGAAAAACTACGAGACAGTGCGTAAGAACAATAAAAAAAAAACGAAGAAGAAACGTTATGCTTGCTTAATAAAACAACCAAGCCTATGTCATTTCTTCATATTTGTGAGATTAAATAAAGAAAGCAAAATTCATAAACTAAAACTAAAGCATATAAACAGAAGGCTAGTTAGGGAAAAAAAACAGGAAGACAAGGGTTGAGGAAAGTCTGTTTTACATAGTGCACCCACAATGACCATTTTCTTTCCTTTCTTCATGTTTGGAAGAAAACGGAGATTGTGGAGAATCTGTTTTACCTAGTGCAACCACAATGACCATTTTCTTTCCTGCCTTTATGATTGGAAGAAAACGGTGAAACTGATATTATAAGAAGCAGGAAATAATTGAGCCTTTGCACTGACGTCACGGTAATTTGAAAGTCCCGGATGTGCCGCCATATTGAAGGCACTGTATAGACAACGTAAACAAATCTTGAAGTGCTTTGATCAGTCGGCAATTACACAGTTCTGAGGATGTCTGGTGCGTTAAAAACATCTCCGAAAATGGCAGAAGATGCCAAAAGATACAGACGGTCTTAAGGTGCAAGAAAAAGAGCGGTACTTAGAAAAACCTAAAATGATTGGTGAGGATCCATATGAGACGCCTTGGTGGTGGCGACGATTTACTTCCAGCTGTGATTATTCAGATACTGTGAACAATCATATACTAACCTCGAGTCCGTACACGGCGGAGGACCTGAAAGCTTATTTGGGATTAGCGGCATATAAACTGGTCTACTTTGCTGGGTGAGAGATCGCCAGTCAAAGCAATCTGAAGACAAATGTTTGGTGAAAGGCATGTAGCTAATCATAATCTGTACTTCTGCCACTAACTAGCCTGCATTACTATACTTTTCCTATTTTACTTTATCTTGACATTATTTGATGGGCCTGGGGCCTATATGAAAGTTTCATCTTCTTCGACAATATCTACACTTCAGTTTAAGTGGCGTGATACAAATGCCCAGGCCTAACATGGCTGCAATCCTTCAACTGCTAGGAGACCAATAAACAAATGGCTAACCACTATATTCTTGAAATATAATGGGGGAGAGGGAGATCATGCCTGATACGATGTGATCGGAACACTCGAACGTTGTCCAGATTTTTCCCCATGAAATTCTGCGTGAGTCCATCTAGCCACGGTGCCTCCGTTCTCCGCACAATTTTCAGCACTCTTTCCCTTGATTTATTATATTAGCTGGGAGCCTGTAATGCTGCAAGTGACTCTCAGTGTGACCGATTATGGCAGTACAAAACTCAGCAGTAATTTACTATTTTGTCGGTGTTATCGAGAAAACCACAGCAGTAGCTAACCGTACGCTCTGTATGGTAAAAATCTCAATGCCTCCAATATAGCGGACTTCCGGACTGATGACGTCACGTGCATCGGCTCTATAGATGCAAAGCAATAAAGGAGTGTCAGGAAGGAGGGAAGGAGTGAAAGCAATATTATTGGTTCAGTAGATTTACTATTTTTTTTTTTTTTATACTTTGCCTTTGCTAGTGATGAAATGAAGGAAAGAACAGAAAATTAAGAATAATTAAGAGATACACTAATGAAAATGGACAAAGGAGAAAGAGCTGTCGTCGAGAAAGTAGCAGAGACAGCTTTGTGAACTTTTTCCCTCTGGGATTGCAATGTCGGGGAGTTAGAGAGCTTAGTAAACCAGGAGAGACTAACTGACTAACTTATTTACGTCCCACTCTGAAAAAATCGAGTAGGGAAAAAAGTTAAGAAGCAGTAAGACGAGAACGGTGAAGGAAATGTATGTGTAGGGAAAGAAGAGGGAAAACTGATGAGTCTAACTTATTTTCCTCCCGCTGTGACTGACAAAGCAAGGAAAATATATATATATATATATATATATATATATATATATATATATATATATATATATATATATATATATATATATATATATATATATATATATTACTCAGAGTGCTCAGAGTGAGTCACAGGAGCTTGTGTGGATGGTGGTATTAGTAGTGGTATTCCAGCCTCAGGCTCATCTCAGTATGATCACGGTGGACTTCAGACTGACATTACCTACTCCTGCAGTCCACCATCCCTCTTTCAGTGGATAGGGAGGGAGTTGAGGGACGTTTGTGTAACCTGGAAGCGGAGCCAACCTGTTATGTAGGTGCCACCGCGAGAAGGCACATCTCTTTATCACCAGCATCCGAAAGATAAGGCAAATAACATATATCTCCACCACGAACCTCTCTCCCCGGCGTCATGTGTCTCTCATCATTCTCGATCCATTTCCCGCCTCTTGTCCCTTGCACCACACTTTATCATCGGCCTCATCCACCCTCTTGTACCTCCATTATCCTTCCTTTCTCTCGCCTTACCGTTCCTTTGCGATGCCTCATTCACACCTGATTCCTTTTTCCGGGGATCGATCAATGTTGTGCTTTCCCTGACACTCTCTCTCTCTCTCTCTCTCTCTCTCTCTCTCTCTCTCTCTCTCTCTCTACCTACCTACCTACCTACCTATCTATCTATATGTCTGTCTATATGATTATTTATCTGTCTGTCTATTTCTTTGCACATCAGATACCCACATCAATATCCCTACACTTTGACGGTTTCATACATTTATAATAATCATAAACTGTATTTACAACATTTCCAGTATGCCATTCTCTCTCTCTCTCTCTCTCTCTTACACACACACACACACACACACACACACACACACACACACACACACACACACACACACACACACACACACACACACACACACACACACACACACACACACACACACACACTCACACACACACACACACACACACACACACACACACTCAACACACACACAACACACACACACACACACACACTCAACACACACACAACACACACACACACACACTGTACTCGAAAGATTCCGTAGCTACAATAAACGAGACTTCTGTACGTTGTCTATTTTATCCTCGTTATCACCAGGAGCCCCAGCAGAGGGCGCTGAGGTGGCGGCATTGTGTCCTCTTCCTGGGAAAAACAGGTTATATTTCACCTAAGACCAGAGTGGCTTAGAGCAGGGCCGGATAGAGCCATGCAAGGGAACGGGGGTGTTGTTCCGTGTGGCACTTTTTATTTTTGATCTTTTTCTTTTGGCATTTCTTTTGACCTCTTCAGCGGTATGATTTCTTTTTTACCTGCTTCGTGGGATCCCAGGTTTATGAGAGCGATGCCTGGTTATTTCGATTGCTCTTTTTCTTACTGTATTACTTTCCATCCCTTCAGCAGCAACATTTCGCTTTTACCTGCTTTGTGCGACCCCAGGTTTCTGAGAGCGTGCGTGCGTATTTTCATTGCTCTTTTTCTTACTGTATTATTTTTCGTCCCTTCAGCTGTATGATTTCTCTTTTATCTGCTTCGTGCGACTCGAGGTTAATGAGAGTGATATATGCTTACTCTTTTGTTCCTGCTGTTGTTGCCATTATTCTGTTTGGAGAAAGATTTGAAATACACCAGCTTCACGCTCAGTCAGACCATCTTGCAATATCCATCTTCAAATAACGTCTTACCATGACCCAAACATACCACCCTCCACCATCCCCGCCCATTCCTGCCCTACCATCCATTTTTATTTATTTATTTATTTATTTATTTTTTTTCACCAGCACTGGACTTCTGAGATTGGTCTGTTCCCAGCACTAACATTACACCTCATAATTCCTACCTCCCTGGGTGTACTTGCTCTGCTCTTCCCCACCATCCACCGCCTTCTTGACTCGTCCCCTCCAGCCCAGCACCACACTCTGCCCACCAACCTCATTTCCCCCATGTTCATCTTTCACTTGGACATTAATGGCCTACTTACATCACCCTTCTTCACAGCACATGCTTTCTCAGGCATGATCTACCACCCATCACCATCCCTACCCATCCGGCCCACCCAACCCATTTTTGTCTTGATGTGGTGAATATCATTAAAATTACTGCTTCTGCCGCAGCTCATATTCACACTATATACAGTACTTACTCATTCATGGCACGCTACCCATCACCATCTCAGCCCGTCCCACCCGCTCAGTACATTCCTTACTCTCACTCCCACCGATTTACTTTTCCCGTACCTTTGATGGTCACCTTACAATCCTACCTGCACCTATCCGTACAGTCGGGGGACATCAGATCGCCAAATACGAGTATCCCACCACGTCTTCTTCCACTGTCTTCTGCTGTCTAACTTTCCATACCTGATACAGATATGATATGTTTCTCATCCCCAAGTTGACTCTTTGATATTATGATCTGGGGAGATAAGTAACGGACATGCTTTAAGTGCGAAGTAGGCGTAGTGGAATATTAAATCGAGTTTCTCTGGCTACTTACCCCAGCATGGCCCTCCACCCACCGAGAGTCCAGCTTACCCTGCACCCCTCCTTTCCACGCATCCCACACATTTCTCTCATATGTGATGCTTATCATAAGAAAAAAAGAAAAGAAAAAGCCTCGACTATCAGCTAATTTCCAGTGTTCAAATCCACAGAATACCGGTACACCATCTCGTCGCAACACGCCATTCTTCACCATCCCAGCCTATCCCCGCACTCGCCTCCAATCACACCACGGTCATGAAAAGCCTGATGTGTCTGTCTCAAAAACAATTACACCAGATGGCATGATTTTGATATAGGAAGTGATAGGCACGACCTGGATGTAACCGGACCGACATTGACCTGATTGGCTTCGACTGGATGTGAGAGTAGTAATTGGGTGGGATTGTACCTAAATGGCTTTGATGAGCTCTAAACCGGCCACAATAAATGTAAGCCACCTGAATGGACATAGATGCACCTGGAATGACCCAATTAAACCGGAGTAGCCCTTTAATAACCTAAACTGGTATAAAGGGGCCTGAGTTGATGTGAATGACCCAAATTAACCCACAGGACTAGAATGAGCCTGATTGGAATTTTATGGACTTAGATTTATTTAGAATCAAACTAACATGACATAAATTATTCTTACTATACCATGCTGATCTTAATTTGAGTGAAAATAACTAAATCTAAATAACGAGAATGATTCTGATTTAATCCGAACGAGCCTGAAGGGGTGTTAACGACTCCAATACCTTTGAATATTTTATGTAACGCAATGAGGATCCAAACGAGAGAATATATGTCAGTGAATTTCAGTTTACCTCAATGAATTCTGTATTCTGTATTTCTTGGGGATTTTTCTGTTTTGGGGGAATATTAATGTAGTGCAAAATGAGAGGAATATTTACCGTAGTGCAGTGTGAGAGGGATATTTACCGTAGTGCAGAGTGAGAGGGATATTTACCATAGTGCAGTGTGAGAGGGATATTTACCATAGTGCAGTGTGAGAGGGATATTTACCATAGTGCAGAGTGAGAGGGATATTTACCATAGTGCAGAAAGAGATATTTACCTTAGTACAGTATGAGAGGGGTGTTTACCGTAATGCACTATAAGAGGGATATTTAGCTTAAGAATCAGGGCGATGAATCAGGCTGTTGCAGTTTATCTTTATCGCCATATATCCTGTCAGCTGTAGGTACTTCTCTATTCAGATGTGTGTTATTTACGACTTTCAGCTCGGCAGAATACAGAGGCTTGGGAGTCGTTTTCTCGTAACTTATCTTCTTCAACACGGTCTCTCTCTCTCTCTCTCTCTCTCTCTGGGGTTTTGATCTTGTAAATGTTGTCTACGCTATCCTCTATCAGCCCTGACAATAATAATGCAACTACAGCAGATAAATTTAAAACACCATAATTTTCTTCTATATTTACCTGTAACTTTTAGCATCCCAATATACATCAGGGACCATGTACAGGTTAATTAAAGGGTATCGTAACCTTTATTTACAGGTAAATTATATTGGACCTATTACATCTTTTATGATATTCTTCTGCATTGTATCGGAATTATACAGATAGAAATGTAGTCTGGGAGAATGCTAAAGTAAATCATGTTTAATAATTTGCTAAGGAAGAGGTGCTTTAAAGTATCCTGTTACAACGAGAATACTGATTAAAGTGAAAGTAAGCTTCACTTTAGTTTCCTTTATAACGCTAATGAGATAAGATAGATCATTCTGAAACGAAGTTGTCGATGCGTGTAAATCCTTTAATTTATATCACACAACGAAGACTCTTCAGTCCAACAAATAATTTTATATTATCAGTGTGGAGAACGTTATTTTTTTTTTTTTATGTGTCCGACTCTGGGCATAGGCTTCACAGCCTGCTATCAAGGCCCAGCAGTCCTCCTACATACCATGCACCTCTACATGTCACCACTTCGGCGCTAACACCCACCGTCCATATTGAATACATGCTAGGGCTGTCTCATACAGGACTGGTGTATTGGTGTTAGCGGGGGTATTTTTACGACATGTCGGTGGGGCTTCTGGTAGATCAGTAAAGCCTGATTTAATGTAATTCAAATCCTTAAACTGTTCCCTGCCCCAGCGGGGATTTGAACCTGGGTCCCTTGGGACTGTAGCCCACCTCTCTACCGACTGAGCCACCGCCATGTGATGAAGGCTCAGGAATATTTCGAACCACGTATATGAATTACCTGCATTAATATCCTCGTATAAGCTGATGTGTAACCTATCGAATGAGTTTTTAGTCCATTTTGGTTATTTAAATTGACTAGGTGCATAGCAATCCCTGGACACCAAAGGATATCTGTCAGGTCCCCACGAAAGATACGTTTTACCAGTTTTTCCCGCCAACTGCTGGGTACAGGCTATTTTTCCCGGAACTCGGACAAGACAAAGGGTAACTAACATGATCCCAGACAGTCCCATGGTCACAGAGCCCTTGTTTCAATACCTCCAGTTCTGAGAATGGCAGCTAATCCATTGCTGTGTGTGTGTGTGTGTGTGTGTGTGTGTGTGTGTGTGTGTGTGTGTGTGTGTGTGTGTGTGTGTTCAGTGTCTTTGAACCCTTCCAATAAAGACACAAAATCCAAAAATCGTTTTGTACGTAATTTCCACCTTCAGTTTCTCCCGCGAACACTACTGTACATTTGCCACATTTCCCTTTCGGCAGTGAAGTGCACCCCTGAGTACCGTCTGTGCTGAGCCAACTCCTGAAAATTTACAGGACTGCGGGGACCACCAGTTCAATGCACGAGCCCTTGACACCGCGGAGACCGTGGCCAACATTTATCATGTCTCTTAACCTGACGATATTTTTTTCTTTTTTGGCTACCCAGACGAGTTTAATAAGTTTCAGAACGCTCTCTTGAAATGAAGGGGTTAATAAAGAAATGTACAGACCCTCTAGTTTGAAAAGTCTTTCCTAATTAGCATAAATTGTTTGCCAATAAGCTGTGAAATACGTCATGCGGTTTTAAAAGTTTGTCTCTTTAATCATAGCACGTCTGTTTTTCTATTTACCTTTTCATCCTGCAGGCAAATTTAGTCAGCTCCGGAAGAATCGCCACTAGTGAAGGATTTGACTCATGTTATTTAATCGTTCTAAGCCGTAAAACCTCCCCGGAACTGAATATATTTGTCCAGCAACAGCAAGACATTGATAGTAAATATGCGTCACTGTATTGAAATGGTTAATGCCGAAACCCCTATAATCCAAAGTTTGTATTACTTAAACTACATTAACCTCTTAACTATGATGACTTATTACTTTAGTTTCTTCTTCCAGTTCTAGGTGATTTTATGCATCTTATATGAGTTTTATCGTATTGGAAGTTGTAATGAAAACTATAACCTACTCGTACGTTTCAAGAACTCCATCCTAAGCTGTGTAGGTTCGTGTGGAGGCAAAAAGAATAAAACAGAAAAGATGTCCACGGGCTGCCAGGTTTGTAGGAGTTCAATTAGATGATTCCTGATGTAAAATACGAAGAGGAGATATGACAGACTTTACGTTTTGGAAGGAGGGGAGACTTAGTAGGTTGACAGCTTTGAAAATTTATACTTTGTTAATTTTTAGCTTGGCGTAAAACTGCCGACTCCTCAAGTTGACTGCGGAGATACATCAAGAGCATAACACCAAAATGTGGTGCTAGTCACGAAAAAGTGCCATGGAAAGAATGCAGGTCCCTAGTACTGTCTTATGCATCTACTGACCTAAGGGAAATGGAATGCAATCTCTGACAAGTTTAGGTGAATGAACTGGAGCTGTGCTGTGTAAATACGACACAACTGAATGGGATTTTAAGGGAAGACCACTTGAGGGGAGGAGAGTAATTGGAGAACCGGACAATACTCTGAATGACGGGGTGGAGAGGTGGAGTGTCCTGAGGGGAACAGTGCTACTTATGATACTCTCGCTTGTAAATGGAAGGAGAGAGATGAACCTTCGACTACAACACCACCACCACCACCAACAACAACAACAACAACTACTACTACTACTAACAACAACAACAACAACAACAATAATAATAATAATAGTAATAATAATAATAATGATAATAATAATAATATAATAATAATAATAATAATAATAATAATAATAAAATAATAATAATAGTAATAATAATAATAATAATAATAATAATAATAATAATAATAATAATGACATTAATAATTATTATTTCACAGGCAAAATTACGTCCCCTTGAGTTCTCTCTCTCTCTCTCTCTCTCTCTCTCTCTCTCTCTCTCTCTCTCTCTCTCTCTCTCTCTCTCTCTCTCGTCACCTGAAATTATTGTGATTCCGACAGCGATTAAAGGGGATGGGACGAGACGGGAAATATTGAGGGTTTGTCTGCTGGCAGGAAAGGCCACTGCCATGACTTGTTCAATCAGCGAGGACCCATCAGGCAAATGAAGGGAGAGTTGATGGAGTTGGAGGCGCCGTGTATGGGGAGGAGGATATGTGTGTGTGTGTGTGTGTGTGTGTGTGTGTGTGAGAGAGAGAGAGAGAGAGAGAGAGAGAGAGAGAGGTGGGGGGGGACAATAACAACAAATAACCTGTATGCATGAGAGAGACTGAAAGACAGACAGTACAGGGGGAGGGAGAGATAAAAAGTGAGGGAATACTAAAGAGTGAGGGACAAGCTTGGTGGATTGGGCATAGGGGAAGCAGGTCAAAGGAACACGTGGGGGGATGAATGATGAGACTGGGGAAAAATACAAGCCAAAGAGGGGACAAGAGGTGCAGGTGGAGAAACAGAATGGGAAGGAACTTGATGCATAGAGATGAAACGGAGAGGGAGAGGGGAACTTGATTCGATGGAGGTGAAATGGGCAAAGAGAGAGAGAGAGAGAGAGAGAGAGAGAGAGAGAGAGAGAGAGAGAGAGAGAGAGAGACGAAACGATGTGACAGAGGCAACACGGAAAAAAGAGGAAATTTGACGCTATGAAAGAGTACTGCTACTAAGTGGAAATTGAGAGCAATGAAATAAGAAAAAAGAAAGTGAGAAGGTGAATGTTAGTAAATGCAGCCAGAGGTGATGAAATAATAATGGGAGATAGTGAGACGGGAGGAGAGGGAGGGGCAAAAGTATAGACCAGAAGAGAAGGAAGAGCGGAGGCGAAGAAGCTGAGATCTGGAGGAAAATGAGATGCAACGGGAGGGGGGGGGGGAAGATAAGGGTGAGGGAAACAGAGAGAGAAAAAAAAAATAGAGAATCAGACAGAGGAGGTAAACTTAAATTCTGCCACAGTCATCGAAAAGCGGAAATGTAGGAGGAAAAGAAAGTGAAACGGAGAGGAAATTTTGGGAGAAAATAAAAAGGAAAAAAAAAAAGGAAAAAAGAATCAGAAAGAAGTGATGAAGTAAAATTCTACCACAGTCATCGAAAGGATGAAAGGTAAGAGGTAAAGAAAGTGAAATGGAAGGGAAACTTAATGTTATGAAGGAGATTAAAAAAGTTTCATCTAAGTAATTTCCAAGTAAGGGTGGTGGAGCAAGTGTATCCTGCACTGAAAAGGGATTTGCAGAAAGGAAGAGATGAGGGAACTGAGACAGAGAGGATGTTTGATGGGATGGGGAGAAAATGAGAGAGGCTAAGATGTGTAAATCCAGCTGTAATGAGTTCCGTGAATGTCCCCGCACTCTGGCTTTCAAGGGAAGTCAGCTACCCTTTTTGTCCACACTGGTTAACATGAAGGACTGAGTTATTAAGCTCCCAGGGTTCAGCTCCTCCGGTGACGTGTTTTGCTGCGGTTACTATACAGCCCGTGATGATGAAATAGAAAATAAGTCACTGGGAAGAAGCGATATAAATTTGTCCATAAAATAAAATGAGATCTTACTCGAGATTATATTGGCTGCCACCTTGCGATGTTTTCAGCTTAGGAACACCCCCTGGTAGAGAAGGGTTTAAGAACATCTGTATCTATTGCCTCCAGTTTGAAAAGTCTATCCAGGCTGTACAAAATCGCATGGACATAGTTAAAATAAAATACTAATACTGTAATAATAATAGTATTGGTAGTAGTAGTAGTAGTAGTAGTAGTAATAGTAGTAGTAGTAGTAGTAGTAATAATAATAATAATAATAATAATTATAATGATAATAATAATAATAATAATAATAATAATAATAATAATAATAATAATAATAATGGTGATAACTTCCTGAACACTGACAGATGATTTTCAGTGCATTACAACTGACCCGCTGAGTAAGATCTAAGAAACAATTACATTTTCATAGGATACAAGACATGGCTCACCAGTTTAGGCCCGAAGAATATAAAATTGTTTTTCTCGGTGTTTCTCGTATACAGTATTTTGTGCAGGGGTGGGGTGGGAAGGGAGGAAGGGAGTGGGACAGAAGAGAGTAAGGGATTAGGGAGGAAGGGAGTAGGGATGAATAAGGGGGTGGGAAGGGAAGAAGGGAGTGGGGGCAGAGAGGAGGAAGGGAGTGGGGAGGCGTGAGGGGAGACTGTGCGGAAGGAAGGGAGAGAGCGGGGGAGTGGGGAGAAAGGAGTGAGGGAGTGTGAAAAGCGGTGACGCGTAAGGGAGGGAGAGAGTAGTGGAGTGGGGTGTGAAGGGAAGTGAGGAGAGGGGGAGACAAGGTATGAAGGAAGGGGCCTGAAGGGTCTGGGGGAGAGGGAAACTGAATTTAGAACATTGAGGTTTGTTCTGGACGTAACCTAAACCTTGCCATAGACATGTTACCAGTACTTGTGGTAAACTATAGACCATCATTGACGAGGATGTGAGGAGGGTCAGGCATTAAACATAATGCTTAGAATTCTATTTGAGTTGAATTAAGGCTCGTCCATGATGTGTATGGCGCTTGTTATATTTGCATATTGAGAGACGTGAATGATTAATAACAGAGAAAATATACGTCTGTGAACATAACATTTTGGGTACACTATCAACTGTATGTATTTTTAAATGATAAACAAACTGTCCAGGTATTTTGGGCGGTTTATAACAAGCCAAAAAATTATCGAATGACTGTATTGATGAAAGATGAATCTGGATCATACTGCAGATGGGTGTAAGCAACTCTTTGGCAACATATATATATGATAGAATACAAATACACTAAATCCATAAATATATTTTGTGGTTCAATGGCATCACTGTACCGAATAATATGAACGAATCACGTTTTTGCAGTAATATGCTAAAATGATAAAAACTCCTTTCCATCTCTCTCAGGTTTCCTCTGTGTGGACCCATCAGCTCTTAAGCTTATCAAAGAAATGTTACTAAATGACATGCTCTCCACGTAGATTCAGAAACAATATAGAGTAATGAAAAACACATTTTATGTACTTCCCAAAATTACGGTAAATATGGTTCCATGTGAAGTGGGGCAATTGAGAATTGGCAGCGTTGAATGACTGCATCTGACCCTTCCAAAGTAATCACATCATTTTTACTCGTGAGCAATGTCAACAGGGGATATTGATATGCAACGTGATTTTAGCTAAATCGAGTATGGCTGAAAATCACCTTTGTGTATCACTAACAACGTCAACTGTACTGCATTTTCGTAAACAAGTATAAACTAGGCTATCCTGGGTTATTAGTTTTGTTAGGCAAGATTATTTTCATTGTAATGATTGAGGCTGAAACTCATCTTTTTTGTGACAATAACACTATCAGCATTAACGATGTTTTTTTTTTTTTTTTTTTTTTTTTTTTTTAAGTTAACTTTCACAAAGTATCCTCACCATCGATTTTTAAATATCTGGCCCCGACGAATCTGAAAACATATCATGTGTATCTCAACTGGTAATATTTAATGTTCCATACTCAAACTGCGTCACTCCACAGTCATACAAACCTCATGGAGATGACAGTCCTACTTCTTTTCATTTTTCGCATCCAGCGTTCCAGGATAATTAGATACTTTTTTACAGGGTTTTGCATTTAGGTGGACTGGTTTTTTAATTTTTAAAGGTACAAATTCAACTGCGAATATAATTCATGTGACAGCTAGGTGAAATGAGTGGTATGGGAACACGGGTAGATCTAATGACAAGTTTTTAACCACTTTATCCAAATGAAATATTTTCCACTGTATTCTTGTTATCTTCAGACGATTTTCTTAAATTGTAGGAAAAGCCTTTCGTATGCCCATTCCTCTCTCTCTCTCTCTCTCTCTCTCTCTCTCTCTCTCTCTCTCTCTCTCTCTCTCTCTCTCTCTCTCTCTCTCTCTCTCTCTCTCTCTATATATATATATATATATATATATATATATATATATATATATATAAAACATTCACCCTAATCAAGTGAGGGGTGACCGTAAATGAATCTCCTCCGTGTCGCCCTGTCCTTCACCATTTGGCTGCCCTCCCTCCAAATCACCCCCTCTCATTTATCTGTCCACATTCCTCCGTTTCATACTCGGTTTCCCCCTCCTTCTCCATTCTTCTAGCAAGTCTCTCATTTCTCATTCTTTCCACATAGCCCAACCATCTCCTAATAATCTTTCTAACGCTTTCAGTCACATCCACATCAATACCACAAAGCTCCTTTACTTCCTCATTTGTCTGTCTGTCCATGTTTCCTTCCCATTTATTTTACTTTGCGAGGAATATTTGTGGCAGACAGACGGGAAAATATAACTGGAATTCTGTAACTGTCCCGTGAACAGTCTCTAGTCTCCACCTACTGTTTCTTACAATTACTTGATCCCATAGGGAAGATGCGGATTCTTTTTGTTTTTTTGTTTTTAATAAAACGAAATAAACTCATGAATCAGTCCGCAAAGTTTCATTTTCATATTACTTGTTCAGGTCCCGTTGAAATCTCTAGTAAACATGACCATCTTATCTCGTTCACTCATAATACTGTTATGACCGTTTCTGCCATTGCACGTTTAGGATTTGTATTTTTTTTCCTATGAGCAATGGCACAAGCCAGGACGCATACCCTGGGCCCTTCAGATTCCTTCCTCAGCCTCCGGTTCTCCTGGAATCGTCGGGAGTCTCTGAGGTTAGAATAATAATAATAATAATACCAGCAAAAACAATAGTCTCCACCTTTGTAATAGGTGGAGACTAACTACACTTAATCAGCCAGTTCATTCCAATTAATTTATTTTTATTATATTTGTACTACGGTACTCCTCAGGTGATTTTCCTCTGCATAGGGGACAGTTGATGAATGAGAGTGTTTAGATACAGTCTTCATTGTTACATTTAGTCCGAGAGATCTTTACGGAAATAAGAAAAATCGTCTGAAAATAACAAGAACAAACATTATGTAAAGGGTAGCCCGTAAATATCACTTCACGAGAAATTCAAGTGGTAGTGTCATGTTTGCTTCTGGGGCGGCTCAGTCGACTAGGGTGGGCGTGTCTGTGGCAGTGAGAGTAGGAAGTTATGAAACAGTGCAGGGTAGAGACCACAGAGTTATACATATAGAGTGCGCCACCCTGGTTTGAAAGTGACGCAACCGGAAGTGGCTCAGCGGCCATATTGGGATGCCCAGCCTCACGCTCAATTCAAAACAGGTAAGATGTTCTCGCTTCTGGCATCACGGATGATTCCTCTCCTGTGGCTACTGAAGCACTTGTTTTCATGGTTGTATGTGTAAATGGTTCATGGAAACTCCCTGTTGACTACATTTTAATTCACGGGCTGGCTGGATCTGAGCGAGCAAACCTCATTCGTCAATGTATTCACATGCTAGCAGATGTAGGGGTCAAGGTTATTTCTTTGACATGTGATGGGCCATCCAGTCACATGACCATGTTAAAAGAACTAGGAGCCTCCATGAACCCAGAGAATTTAGACCCAAGTTTTCCACATCCTTCATTACCTCAAGAAAGAGTTTATGTGCTGCTTGACGTTTGTCATATGCTCAAGCTTTTGCGCAACACTTTTGCTGTTTGTGGGTGCATGAAAGATGGATCAGGAAATAAAATAGAATGGAAATATATTCAAGCACTGCATCAACTTCAAGAAGAGGAGGGCCTTCATTTAGGAAATAAACTCAGGGATATCCATCTTTCATGGCACACTCAAAAGATGAAAGTAAAACTTGCTGCGCAAACACTGAGTTCTAGTGTAGCTGATGCATTAATCTTCTGTCGGGATTCATTACATCTCCCACAGTTTAAGGATTGTCAGGGTACAGTTAAATTTCTGCAAATGGCTGATAAACTTTTTGATGTACTGAACTCGAGAAACAAATTTGCTAGAGGAATAAAAGCAGCACTTCAACCTGAGACAGAAGTAGTTTCAATGTCATTCTTAGATCAAGCATTTGCTTATCTAATGACTATCACTAATTCTGATGACATCCTCATGTACAAAACTTCTAGAAAGACACCTTTCATTGGTTTTTTGGCTGCCATTAAGAGTGTTCAGGCACTATATAAACAGTTTGTAGGTGTAAATAAGCCACTCCAGTACTTTCTAACTTATAAGCTGTCACAGGATCACTTAGAACTCTTTTTCTGTGCAATTCGAGCATCTGGTGGCTTTCGAAATAACCCTTCTGCGTTAAACCTCATGGCAGCATACAAGAGACTCCTTCTGAGGCATGAAATAAAAACGTCAAACGGGAATGTCTCTGCACAAGACCTCACTGAAGTGCTCACATCTGCAACATCTAGCAGTGTCATGAAGAAAGCTTTAGAGGATAAAACTGAAGATATTATGATGGCAAGAAGATATGATATCATTCCTCGTAGTCCTGCCCAAGAAGATCATGATTATGTAGACTGTCCAAACTTTACAGATGTGTCAGATTATAAGGAAGCTGCAGTAGGTTACATTGCCGGATATGCAGTTAAAATGGTAAAGAGAAATATTTCATGTCCAGACTGCTTGTCTGCACTTACTGCAACAGAAATTAAGAACAATGATAAAAGTTGTGCATTGATACTGGTTAAGGACAAAGGCGGCTTGATAAAGCCCTCTATGAGTGCTGTGTCTGTCTGCAGATCCACAGAGAAAATATTTCAGAAAATGTTGAAAAGTCATGACAAAGAGCTACATAACATTCCCAGAATTTCCTCTCTAGTTGCATATTCTGTATTGAAAGAGACTGGTAGCACTGCATTTAAAACACATAATTCCCATATGTTTGAATGTTCACCTGATAATAATCACATTTTTTCTCTTATTAAAGCAGTGGTGCTTGCATATTGCAAGATACGTTTGCATCATCTTGCAAAAGCAACCACTGCTAAAGTAAGAGGCTGTTATGTTAGGAAAACACTAAGTTAGTATTATTTAAGAACCAGTAAGTGAGGGCACTCACCATCCACTCAATTAATGTAATGCTATTAATAAATTGGTATATGTTCGCTTCTAATCGTTGATTTTTGTGTATCCAAAGTAAAATGGTGCGTAGAGACAAGGTAAGGGGACCGGGAATAACTTTTCTTCTCACTTCATTCAGAGCGCAATAGTAATGGAGAAAAGGCTTAAAATAGCTAAAGTAATTATATTGATAACTGCTCTATCTATTTACATCAGGATATAATGCAAAAAACACTCGGGAAAGGTTAGTATTTGTGAATTATGATGAACTGTACGGGAAGGTCGGGACTCGGTAGAGTGGGCATACTAAGATGGCCGCCGCGCCGGGCCCGCTGGCTTCACTTATCGCCCATACCACAACACAGGGACGCGCGCTCTATATGTATAACTCTGTGGTAGAGACTGATACAACTGACTGATCCTTCCTCACAACACATGAGAGATCGTCCGGAGTAGTGGAAGAGGAACGTCATGTATGGACCACCCTGTATAATAATTTGATTCAAGGGCAAGCAGTACTAGCACAGTCGAGGAGCCCACACACCAATTCGTAAACACGGACCTGATTTGGGAGCAAAAAACTACGGTGTTAATATTCCGGGTCGGCGTACATATCATTTCAGTTAACTTTTGGAATATTTCATGGCAGCAATCAATGCATTAGTGAGAGCCACGCTGATTAGATTTGATGGTAACAACGTTATGTGCTTGGACCGTATAATATCATTCATATGTCCTTGTCACGTTAACTGATGTGTGGTATATATTCTGATGGCAATATTTTGTGCTTATATTGTACACAGTCCGGTTGCAGATACTCAGATTGTACCGAAGCTGGGAGATATCCGTGATAAAGTGTCCCGAGCTCACTTATCAATAGCTGGTTTGCATTTATCTGATGGTACTTGGCCACTTGGACCACTCGGACATTAAAGCATGGTCGGGTGATATCCAGTGAGCCTTAGTAATGGGATAGGGACCAGTCTCCTTCATTACCAGCCATAATTATCCTTCAGTCTGACTAGGGGGATTGCAAGTTCGAGCCTCGCCCGGGCTGCCGTGCCGGGAGGGGTAGCTCCCTCCTGTAACCCTAGCGGGGCTATATAGTCCAATACAGGGCTTAGCTCGGGGGAACTCCATTTCTCCCATTTTTTTCAGTCTGACTATACGTGACAATCATCTGAACTGCAATGACGGAATGGATCTTTGTCATAGTCGAGCATACGCATCACAGTACCAGTATCGGTGAGGCGGAGGAAATAGCCTTAATCCTTTTGTCGGCAATTGTACACTCCTGGGTCCGTATTCTTGTCGGTTAAAGAAGCTCCCTAACACCTTTTCCTAAGCGATTTATTGTGCTTATTACACCTTGCTGTCCATTTCTTTGGTAAATAAATCCTTCTAATATCGCCATACTCTGCATAAATAATGTACAAAAGGATGTTATCCACCCACATCCGAAATTACGTCGCTAAGGAAGAGATGTTAGGGAATTCTTAACCAACGAGAATACCAGCCACAGCCAGTAGTTCCTCCCCACCCATAAGCAGTTGCACTGACGAAAAAAAAAAAAAAATCCTCCCCACTCACAAGTTTTGGCATGCACCGAGACTTGACTAACCCGTCATTTACGTCATCTTTTACTTGCGATAGCCTTTTTCAAATATGGAGGGTTGGACAAAACATTCATTGGCTCTTTCTCTACTAGGGGACAATCCTTAGTTGAATAAAATCGCCTTGTAGCAGAAGGAAGACAGTGCAAAAGAGACATCACTGTAATGAAGAGGTTGATAGCAAACAGCCCAAAATATCAGTGTTTGATGACCAGGGAGGAGCTTTAGATCGTGCATAATAGTGGTCGAAATAACTGTATATAATTGAAGCAGTTAGAATGACAGTAGTATAAGCTCTAAAACTGTTCTCCTTTACAAAAATAGTGCCCAAATAACGAAAACGCCATAAATTTTCTCCGGAACAGTTCTTTCGACACTGATGCACAGTCTCAATATATCCCCTGATTTCAGATATCCATAGGTGCTTAGAGTAAAGGTTTTGAAATAGAAAAGTAATTGTAGTAGTGGGAAATAATAATGAAGCGATTGATATGCAAGAAATTAGGTGTCATGTTAACTGCTTCAGGCTCCTATGACTCATTCTCAGCTTAGTAAATTCGTCTGATGTTGGCTCCGACAGAACACTAAAGCTGTCCTAGCCACGAGAGAATTCGTGATACCTGAATTAACATCCTTTGAGGCCTGTGACTCACTCTCAGCTGAATAAAATCGTCTGACATTAGCTGCATTACAGTACAAGTTCATCCGACCTTTATAAGAGTATTTCAAAACGTGTGAAAATGGAATAAAATACTAGAGTTTTCCCGACCGTTAAGGGGTTAAAAAAAAAAAAAAAAAAATCCATGTGTGAGTGAAGCCTGCGTGCACTGGGACTGGCTTGCACATAAATCCGAAACCTATTGGAAGGCTTAACAGTGAAATGAAAAAGCTCCTGCCTGTGGATTTCCGTTATCAGAATATATATACATCACTTTCTGGTCCATTTGCTTGCCCCCTTTATCCCGGTCAATTCGGTTATGTCATTTTAATTTTATATCTCACTGCTATATTCATTTTACCTTAACTTTATGTGGATTTTCCTCTCTTGCAGCATATTTCACATAGCTTAGTGTCAGAAAAGGGCAATACTGTAGTTCTACATCCTTTTCGTGGTACTTTTTCGTGACTGGCTTCATATCCTGGAGCTGATCTCTTTCTACAACTCAGCATTCAAGACGGGGAGATGAGAATTTTAGCCCAAGTCAGTGTAAGAACTGTAGAGAGTAAAAAGGCTGCACTCAGCCGTCAATAACCCTCAAGTAATGCAAAGAATTAATGAAGGTTTTCTTGGAAGCTATATCGAATCCGTCGCCTTTGGAAAGTTTCCCCTAAGTTAAATAACCCTGTCTGGACGCAGCAGAGTAAAGCAATATAAACATCATCACAGAGACGCAGTTAACGACGACCTATTCACACTACACTGTATTTTGGATGATCCTCGGTCTCTCTGTCTCATTCTCATTCCATATCTGATACTTCTATCCCCGTCAGCCACACTCAACTAGCTCACACTTTATTGTAATGTGGATAACTATCTCTTTACCCCATTTTCACTCCGTATCTCACACTTCCTCCCCCGACAGTATTTTTGATAACTCCCAATTGCACCGTCTCATTCTTCCTCCGTATATCACGCTTTTTCCCCCCGTCAGTCACACTCAGCTGGCAGACTCATCTCCCGCGTAACATATAACTTCCTCCCTCACCACCTTCTCCTCTTCCCAAACACTGTATCACGCTTTAATTCATGCAATTTCTTAACTCATCCTCAGGGTACGGTCCAGTTGCCAGCAAGAATTTGTTACCATCTCTAAAATTGTTTGAAGACAAATTTTTTAGAGAGAGGAACTAATATGGAAGGAAAATTGAGGGCCTTTTTTTCATACCAGTCTGCCAGTGTTTAAAAAAAAATGCTTTCCGAAGTAAGTAGATGATATCACACACACACACACACACACACACACACACACACACACACACACACACACACACACACACACACACACACACACACACACACACACACACACACACACACACACACACACACACACACACACACACACACACACAAAATGCGGAAAGAAAGATGACTGCTGGCAACTGTACCACTTAGAGAAATTCACCACATTTTTTCTCCTCTTCACTAACCATAATCCTCACTCATCACTTTTTTCCTGTTTTAGCTCACACTCATTTAGTTTCGTTTCTTTATTCTCCACTCATTCCAAGATTCACAGCATATTCGGTCTCATCGTTCACCACAGTCACCATGATTCACAATTTTTTACCATTCCATAGCTCATACTCATCTAGTTTCGTTTATTAACCTGTCACCTATTCCAAGATTCTCATGATATTCAGCCTTTTCTCTTACATACCAAAGAAACCCACCTAATTTTGCGTCTAAACTCACCACTCACTAAAAAATTCACAAACATCTGGGCTCTTCTTTTCATCCTCCACACTCTTACGTATTCATCAGTTTCTCCAATCTCCTCATAGTATATTCATCGGGTCGTGTGTTTCAAACCAGCCTTCATTTTCCCAGTTCACTTCGCATTGAGCTCCTTCTCCCCTCCAATTCCAAATCCACCCCACATTCAGACCCTTCACCCCTCCAATTCCAAACGCATGCCACATGCTACTCCTTTTCCCCTCCAATTCCAAACCCATCCCACATTCTGCCCTTCCTCCCTTCAGTACCTAAACCCATCCCACATTCAGGCTATCCCTCTTCATCTGTCCCAATTCTCCTCACTCATTCTCGCGCCCTACTCTCACACTCTGATGTACTGCAATTTCTTCGCCCGCCGCCCACCTTCCACTCCCAAAGATTCGCCTTACATCACGTCCCCCCTCAATCACAAAGACAACTCTCTCTCTCTCTCTCTCTCTCATCCACACTCATTATATATAGCTAACTTTCTCACTTACAAGAACACATTATTCTCACCTACTGTCTTTTTCAAGCTCCTTATTTTTGTTCAGTATCCCACACACATTTTCTGGCTTAAATGATTCACTCACACACCCTATTTTCATTCACTCGCACACCTTATTCTTGCACACTTTCTCACTAACGCATCATATTCTCTGTCAATATTTCGCCCACCCACTTCATGTTCACGCATTGACTCTCTCGTTCACACACACACACACACACACACACACACACACACACTTAGACACCTTATCCGCACCTACTATTTCACTCACACACCTCCTCACACACACACTCACACGCCCTCCTAAACAATCCCCACTCAGATGCACACATACATACATAATTACATACATAACTAAGCCAGATCCCCCCCAGCTAATTTCTGACAAGCTTTGCCTCTGCCACGTTTGTTCATCTCTTCATTAACATCTTCAAACAACAGGTGTAATGAACTTTCTCCCAAGATCCGAGGAGCTTAGGGGAGATTGGGCTCGTCAGAAGAGCTCTAGATCCTCGTCCTGAAAGGGTGGCTTAATTACAGGTACACATGGGGGTCGCTCCTGGGAGATATGTACACCTTGCGTCTCCTGCTTGTCTTTGCGTTTTACACTTCTATTCCGTTTTTTATATATCTTAATGGATTATTATTATTATTATTATTATTATTATTGTTGTTGTTGTTGTTGTTGTTGTTGTTGTTGTTGTTGTTGTTTTTGTTGTTGATGTTATTTACGTTGATGTTGCTTTCTTTGTAACTGACGTACTTTCGGCCTATTCCCTCCGATGACTTATTTTGGTTTTCTTTCTGCTAATGTTAGAGGGTTCTCATGATTTTAAGGAAGCCCTCTCTTAGTGAAGCAGTTTTTGAAGACTGTAATATTATCTAATCCCCCCAATTGTAAAGAATCTCCTCGACCCAAATAAACTCATCTCTGGGTAACAAGAATAAAACAGGAAGTACAACATCGTTTTGAGAGGTTTAACTCATTCACCCCACTGACGTATTTCATATTCTGTTCTTGCTGCCTCCAGATGACTTTATTTAGATTAGAGGAGACTTTCAGATATGGAGGAGTTAGACAAACTTTATTACCCCCTGCACTATGTCATTCTAAAGCTGGATAATTTTTTCTGGTGGTGGAAAAAAAAAATACGTCTATCTATCTATCTATTGCCAGACCCCTTGATCCCGTAAGCGGTGGCCACAAACAAATCGTTTCCATGTAGCTCTATCCCCGGCCATTTCACTGCCCTACTCAAAGCTCACACCCCCCTTTCTCATAATTATATTCTCCACTCCATCCCTCCATCTCACCCTTGTCCTTCCCCTCCCCCTTCCCCTCACCCCACCCTCCGAATATAAAAATTAAACACTTGTCTACAGCTGAAAATGTCTCATGTTCAAACTGCGTACTTCATTCCCGTAAGTAATTTTTGATCTGCCCACTGAATTTTCTAGTTTCAGGCCGGGGATCCTGTAATTAAACTAAGGTGTGAAAAATATACTCGTTCCCTAATGAGGCAAAACTAAAAAAATAAATATTAAATCAGCAATACCTACAAGTCATAAGCAGACCATAAAAGAGTGTCAGATATTTGGGGAGCAAAATTTCCTTCATATTTTCTGTTTTGAGAATTTCCACGTTACTGTATATTTGACCTAAAAGACGATGAGTTCAAAGGACGTAATTATGAAGGAGTTTCATTTGGACTTTTGGCGTGTGTGTGTGTGTGTGTGTGTGTGTGTGTGTGTGTGTGTGTGTGTGTGTGTTACTTCAAGAGTGGCCATCAAAAACATGCTTGCTTTGCCTAGCTCCAGCTAAATATGTGTCCTTGACATAATTTTCTTGCGACGCATTTGGGGGAGGTGTTGTGGACACGTGGTTAAAAAGTGGTCTGTTGTTGGAAAAAGCGGAGAGCGATCTTAGGCTGGGGCAGGGAACAGTGTGATTATCGGAATTTCATTTATTTTACTGAATCCCCACAAGATCCACCGGCGTGTTGATACCATCACCCAAGTTTTGAATGAGGGAGATTTAGCATTAATTCAATATGGGCGGTGGTTAATAGTGCCAAATAGATGACAAGGGAAGTTGTATGGTACGTATAGGAACTGGGCCTTGGAGAACGTGCTATTAATTCTAGGTCTAGATTTGCACAAGTAATTAATTGCACTGATTACCAAAATATCGTGGTCAATCTTTGTATGCAGTGTACAATATTCTTTTTATCTCAGCCTCATGAATGACAGAATATAAATCCTCAGATGTTTTCAGATTATTGAAATATCAACTGAACTTATCTCGAAGCCTCATTCATTTTGTGATGTGTGTCCTTGTGTCCCCACTGACTATTCTCCCCTTGACATTTACCTAACCTTTACACTCACGAGCTCAGGGCGACAACAGACCCTGTCAACTTTTGATCCCTTTCCTCGATGACCTTCCACTACCTCCGAAAGTACACTCTTCTGTCTTCAAGACCTTCCCTTGAGGTAACTGTGACCTTTTCTTTGTTTATAACCTCCCTTCAAGTAAAATATTATCTCTCTTTTTCAAGGCCTGCCTTCGAGGAAAATGTAACTTTTTTTCTGTTCATTACCATACGTCGATTTAAAATTATTTTTTCTGTGCTCATTATCCTTTCTTTAAACATAAGTTTTCCATATTCATTCCCATCCTGCTATTTAAATGTGATAATTTCTTTTCTCATGTCTTTTTATCGGGTCTTAATGTTATGTCTTCATGTGCATGAACGTGGAGTAGGAATGCAACATTTTCTTCTACCATTATCTTCTCCTCAGCCTGAATGCGATCTTTGCATTTCAGTAATTTGCATTCCCTCTGGCTGCGTTATGTGATTGTGGTCACACTAATGATTATTCTTCATGATTCGTCAGGCGACTACAGTCCACATCAGACAAAAAAACTTTTCCGTACTGAATTCCCTCGAATTTGAGCTGCGCACCAACCTAGGATATTCTGCCATCTGTTGTAGAAATGACTGACTAAGCCTGAGCAACAATAACAGCCTTAATAATAAAATAAAGAAATGAAAATCATGATTTGTTTGTTTTACCCAAGATGAATCCAAATGATGGCTAGAGTTATGACTGACATATACCTCATAATGGGTCTTATTGCACAATGAAAATATGAACTTAGGTACATTGGTTCCCAGGCATGATCATTTGATCATACTTATGAAATGTATTTTAGCAAATTGTGAGCAATGTAAGTCACTACAGATGCAAAATTAGACAGTAGCGAAAATTCATTATTTTCAACTTTTTTCTCAGAAAAATAATTTTCTCGTAGAAAGGTGCATTTTTTTACCATCATCACAGTAAGAAATGGAAACTTCACTATCATTTCCTATTAGAAAAGTAGCAACAAAGTTATAATTAGCACTTTCATTTTTTAGGAACTTAGGCTGCGTCCATAGAAATGGATTAGAATAGGTATGTCACGGCCAAAGGGTTAATGTAACCATCCCTGATCATGATCTTTCTGCCAAATATGATTGAAATATTTTCTCCATCCATGAATTGCGCGCACAAATCCATCCTATTATCCTTTCATGATTATTGCTCTAATCTGACTGTTGTCATCAATAATGGATGACCCTCCTACCTGCTTTAATATAATCTCCCTAGGATTATTTTTCTAAGTTTGCCAGTAGTTCTTTTTTTTTCCTGTTTATGAATTTTATGTATGAATTGTGCCGCTTCTAGGATAACGATTTTCCTTTGAGTCTAACCTACTTCTGTTCGTGATCTTTCTTGCAAAATGAATTCAACTAGTTCTTTGTTTATATTTTGCCTTCTTTTGGTCCAAATGAAACTTTCCTTATGTATGCTCTTTAAGTAGGTATGCAACTATTTCTATGTTCGTACTCTTTTTTTTCTGTGTTTAATCGTAGCCTTTTCTCTCTTTCATAACCTTCGAGCGCCTGGCTAGGTTTTCTTCTTTCATATTTTGTCTTATTCTTCATTTCTTTGTCAACTTTTTGTTTTTATGATCCCCGAGTCTGGTACCATTTCCCTAATCATGATGTGTCTTTTTTTATCCAGACGAAACTTATTCTTTTTACTTTTTCGTGACCTTTGAGTCAGTCCGCACTTTTCTCCCCTATGTTTCATTCCTCCATTAATCATCTTCTCCTCCAACTTCTCCTCTCATTAACTCTTTCTTCTGCTTCGCCTCACAGCTAAATTACTCTCATGTCCGCCTTTCCTTTGCCTGCTTGACTTTCTTTTCTCCACTTCTTACCCCTCTTTTCCCTTTCTCTCCTCCTCACCGCGACTTCACTCTTATGCATTTTATGCTCCTGGAATTCTCTTTGGCTGTCTAATCAGTCTTCCTTCCATTCTTCGTCTCTCTCTCTCTCTCTCTCTCTCTCTTACTGAGATGGAAGGTTATAAATTTTTGATTAAGATGGTATTATGCATAGGCCCTCTTATAGACATTCTGTCTATTTTCAGTTTGACAGTGGCCCTAATATGCTTCACGCGTACACACACACACACACACACACACACACACACACACACACACACACATTCTCTCTCTCTCTCTCTCTCTCTCTCTCTCCCTTTCCGCAGTTCTTGAACAAATTTCCAAACGTTTTATTTTCCATTGTTCTACTTGAATACAGTGGCGTCTTCTTATTAACATATATCGTTAAATGCAAATGCGCTTACCCCGTTTAGAGGAAAATGTTGTAATTTGGTAGACTTTGTACAACCTTTAGTAACCCCTTTTCCGCAAGAATTTCCTCGTGGCTGAGCTAATTCAATCGGCCGTTGTGTGTGTGTGTGTGTGTGTGTGTGTGTGTGTGAGAGAGAGAGAGAGAGAGAGAGAGAGAGAGAGAGAGAGAGAGAGAGACAGGGACAGAGAAAATGAAGTGCTCCCTTAAGTTTGCCTGTAGACGCGGCATTTCACTCGTCCGAATAAGTGAAATGGACAGTCGGTGACAAAGATATTTTACTTCTTCCTCTATGCTTCCCTCTCTTTTTACTCCCTTTCGTCTCTCCCTATCTTCCTTTCTCCTTCCCTCTCCTTCTCCTTCCCTCCCTCTCTCCATCCCTCCTCTCCCCGCCCTAGTTTTCATTCAACTCCTTATTGCCCCATCAGAAGGTTGGAGGCTCAGGGTTAGGCTATATTTTCCAGATATATGATACTTGAGTGACCAGTCTTTTGTCCCTGAGTGGCATTTGAGTCATAGGATAGTATAATTAAACTATATCGCAAAGTGGAATGCAAAACCCAAATTTTTTTGTCATTTATAGAACGCCTGTGGTTATTACGTATGGTTAGCCTGCATCCCATACTACACAATGGTCAGCAACCATAGAGGAAGACCAAATAAGTTCCATCATTGTCACGTACTTCAAAAATCATCGTCAAGAATTTGGGGTCTACATTCAGTTCTCTGTTTCACGTTTAAACATAAGGCCCATAAATTCAAGCCACCCCTTTGATGTATACCCCTTGGCTGTAAACCCATTAGATGTAAACCCTTTTGAGGTGAACCACTCGGATGTAAACCCAGCAAATGTAAACCCCTCAGATGTAAACCCCTCGGATGTAAGCCTTCATGTACCATATTCGGTTGGAACGCCATGAGCCACTCGAACACCAGGGGACAAGACTAAACCGCAAAAAAGACAGCATTAAACTTGGGTGATTAATTAGTCAGTCAGAGGCGTAGTAATTCGTTTTTCTGATTGGCACACAACAAGGCATGAATAATTAAATACTTCACCACCACCATCAGACTGCCTAATCAGGATCTGTCTGTGTCTTAATCCCTGAATTATTTTTGCTATACTTTGTGGCTCCTTAAATGAAGCACCAATAGTAGCAGTTGTAGTTGTATTATTATTATTATTATTATTATTATTATTATTATTATTATTAGTAGTAGTAGTAGTAGTAGTAGTAGTGGTAATAGTAGTAGCAGTAGCAGCAGCAGCAGTAGTAACAACACCACCACCAACGACAACAGTCATCATTATCATCATAAACAACAGCAGCAACAACAACAACAACAACATCAACAATAATAATAATAATCACATCAGGTAAGATTAGATCATCAATCAACAGTGCCCCTTTCTCTAATAATAGTCTCTCCACGTCGCCTTAGCAAAACCCAGACACACAAATCCAGAGACAAAAGAGAATTCATCCCTCAATTTGCCTGTTAATTGACTGACCACCTAATTACGCCAGATATTGCCTCCTGTTATTGGCAATATCTCGACGGGAAGGGCGAGGTCAGGTCGAGTTTGGTCAGGTCCAGGTGTAGGCGGGGAGTCGGGTGCAGCGATTTCGATCAATAGTTTGCGTGTGCTAAGTGTAGTAGTTTCGGTCAATATTTTAGTAGCTAGATCATTAATTTTAGTTAGTTGCGTCAGGTCAAGTTCATGTGCAGTAGAGGAGTTGGGTGCAGCAGTTTTGGTTCATAGTGGGTGGTGCAGTTTCGATCAATATTTTAACACCGTCAGGTCAATAGATCTAGTGAAGAGAGTGAAGTCGGGTCCAGGTGAAGGCGAGGAGTCAGGTGCAGCAGTTTGGTCAGTAGTTTTAGTGAGTAGGGTGTGTTAGCTTTGATCGATATCGTAGCAGCGTCTGGTCAATAGATTTAGTGAACAATGAGAAGTCGGGTCCAAGTATAGGGGAGGAGTCATGTGCAGCAGTCTCGGTCCCTGGTTTCAGTGAGTAAGGTGCAGCTTTAGTCGATATTTTTAGCCTTTTCATTTGCAGACGTCTTCTCTTGGGTAAATATTGGCCTCTGCTGACAGAATAAATATAAGAAAAGTCTTTGGATTGTAGGGGAGAATTTTCGGTCAGTGCAAGGAGCTTCTTCACTACAGGTGGTTTTCCCTTTTTGAGTAATTTGGAGGTACAATTGCCTGCAAAAGTTTCGTCTCCCTTCCTTCCTTTTACAGCCAGAAGTCCTTCCAAAGAGGGTGTTGCGATGGTCTGGGCATATGGAAAGAAAGGATAATGAGCGATTGGTGAAAAAGATACCTAGATCTGATGTGAGAGGTGTAAGGCTGAGAGGACGACCACGAATAGGATGGGTGGACAGTGTGAAGAAAGCGCTGGATCCGAGAGGGATGTCTGTTGAGCAAGGAAGAGTGGCTGTGCGTGACAGAAATAAATGGAGAGAAATTGTGAATGAATAAGTGATGACGCAGCCCTGAGGGGATATTCTCCCGCATTTGGTCTGATCAGCTATTTCAGGTAAGGTGCGGGTAAGGGGATGAGTCTGTTATGATGTGGCAGGGGTAAACCAGCTCTGCTGTCGGGCCCTGCTGCGGATGTCACTGATTGCATTTCGCAGTTGACCCTTGTGCGGTGTGGTGCGGTGAGGATCTGTCCGTTCTCCCCTTTGGGGCTAAGATGCGAATGAATGTGTTTGAATGGATGAGTAAATGGGGAGTGTGTCGTCCTGTCTCGGCTACCTCCCTTTCCTTTGGGGGAAGCAGCCTAGGTATATAGATAGATGTACTGTAATTAGATAAAACAAAATACCTCCCCGAGCTGAAGAGGTTAAACCGAAAAGATCTCATAAGAGTGAACCTGTTAAACCGGCCTATCTGACGAACAATAGTGGAGTAACATTTCACAGGCAGCGTTCAGTTTTGGGTCTGCAATCTAAAGTCGCAGGTGAAAAGTACAAAAAAGGTTAAGTCTAACCTTCCACTAACATTCTCTCTCTCTCTCTCTCTCTCTCTCTCTCTCTCTCTCTCGATGATGATGATGATGATGATGATGATGATGATAACCGCAACACAGCAACAACAACGGCGCCACTGACTTGAAATTAGATCCTAACCTTACGTTGGAAAAAATTTTCTCATAAACTATAACACCGTCAGTACACCTCGATCTACAATGAACATCTTCACAAGGTGTACTTATCCTGCCACTAGACCCCACATGCTTTTTTTAACGATGGTGCAAAAAAAATATAAACACGATAAAAAAACAAAACAAAAAAACTTACAACTGTGGAAAAATAAAGAGGGAATCTTCTCATTCAGCTTAGTTTCCACTCACATTTCTACCTTTATCTTCGTCTACTTGTCTTTCTATGATTCTGTCTCGCATGTCTCTGTCTTTTCTGGCTATCGGTTATTCTGTTTCAATATCTATGTTTGCCAATCTGTCCCTGTCTTTCTATCTGCATGGCTGTTTATCAGATTATCGTGCTGCTTTCCTGTACCTGTTTATTTCTGGCTTCTGTCTATTTCTGGCTTCTGTCTATCTATATCTTCATGTACAAGGAATAAGACATGAAGTCTCTCACTCACTCTTCTCCCCTGGCACGTCCTCCATTCCCTCTTGTTTTTTTCCCCCTCCCACCAAGCCAATGTCTCTCCCAGCCTCCATAAAATTCCCCCCGCCTCTCCCACCTACTTCTCAGTCCTTCCTCTGTCTCTCCCACTCTCCCTTCCTCTCAGCCACCATCTCTTCCTCCCTCCTACCCACCATCTCTCCCTCCCTGATTGCCCCAGTATCTACTCCCACCTACCCATACTTCCCTCCCTCTTTCCCTCCCTTCTTCGCTCCCCGACTCTCTCCCTGTCGCAGCTTCCTCCCTTCGTCTCTCCCTCCCTCCCTTCCACCGTCTCTCTTTCTCTGCCTACCCCTCCTCTCTCCCTCTGTCTCTTCCTCCCTCCCTACCCTTCCTCCACGCCCAGCTCCCACCAAGGTCTGCAGTGGATCTCGCCAGTATGTGTGCTTCAATACATACAAAACGTTCCCTTCTCTTCCCTCCCCCTCCATAGCCCCATCACCCTCCTCCACTTCTCCTTGCTTCTCCTCCTCCTCCTCCTCCTCCTCTTCCTTCTCCTTCTGCTCTCTGCTTCTCTTCCCTCGTCTTCTTCTTTCATTATACCCCCCGTCTGATGATAAATCTTTTGAATCTTCCATCACCGAACTGAAGTGACCTTTTCTCCCTCGTTCACTGACCTTTCCGGTTCCTTCGTTCACTTCTTTTAGTCTCTCAGCTTGCCAGCTCCCCGCTGTGTGTGTGTGTGTGTGTGTGTGTGTGTGTGTGTGTGTGTGTGTGTGTGTGTGTGTGTGTGTGTGTGTGTGTGTGTGTGTTTAGGTAGGATTTTTCCGCAGTCCAGTGAGACAGAAGGGAAAGTCATTTACGGAAAAGTCATTGTCAATAAATCATTTTTCTATCTTCTGGATTTCATTGGTTTAGATGATGTGTATCCAGGCAACCAGACAGAACCAAACAACGCTCATGATTATTATTTGCCAGGTCCATGCAGCCCTTATTGTTCACAGCTTTTACTTTCCTGTAGTCTTGTATTCTTGTTTAACTGCGGCAGGCATTTCTGCCCTTCAGAACTAACCGATTCCTACCAAACCTGGACACCATGACCAGAATATGACCTAGTTGTGTCCGCAAGGTTTTGGTTGCTAGGCAACTGCTTGTTGTCTAGCAACGGCTGAAAAATCACTTTATCGTACTTTCCACGTAATGAGCTTTAGAAGCATTACTAATGGGCTTAGAAAGCTCTTAGTTCTTTAGGCGCAATCTTGGGGTCATTCCATGTCGGAAGTGTGCCATCCATATTTCCCCTCTCTCCTCTGGTTATCGAGTGGCAAACATTGGCCTCAGCGTCCCTAGCAATCTTGTTTAATTGTGGCAGGAACTTCTACCCTTAAGAATTAACCGATTCCGACCAAACCTGGACACAATGACCAGCCTACGACCTAGCTGTGTCCGCAGGGATTTGAGTTATTTCTTTTATCCGGGTGGTTCAGTTTGTGTCGAAAGGGAGGCGAGAGATGGTATTTTTAGACTCTAAGGGTCCTCCTTTGTGTGTATAAGCTGAACCGCAACGACCCACTTAGAGCTGACCATCGTCGCCTACCGGCTTATTATTATTATTATTATTGTTATTATTATTATTATTATTATTATTATTATTGTTATTATTATTAGTGTTATTATTATTATTATTATTATTATTATTATTATTATTATTATTATTATTATTATTGTGTGTGTGTATATCTGATTCTAGGCATAAACGTGAAAGTCCATTCCCCGAGGCCCAGCAGTCCCCCGAGGCTCCACACACCATTAGATTTCACCACTACGACTCTAATACATACCTCCCATCCTAAATACACGCTGTCTTCCTCATTCTCGACAACTTAAAATCTTCAGCTCAGTGACTCTGTTTTTATGCCATTGTTGGTAGAGCAAGAATATTTCCAAGGCTCTAAGACCAGAAAAGAGCACGACACATAACCTAGAGCTCCAACCGAAGCCACAAATACCTCAAGTAGAGCTCGGGGTGGTCGCTCTTGGCTCTGTGTCCCCTGTGAGTGAGTGATGTGGCCAATGAGGCGTACACAATGAGGGCTTTGCGGTCCTGGCACAATGCAAGAGTGGGACTGAGAATAGAAAAGGGAGGAGGGGAAATCAGTCAGCATTTCCTTCTGTCTATTTCATACTCATTTTCCATTATTTCTGTGTTCATATGACGATCCAATTGTCTATTAATTAAGAGTTGTTCTTTATATTCCCACTTTTCACTTTCACACACAAATTATTTATACATAGATAGATAGATAGATAGATAGATAGATTTTTATTTATTTATTTATTTATTTATTTATTTATATGCCTTGCAAGCAATTATTTCAAGTTCCGAAAACATCAAAGTAATCCTAAATATCAAGAGAGCACCCCCACACGTGGCCCAATGTCTTCCTGCAAATTATCGTTCCTGACGTGACGGGACCCTTGAGAATTATCACCAATTTCTAATGTAAACAAATATATTGTGACCCACCCTTGGTGCCCCAGCTGGTCTTGGCTCTTTAATGCGACGCTGTTTGTGTTATGACCATGCTTTGCTCACACTATACGTTGTATTCAGCTGTTACCCCACCTGCTGCCTCTGGCCCTATGTAAACTTGGTGCGAGTGACACTGATCCGTATTCTGGTTACCATAGGAAATTTTATAAGATTTTCTAAGTAACTATTTGTTTGGTTCATTACACGTTAATAGTTCAGTCTATTGCCAATCATTTATCCCTTTTCAGGACAAAATTCCATCAATAGTATACAAGAAAATGTAGAGGAACACTAATCGAAATAAGTCGCTATGAAAGAGGTAGTAAGAAATAAGTACAGACGACAAAAAGCCCATTGACTGCCCGAGTAAGTGGTTTAACATCGACTGACACTACTCCCCATGCATTCTGGAAAAGCGAAAGTGATAGCTGTGGCGGTGGTGCAAGTTGTGTATTGAAGCCTGAGTGTGTATGTGGCTGGCAGTCCAGTGTCGTAAGTGTAGCAGTCTCCTGGAAACGGGTTCAAGTGTGTGTGTGTGTGTGTGTGTGTGTGTGTGTGTGTGTGTGTGTGTGTGTGTGTGTGTGTGTGTGTGTGTGTGTGTGTGTGTGTGTGTGTGTGTGTGTTTTCACCGTTTTCTACTTCTATTTTCTGTCTGTTTGTCTGTCGTTCGGGTGATTTGTCATTCTAATATCATTTTTTTCCTCTCCCTGCTTATTTTCCTGCTTTAAAATCGTTATCTTGCATATCCATTAGAGGCATCAGTCACAATGTATCTTAGAGAGAGAGAGAGAGAGAGAGAGAGAGAGAGAGGAAAGGACGCCAGGTGGGAGATGAGAAAGGAAGAAGATGCATCATTTTACCCTCACCTTTCCTTGTTTCTCGTTACTTATCTCCCCACTGCATCTTTCTTTGTGTCATTGGTGTGTCATTCTTCTCTTGCTCTTTCCTCTTTACGTATCTACTTCCCTCTCACTGCGTCCCTTTTCCTGTTCTGTTCCTTCATCATTCTTAAAATTTCTTCTTTACCCATCTCCTTCCCTCTCTCATTATATTTCTCATTTCGTTCTCATTCTTCGCTATTCTTCCTCAATTTTATACCCGTCTTCACTTCTCCCTTTCTCGTCTCATCTATCTTCATCATTATACTTACCGATCATCTCTCCTCACTTATTAAGTCTCTGTCTCCTAACTCTTCTGTCATCACCTTTCCTGTCTGCCCATCTCCCTTCCACACTGTCACATCTCGGTTACTATTTTCATCCCACTTCTCCTTTCTGTTCATCTCTTTCACTCACTCATCATGTCACTTTTTCTTCACATTTCTACACTCACTTCTTCTGCCTACCCATCTCTTTTTCCCTACTCATTACGTACCTTCCTTTGTTCAGCTTCGGTTCTTTCCACACACCACCCCAGCGCTAGAACAAAGGCTCTACACCCTCGCACCAGATGAGTGTTTGGCTCGAGCTTAAAGGCCACGCCATGAATGCTTTACTGTGACATTCCGCCGGACCCCAGTGGCAGGTGGGGACTTGGCAGGGGTCGCGAAGGGGAAGAGGGAGGCGGTGAGACGAAGGGAGGAGTAGTGGGATTGGAGGAAAAGGGAGAGGTAGGTTAGAGGAAGGGCTGCCGTTCTGGGGAAGGGTAGGGAGGACAGGAAAGGGATGTGATTGAGGAGAGAAGTGGGAGGGGAAAGAATGGAGAGATGAGGGATGGTTGTAGAGGACAGGGGGAAGAGAGAGACGAAAGGGGGAGGGATGGGGTTAAGGGGGAGGGGGAAAGGGGGTCCATGTACAACAGAGAAGGGAGAATGGAGGGAAGAGGTAGGGAAGAGGGCTGTAAGCCACCCGGGAGAAGGTTAGTCAGTGGCCATCGATTAGAACCATTATATAGTCCGCGTTGTGATGCCCTTAACATTTACCAGGACCAACACAGGATTTATATATATATTTATTAAAGTTAGGGAAGATTCTCGAACTGGAGGGGAAACAGAATTTTTAGCACCGGCCTATTCAGTCGTATTCGTATGCTTCGTGAATTTTATGACAATCTTTTTTTCTTTGTTCTTCTGTCGCTGATTTGTCGTTTGTATCACACCTCCTCTTTATTTCACTGTAGGATGTTTCTCCCTCTCTCTCTCTCTCTCTCTCTCTCTCTCTCTCTCTCTCTCTCTCTCTCTCTCTCTCTCTCTCTCTCTCTCTCTCTCTCTCACACACACACACACACACACACACACACACACACACACACACACACACACACACACACACACACACACACACATTTGTTCCCTAACTTCTCTTTTCAGCAATAAAGACTATCTCCCTCTCTCTCTCTCTCTCTCTCCCATCCCCCTCTCTCTTTTTATCCCTTCCCCTGAGAAATAATCCACCAAAGACTACCATGCTTTTTCCACCAGGTAATCCATAAGGGCAGAGGTCGGCTGGGGTACAGATTATCAGGTGAAAACTTACTATACTTTTCTTTCTTCAACTTGACCTAAATCTACCATCCCCTGTCTTGAATGCTGAGCTGTACCAGTAGATTAACAATAGAATATGGTGCTAGTCAAGAGAAAGAGCTACTGAATAGGGTGTAGAGCCGTAGTATTATCTTGTTCATAGCTACGTAAAATCTGGGCCTGGTTATGGTAAAAGGTCTTTAGTTGCCATAGAAACCTGGTGTATATCAATTTCCTGTGTGTTGTAGTTGAGAGAGAGAGAGAGAGAGAGAGAGAGAGAGAGAGAGAGAGGGAGGGAGGGAGGGAGGGGAATATATTCAGGCGATATGTTCCTAGGCTCAGTTCATATCTCTCATACCTCGATCGACTACACTCATCTTTGTCAAAACTTCCACTTTTCCAGATTACAGCCCACTCCTCTCTCGCTGCCACCATTTCCCGCTACAACTCCCATAGATCAGTGATAAATCCTAGTTATGCCGTATAATTCACTGCTAATGCTGAAAAACCTACATAAATTCTCAACGACACAGGAAATTAATCCCCTTTGTTAAGACGATTTGTTGGTTAAAGCTTTTCTTGCTACCTCCAGGCAATTTATGCTTATCTTTACCATAGTGGAGACCTCTTGTAGTGCTGAGGTTAATGCAGGGTAGTCCATATATAACGCTTCTATTTCATTCTGCTCGGTGATATCCCGTGCGTTGAGGGTACGTTTCGGTCAAGGTTAGGAGAGTTATCATGCATCATTTGTTAACTTTCCTCTGCCACATCCACTCCCACACCAGCATACTGAGCCGTTCCCACACTAAATAAGGTACTGCAAGGTGTTTTTAATGGAGTGCCATATCTGTGTGTGTGTATGTGTGGAGGGAGATGCTTGTGTGTGTGTGTGTGTGTGTGTGTGTGTGTGTGTGTGTGTGCAAGATACAATAAACAGTGAATCATTTGGAACACATTTATTGTTCAGAATACACCAGTCAGTCAATGTCAGCTTTAGTTTTTTTTCTCTCTCAGAACACAATAGCTTTCATAAACAATTTAATATCAACAAACCAGTGCTCACTAAATGTACATCAGCTCTACAATACGGGCGATCAGAGTTATAGAGCAACACATCACTGTTCCCATAGAGCCTGCCAGCGATACAATGATATTAGTGAGGAGGTGATACCCAATATATTATTTAATTCACTATGAACCGCAGTGCTGAAGATGTGAAGACACGAAAGCGCTCGGAATATATTGTGTTTCTTTTATTCATTATGGATAGCAGCATTTTATATATCACATAAAGAGACTGACAAAAACAGATAGATAGATAAATAGATAGATACGTAGACTGATAGATATAGATAAATAGGTAGACAGATATATAGATATAGATAGATAGATGCTACATACATAGACAAATAAATATCCCATTGGAGCCCACTGTCCCCAGTTTTGGACAGAACTGGGAATATTCAGACCTTAATAAAGTAGGGAACCCCCGGGTAGGGACCTATGAGCTTTGCGACTATGAGGCGATAGGCGGAGGACGATACGCTTAGGACCCTCCCGGAACAATGCCTCGCCCAGCAACCCTGGGATCCAGTGAGATATATAGTTATTAATATATACTTTCAAAGGAATATAAACTACGTATTAAGCCAACGTAAAAAATACACGATACGACAACGAGTATGCCAATGGTTTTATTAAGAACTTTGCATGTATATATATATATATATATATATATATATATATATATATATATATATATATATATATATATATATATATACACTTTTTCACATTTGTTCTCGACTTTCCCTTGTACTTCCATGTTCTATATCTACCCTCCGTCCCCTCCATGTTATGTCTTTTCTGGTGGCACAGTGTAAGGGAAAAAAAGATGGAGAAAACATATGAGAAAAGGGCAGGCAGAATCCGGACCATTTACAACAGACAAGCAGCGCATAGCAGGGCAAAGTCTGCAACTCTCAACATTTATATGGAAAAAAAAAAAATAGAATGAACAGCAATTTTACTTTTTCATTTTAATCTTCACTCATACCCCAATTTTGCTTCCGCTTTTTTTTTTTTTTTTTTTTTTTTGGTCCAGTCCCCCGTCTGCTCCAGTTGCTTTTTAACTTTCCATGTCATTCATCTCGAACTTTTCTCTCCCTCAACAGTTCCTTCATTCTTCTTTGCAATGGCTCTTCCGTCTCATATCCCAAGTTTCTCCTTTGTGCCTTACTTTATTTTTTCAGTCTCTCATGGAAAGCCTTCTCTCTCTCTCTCTCTCTCTCTCTCTCTCTCTCTCTCTCTCTCTCTCTCTCTCACACACACACATTCTATTTTTTTTACACCGCTCGCTGGTGCAGTGGTAACGCTCTCGCTTGCCATCTGGTAGACAGGAGTTCGCGCCTCGCTCAGGTTGCGAAAAGTTTCACTGACGAAGTGGGTGGTTACTGTCCCCCTTGAGCAAGGGGACGAGTGTGTGTGTGTGTGTGTGTGTGTGTGAAGGTCACAGCCTTGCCCTTAGATCGGACTATATGAGCTCTCAGCTCCCTTCCGGGAGGGTAAAATGCTGACGATCACGACCATCAAGTGATCCTGACCGACCCGGTGAATTACACACCAGCTTTCTCTCTGACATCTCATCCCTCTCCCTCCTGCTCCACGCTACGACTTCTCTCCTCCCTCACTGTACTTGTTCCTCCCTCCCTCCCTCCTTCCCCCCCCCCCAGTACATACAAAGCACTGTCGCCCTCCATGGATATTTTCAGTACAGTTTGGTGGCAGGAAGTGAAGGCATACGGGCTCAGAAGGGGCATTTTACCTCTGTCTTTAAAGGATTGTAGGAAAAAATAAAACTAGGGAGAGAGAAGAAAAATGTGGGAGAAGTTATGAGAAGTATTAATTTTAAAGTTCTGAGCTTCAACCCGTTTCTCTGTGTTCTTTATTTAGTACTTTATATTTAGGTGACTTTTTTTTTTTTTTTGCAATAGGGTGAGGAGGGAGAGCAAGAGGGTCGCGCGTGAGGTGTGAGGGAAACCCAAAGTTGGTAGAAAAAGGTAGGCTACCAGTGTTTGTGGCACTTCATGGATTGTTTTAGTCTTTGCTGGTCCAGCTTCCTGGCAGCATGGAGATTATGTACTGCATGATTAATATTAATCTATCTATCTATCTATGTGTGTATGTTTGTATGTATCTATCCATCTGTCTATCTATGTATCTTTCTATCTGTCTATCAGTTTATATACTTATGGTTCTGTCTATCTATGTCAGTCTTTCTGTCTGGGTATCTAACTATCACTCTATCTGTCTATCTGTATATTTTTCTATCTGTCTGTCTGTCTATCCTCATATATCTATCTATCTATCTATATACCTAGGCTGCTTCCCCCAAGGAAAGGGAGGTAGCCGAGACAGGACGACACACTCCCCATTTACTCATCCATTCAAACACATTCATTCACATCTTAGCTCCAAAGGGGAGAACGGACAGATCCTCACTGCACCACACCGCACAAGGGTCAACTGCGCAATGCAATCAGTGACATCCGCAGCAGGGCCCGACAGCAGAACTGTTTTACCCCTGCCACATCATAACAGACCCATCCCCTTACCCGCACCTGACCTGACTAGCTGATCAGACCAAATGCGCGAGAATATCCCCTCAGGGCTGCATCATCACTTATTCATTCACAATTTCTCTCCATTTATTTCTGTCACGCACAGCCACTCTTCCTTGCTCAACAGACATCCCTCTTGCATCCAGCGCTCTCTTCACACTGTCCATCCATCCTATTCGTGGTCTTCCTCTCAGCCTTACACCTCTCACACCAGATCTAATTATCTTTTTCACCAATCGCTCATTATCCATTCTCTCCATATGCCCAAACCATCGCAACACCCTCTGCTCAACTCTACCAGCTATCTCCCGAACAACTCTAGTTCTTCATCGCACTTCATCATTTCGCACCCGATCCATACGCGTCACTCCACACATACTCCTCAGACACCTCATCTCCATTACATTCAAACTTTTCCTCTCTGCTACACCCATATTCCATGTTTCAGCCCCATATAACGCAGTCGGTACCACAACACCCTCATACAGCCTTCTCTTTACATCCATTCTAAGCGAACGACATTTAAACACTTTTTTCATTCCTCCCAGCACCTTTCCTACTTCATTTATTCTAAACTTCACTTCTGCATCTATTCTTCCATCCACAGCAACATGTGACCCTAGATATTTAAAACAATCTACCTCCTCAAGCAACTCACCATTCAAAACTATATTCATCCCCCTACCATCTATCAACCTCATACACTTCATCACTTTACTCTTATTCTCATTTACTTTCAATTTCCTCCTTTCACACACCCTTCCAAACTCCTCTACCAACTGTCTCAATCTCTCCTCTGAATCAGTCACCAGTGCAGTATCATCTGCAAACAGCAGCTGCTTCAGATTCCACTCTCCACCATCAACATTCACCAGACTCAGACCTCCACCTAAAACTCTTGCATTCACCTCCCTTACAACACCATCCATGTAAATATTAAACAACCAAGGCGACATCACACATCCCTGTCGCAGCCCCACTCTCACGGGAAACCAATCACTCACAGCATTTCCCACTCTTACACACGCTCTACTATTTACATAAAAACTTTTCACCCCTTTTAGTTATAGGACTACATAATAGATAGATAGATAAATAGATAGATAGAGAGACAGATAGAAGCAGGAAGTCAAATGATGAGAAGGTGTTGTGTTTGCGAGAAGCGAGCAGCGCTAAACATGCTTACACGGAGGAAAGCTGACGACAGCGGCCAGTAAGGAGATGATGCAGTTAGCTGTCAGCAGTCCTCTCGTGAGAAAGGTCTGGTTGCCATGAGGAACATACGTGACACATCCTTACTACACCAGATTTTAGGAAAGAGAGTTTAGAAGGAGACAAGCGACCCTAGAGAGAGGTCGAGACGGAGATTAGCCTTAGAACAGGAAGAGAGAGAGAGATAGCGAGACAGGGAGGTAGCTACCCAGGACTTATACTATTATACCTGTTTAATATTTCCAAGACAAATAAAAATAGTCCCATACTATTCTTTACCTCTCCCGTCACTACATGACATCTGGTGGGGAAACTACTACAAGATACAAAAGCCGCTCGACCACAAGTCTAAAATATACTTCTCTACAAGTAACTACAAAGTCTTTATGACATTTGGTAGCAGCGAACGTATACGAACCTCGTCTACGAATCAACATTAAATTCCTACAAAATATCAAGATTGAAAAGAACCAACAATATCTGCTCTTGACAGTATTCTCTCCATCATGCCCCCTCCGTCTCCCAGATCATTACGCTGATGCAGAGGTCAAGAGATCACTCGACGCCTTGCAAGTAGCTTAACGACAAACCAGCAAATCTGCGGACATCGTCTCCGAATTAAAAGCAAATTTCTACAAATGCAACCGAGACTACAAGATTAGCTTCAGTTCTACAAAGTCTACAGCCATCTACAATCAACTACAGCCATCTACAATCAACTACAATTAACAACTCTACGTCGTCTGTATAATCTTCTACACGCACCTACAAGTAGCGGCAGTCTTCATCCCACAACGAATAAATCACTAGAGAAAGGACCGAGAAAACTTCCACATAGAATAAAGGGAACAAACAAACGAAGAGTGAGACACGACTCACAACTCATCTTCACTCAAGTTACTCATCGCTACTCATTCACTCACCACAGCTACCAGTGTGGGAAGCCGACGTCACCATGTGCTGAGATGACATCACAACGCGAGTCTGCCATGCCAAGCAACGTGTGACTGACACCAGGCACTTCTCACCCACTACTCATTACTCATTATTAACATAGCTCCTACTCATATTCACTTATTTTCACAGTTAAGTTGGAAATTCGACGTTCTATGTTGAGGTTTGCCTGGGACAGCCGTTAACCACTACAAATACCAGGCCATGGAGTTTCCTGAGTAATATCGTCCATCAACACACCACTAGAATTATCAAGAGATCTTCAATCAAACCTGTATTTTCTTCCGAGATCGACTTTTGTATCGACACACCTTTACGATCTGTATCAAGTGGGTAAAATTATACTTGCTCATTTCTTCTCAGTGCTAAAATTAGCTATATTCAACTTATTTACTCATCTAGTTTGCTAGGACATAAATAAACAAGAGGCGTATTTCATAACATCATATCTTAATGACAGGAATATTTTCGCCACCACCCACGTTAATACCAGATGACACACAAATTGCCACAACATCAGACTCACAATTAAGAGACAGCCCACCCATTGTACAACCCACACCACACGTTATAGATAAGGAAACAAATACGGGAGTTTCGGATGATGAGTGGGAAACCCCTTCAGACGTTGAGAGTATCGACTTTGCAGCTGCCTTGAATACGTATGCCAATATACTTAACAGGGTTCACCGGTCCGGTCATACATATTCTACCATTCCCTCACATAACGATAAACTCGTACAAGTTGAATTAACAGGGCAATCATTAAATATGAATCAAGAACCAAATACTGCTGATCTAAAAACCACACCTCACGTTTTTGTGTATCACGAGGATAAGACTGCCCCAAAATTCTCTGGCACAGACAAGGATCGCATTGATGTCATTTCATTAATCAGTCAGTGCGAACAAATGTTCATCAAGCGCCACATACTAGATGAACAAGAGAAAATTGCTATTTTTTCATCTTGCATAAGCCAGGAAAGATGTCCAGCAAGCAATTTATTGCGCTCCGATAAGCTACATCGTGCTAGGACATATGATGAATTTAAAACTGAATTTCTGAAGAAATTTTCTGGAGGTATGAACTTCTTGCCAGGTATAATTCCAGAATTACATAAAATTGTAGATCTTGTAAGGGAGCACACTACAAACCATGTGCTCAGTGAAATAACTGCTGATGTCTCCACAATCAAGAGAACCCTATTAGCTACTCTGGAGAATTCTAAGTGGATAACAGATGATGGAAAGATGTCCCCAGACCTCGTCGTGGACATCATTGGTTATGTAGCTGCCTTGTGTAAATTACCTGATAGAACCCTTAAGATCGCCAAAACAATCGCGTACATCCCTGGAATGTGCTTACTAGACTTAATGAACGAGGTAGAGATGCAGTGCAGTAAAGCAGGTGTGGTCGACACACATGCACATTCTGGTAGAATCAGGGTACCTGAGACAGTATCAGCTGTGAAAACATCAACACCGACCCCAAACAGAGAACAAAATCGATCGCGACCTGAAATGAGGCAGCCCAAACAAACAAAGACGCCTAGACCTCGTTCCCACACGCCTTCCTACAGGCAGTTTCATAAGTTTTCGCGCAGCCCGAGCAGGTCTCGCGCCATAAACAACACTTTTTATGGGAAATCACCTCGTAGGTCACAGTCAAGGGATAGGTCCATTCTGTGTCATTACTGTGCAAAACCAGGACACACAAGGTATGAATGCTTTATCAAGGCAAAAGAGGATAATCAAAAGACACAAGGATTTGGTCCTTACTGTAGGCATCATAGATACCAAGGGCACTGGACTAGTGATTGCAAAACAGTAGAAAAAATTGTGTCTATGTTCAAATCGGGGGAAGACCAAGTCATGACAAAAAACGAACAAACGTAAAGAAGAACAAGGTTAAACTTCACATAGGAGGCATGTTGGGAAATGAGTGTATCTTGATACCAGCTGTATGTGAGGATCAAAAAGTTTCCTTATTTTTAGATACAGGTTCTCCAGTGAACTTAATAACACATGAAGAACTAAATAGAATTCTTAAAAATAAAAAGAAAGTAACTTTTCTGGATGAAGCTGATTTAGAATTAAACACAGTAGATGGTCAAGAGATTACAGTAAAAGGTATGATAAGATTAAATCTCAGTTTCACAGAAACTACAAGACCATTCTCTGCATTGTTCTATATCGTTGAAAACTTAGCAATTAAAGCTCATATGTTACTGGGCTTAAGATCCATGAGAACTGAGAACATAACTATACTCCCACGAGCAGGCTGTGAAGCCTACGCTCAGAGTCGGACACATAAAAAAAAAAAAAAAAAAAAAAAAAATGAATGGAATAGACTTTGATAATGAATTTATAGAGGAAATACTTTCAGAGCCTTCACCGATTGGTAGAAGAGAGCCAAAAAGAATTGGTAATATTAAAGGCTTTAACAAACATACACAAACAGATGAGTGTATAGATCCACTTACACCAGCAACCCCATCCTCCAGAATTAGTGACCCAGCTAACAGTACTGATTTATCAATTTTTCCAGCCCATCTCACTAATGATTTGGTTATACCACCTAATTCATACATGAAGGTTACCATAAAGAGCAAATTACGGAATAGTACTGTTCTTGTCTTAGAAGAATTATGTAAAGTAAAAGGATTGTCAGTAGAAAACGCATTATGTCATACGAACGACGAAGGGCTAACTCAGATATTCATTATTAATCACATGAATGGGGAAGTTCAGTTGAAGAAGGGAACTTGCATAGTTAATATTGAAAAATGTTTCGCCCCTGTGAAGGAAATAAATATTGGTGGAGTAACAAGTGAGATCAAATCTACGGATAGAGAAAGAATAAAAGAGAATTTAATTCACTCAGGTGAATTTGACGAAGAAAATGATTTGTTAACCATGCTGGAAACACACAGGGACACCGTAGCATTGCCCGGAGAACAATTAGGGTGTACTAACTTGATTAATCACATGATTAATGTGCACCCAGAAACACCACCAATTTTCGTACCAGCTTATCGCATACCACACTCCCAATGTACACTTGCAAATCAGTATGTCGATGAAATGTTAAAGCTTGGAATTATTGAGCCTTCAGTTTCTCCGTGGAACGCTCCCCTTTTCTTTGTGCCCAAGAGAAATGGAGAAATGCGTGCGGTAGTAGATTACCGTAAACTAAATAATCACACAATCCCTGACAGATTTCCCATGCCATTGCTAAGTGATGTTCTACAGAATATTGGTCCTGAGAATAATATATTCTCGACCATCGATCTCCTAAACGGATACTATCAGATTCCGGTATCTCAGGAGTCACGTAAATACACTGCCTTTTCAACAAACAGAGGCCATTATCAATATACAAGAATGCCAATGGGACTGAGGACAGCCCCGGTACGTTCCAGCGTCTTATGAATTACGTATTGTCCGGAATTTTAGGACAAGGAATATTTGTTTATCTTGACGATATTATTATCGCAACGAAGAATATTAAGGATCATCTCAGGAAATTAGACTTACTCTTACAAAAGCTTAGTGATGCTGGATTAAAAATTAAACTTTCTAAATGCAAATTTTGCTTTAAGGAAATAAATTTCTTAGGCCACAAATTAAGTTCTGATGGTATTCAGACCACTGATGACAAAATACAGGCAGTGAGAGATTTTCCTGAACCCACTACGACTGACGAAGTTAGACAATTTTTAGGTCTGGCTGGGTACTATAGGTCCTTCGTACCACAGTTCTCTCATATAGCCTTCCCTCTATTCCAACTACTCAAAAAAGATGCTGTATTCCAATGGGAAGAAGAACAAAAAAGGGCATTTAACAATCTAAAAATTAAACTAACAAATGCACCTTGTTTAGCATATCCGAATTACACGAAATCATTTCTTATTTGTACAGACGCATCAGTTAAAGGATTAGGGGCTGTACTGATGCAGGAAGATAAAGAGGAAAGAATCAACCAATTGCATTTGCCAGCAGACAGACAAGAGGTGCAGAGAAAAATTATAGCACTACAGACTTAGAGGCACTTGCAGTGATTTTTGCATTACAAAAGTTTCGAGATTTGGTATATGGTTACGAAATCCACTTATTCACCGACCATAAACCACTGGTGGGTATGTTTAAAGAAAAACTCCTTTCTGGGAGGAGAGCAAGATGGAAATGTACAGTTGAAAACTACAATGTACAAATACATTATATACAAGGTAAAATGAATATAGTAGCTGACGCATTATCTAGGAACCCGAACACAATTCAGGTCGCGGCGTTAGATCTCAAAGGAAATATCCCAAACCATGAGGATATCGCAAAGGCACAAAGACTTGACCCAGTATGGTCAAAAGTAATATACAAGTTAGAAAGTGGAGATGACATACAATTACCCAAACTGCATGTCCCACTTGAACAATTCACAATGGTCAATAATACATTATACAAAATTAACTCTAAACAACCAAAACGCCAAAGAAATACTAACCAGTTGGTAGTACCTAATGACATGATACCCCAAGTATTACGAATGATACACGACAGCCCACATGCAGGACACCCTGGAAAGGATAAGACATTCAACCAAGCCCAGCTATTATATTACTGGCCTTCATTACGAAGAGATATACACAATCATATAGACAGATGCGAATCATGTGCGAAACACAAAGGATACCCAATCACACCTGCACCGATGGGTAATTACCCAGTACCACATCAACCATGGGACGTTGTCGCTGTTGATTTACTCAAGATGCCATTATCATACAATAATAACCTATACTTATTCGTAGCAACGGATCATTTTTCCCGTTATGTCATTTTAGCTCCAATTAAAGATAAGACAGCAGAGACAGTAGCAAAGGCAATAACAGATAATGTAATATGTCGCTTTACTACCCCAAAGGTATTAATAAGTGATAATGGAGGAGAATTTAATTCTGAGATCTTACAAGAAATATGTAAACAATACAACATTAAAAAGGTTAACGTTTTGGCCTATCACCCAGCATCGAATGGGTTGGTAGAGAGACAAAATAAAAAGGTATTAGATGTGCTACGACACATTCTCAGTGAAAATTATGCAAGCTGGGATGATTGGATTCCCAGAGTAGAGGCCTCCATTAATGGGTCTATAAATAAATCCATTGGTGACACACCACATTTCATTATATATGGCACAGATAAAAAATTACCATATGAGCTCCTAGAAGGTGACAGCATGCCTATATACAATTACGATGATTACTCTAAACTCCGTTTACGTGAATTCCAGGACATTCACAAAAGAGTGCAAAAACAATTAACGATGTCCAAGGAAGAAATGACGGAGGCATTTAACAAGAAGGCAAAAGATTCACCTATCAGCTTAGGAGACATTGTTTACGGAGTCATTCATACGAGAGACAATAAATTATCCCCTAAATTTGAGGGCCCATACAGAGTAATTAACATAAAGGCAAACAAAGTTTTAATTAAGTCACTTTCAAGTGGCGAGGAAAAACAAGTTCATATTGACCATTTAAAACGAGTTTCAAGGGAATTATCACATAATTATTCAGCCTCGGATACAACCGAACAGGTGAACGTACCTCAAGAAACCAAGCAAGAACACAACAATGATTACAAAAAGAAATTAAGGTCATATACCAAACAATCGAACATAGGTGCAACTGTTCCAATGAAATCTACAGTACATCATTTACGAGAATTAAATATCGATTTAAACTCCTTCTATAAATGAAATAACAGCCAACCGTAACGCACATCATCACTATCATCAACCACAGCTTTATAGGAAATTAATAGATTTTTTTTTCGGTAGGTTACGATGAAGGGACTTATGCTATGGATTCTCCTATACATAGTAAGAGTATATGCGCACCTAGACCCCAAGCATATAGTACGACAAGGATGCCTCATAGCTCCAACGGCCACGACTACAATCGTCAAGGACGTCATGAGTACTGAAATAAGTCTAGATTACTTGTATGACTTACCTACTTATATAGAAAGACTTGCGACGCCGATGCGAACTCTGGACTTCAAGATAGGGAATTATGTTTCACAATCACATATCACCAAGGAAGTGGATGAAATGGTGAAGTTAGCGAAATGGAAACTAGAACAGGCGAAGTCAACTATGCTCGTCATGATCCAAGATCTCCCATCTTATGGAACAGAGGTGCTGAGCGACAGGAACAACATCACACGTACTCGCCAAAAGCGCGGTTTGTTCGATCTGGGCGGCGCAATTCTTGGGAACATCTTTGGATTGGCTACAGAGGATGACCTTAAAGAAATAAACAAAAAATTTAATAAGATAGCTCAGGTACTAACATACCAAGATAAATTCATCATAGGACAGAACTCGGCAATGAAAACAATTGTGAAAAATCTGAAACAAGCAGAAAACGTAGCTCTCGAGAGTATAGATAAAATAAATGACTTGGAGGGCAACGTTACTCTTTTCCAGCACTTCTCCATCATCACAGAACATATTGACACGATTCTACTACAATTAGAGAACACTAGAGATCATTTCAGGGCACTTATGCAAGGAATTTCGAATGCTGGTGATGGCAAGATCACAAATGACTTACTCCCAGTTCATGAGCTACGTCAGATAGTTAGTCAAGGCATACATAAACATAAATTGAAGCCATTGTTCCGCAGTAGGGAATTTATGCAATATTACCCGTACTTGGAAGGAACACTAACACCAACATCAGTGATAGTTCATGTACCATTCATCACGGAAGACCTGTTCACAGTATACCAAATACACCCCTTCCCCTATAGAAACAACAACACTTTAGTCATCATCAACATCAACACAGACACCGAACTCATCATGGTCTCCAAGAGACGAGACACTGTCACTTTCGCAAGTGAGTCAACGATTGAGCGAAAGTGCCGCACATCCTTACATGCTGTTCATCTTTGTCCTGCGTACATTTTCACGTTTCAGCCTACTGATACGGTCCCTTGTGAAATGGCTATCATCAGCAATAACAATATTCATCATCATTGCAACTTCACTTTGCTCCAGATAAACTTGTACACCATCAACGCATTGGACACTCGCAGTTTTTTTATTTCCCTCATAACACATCAGTTTACATAGTCTGTCCAGATATACCACCATCTCATACATCAGCCTCAGGATTATACATAGCACCAGACTACTGTGCGGTATTTACACCATCCATGTCTACTTTTTCCACCATCAATCACTACGCCATTATCAACCATACACACAAACATTTCCACCCACTGCCTGATATGAACTTAAACATGAGCACAAGTATTAAGCTGACTTCACCTAAGTTTGAAACTATGCAGCTAATCAATGAAACAATGAAGCCCTGGGAAGATTTGAGTTTGAGTATGTTCAACCCATATTATGTGTATAGCCAAGCACCTTCTGTCTTTATAATTATCTGCATTGTAGTTGCAGTATTGCTGTTGGCCATGCACAGAATGCATGCAAGAATTGCTAATTTGGAGTCATTGTTTAGTGGGGGGAGAGTTAACATCACAGTTAACCACCCTGAATGAAGTGTATATATTTTGTATATAGTATTAATTATATAAAAAAAAAAAAATAAAATAAAAAAAAATAATAATAATAATAATAACACAAAGAAGAATGACCCATATATGACAAACCAGTACCATTATCTTTGAATGAAATATTAATAACTCTTACAATAATCTTAATTTTAAACTATTTTTATTCTTGCATGTATGCATTTCACTATAATAACCCAAGTACATACTGTATTACAGTTAAATAATTCACCTTAATGCATTTATTCCAATATGTATTCAACTTATTTAAAATGTAATATTACTGAATAATCACTATTTACTATGAATAATATATGTATACAATATTCATACAATTATGTTACTTTACAATATTATGTATTTCACTTAATTAGCTTATAAGTTCATTATAATGTGTATGTAGTATGTATTAATATATTATAACTATTAAATGTCGATGGTACGCCATTTTCGCGCGGCCGAGCAAATATAGGACTACATAATAGATAGATAGATAAATAGATAGATAGAGAGACAGATAGAAGCAGGAAGTCAAATGATGAGAAGGTGTTGTGTTTGCGAGAAGCGAGCAGCGCTAAACATGCTTACACGGAGGAAAGCTGACGACAGCGGCCAGTAAGGAGATGATGCAGTTAGCTGTCAGCAGTCCTCTCGTGAGAAAGGTCTGGTTGCCATGAGGAACATACGTGACACATCCTTACTACACCAGATTTTAGGAAAGAGAGTTTAGAAGGAGACAAGCGACCCTAGAGAGAGGTCGAGACGGAGATTAGCCTTAGAACAGGAAGAGAGAGAGAGATAGCGAGACAGGGAGGTAGCTACCCAGGACTTATACTATTATACCTGTTTAATATTTCCAAGACAAATAAAAATAGTCCCATACTATTCTTTACCTCTCCCGTCACTACATGACATCTGGTGGGGAAACTACTACAAGATACAAAAGCCGCTCGACCACAAGTCTAAAATATACTTCTCTACAAGTAACTACAAAGTCTTTATGACATAGTAACCTACCATCAAGTCCATACAATCTTAAAACAGTCCACAAAGCCTCCCTATCAATTCTATCATACGCTTTCCCTAAATCCATAAATGCCCAAAACACATCCTTGCCTTTCGCTAAATACTTTTCACACACTTGTCTCACAGCAAACACCTGATCAACGCATCCTCTCCCTCTCCTAAAGCCACACTGCTCATCACCAATCACTCCCTCTGTACCCTCTCTAACTCTCATAATTAACACTCTACCATACACCTTACCTACAACACTCAACAGACTTATACCCCTAAAGCTAGTACATTCATACTGATCACCCTTGCCTTTATACAACGGGACCACACAAGCGCTTGCCCAGTCAATTGGCACCATACCTTTCTCAAAGCACGCATTCAACAATCTTACTAACCAGTCAACAATAGCCACTCCACCATATATATATATATATATATATATATATATGTGTGTGTGTGTGTGTGTGTGTGTGTGTGTGTGTGTGTGTGTGTGTGTGTGTGTGTGTGTGTGTGTGTGTGTGTGTGTGTGTGTGGTCACAAAAAATCATAGTTCACAGTCATATTTCATGTGTTATGACCTTCGTAATCAAGTTATAGTAATTTGTGTACCGTTTTAATTGGATTGCCCTTTACTTAAAAAAAAAGAACTCGTTTGCAATAAACCTGTTCAGTTTCCCATAATACTGATTTTATCAGCAGCGGTACATTATTAGTGTGGGTTTATTTTCATTTGCTTTTTGCTATGGAGTAATTTCACGGGTGGCGGCCTCAATATCGGCATGGGTATAGCTCACGCTTCCACTGAGAGGCACACGGTTAATGATGCAGTCTGTCTCTACCTGTCTCTGTAATTATAACTACCTTTATATGTACCTAATTCTCTCTCTCTCTCTCTCTCTCTCTCTCTCCCTCTCTCTCTCTCTCTCTTATCGTAGGGGTTCCCGGTGATGCACGCATAATGTGGTGAATGAGGACACAGTGAATGACCTTCACCTTGACTCGTGCCTCTGACTCCATGACCCTCAGTTGAAGGTTATAAATATAAATAAATAGATAAATAACCTAATAAATAAATAAATATAAATGAAAAATAAATGAGTAAAGAATAGAATGAAAATAAATCATTGCACAGTCCATCTTCCCAAAGTGCCATTATTTGTGAATAGGAATGTTACTTTACCATGATAATATCTGAATCGAAATATTACTTTGACAGGTTAGAATGACAATAATAGAGTGATTACAGTATTTTCTAGGCCTTTTTTTGCTTCACCGGTAACTGATGGTGATACTAAACTCAGATAATTAAATATTCTTTGTATAAGTTTGGCATGTAAGAAGAAAGAAAAGAAAGTGAAATTGAAGGGAAAATATAAGGTACTATGGTCCTTTTTCCTTAAACTGGCCCATATTTTTGCCTCTCACAACATAGTTTACGTAGCTTTGGCGGAATAAGACAAAACTGATGATACTTTATAATCCTTTCCAGAGCGCCTCTTCATTACCAGCATCATATTCGCGTGTTAATCGCTTGGTATAACTCAGCAATGAAGATGGAGAGAGGGCAGTTTTAGGCCAAGTTCGAGTAAAATAAGTATAGTTAATCCTTTCACTTGATGGGGTTATATTTTAGTCATTTCAGTTTCCTGGGCATATCTGTTCCCTGAAGTTCCATTAATTTCTAAGCCGAGAAAAATCATGCAAAAGTAACTAGAATTATACATAGATAACGTTCTCGAGATAAGCGGGTTAAATGTAGTAAAAGACTCGTATTTGATGCTCGCCCTCACGAACACAGCCCGCATTAAAGCACACACACACACACACACACACACACACACACACACACACACACACACACACACACACACACACACACACACACACACAAATTCATGATCACTCACACGAACACATGCCGCTAACACAAGGAACGTGTTTGCGTAAGACTGATAAAAAAAATTGCTTGGTGCGATATTACTACCAGTTGGCGACGGTAATGTGAGAAAACATGACGCTGTGAACGGAATTATTTTACCTTGACAGAAATGTTTTATCTTGAGACTTTGTGGTTATAATCTTCTCGGTTTAGCTGGCTGTTTAATACCTCTTCCATAGTGACTTTCTCTCTTCTGATATACTATCGGCTTAGAATGAAGAACTCTGCCCTGTTCACTTTAATTTGACCTAAAATTACCATCTCTTTACCCAGAATGCCGAGATGTACATAAATGATTAAAGCCAAAATATGATGCTAGTCACGAACAAGTGCCGTGGAAAGGATGTATAGCTGTAGTATTGTCGTTTTCTGGAACCGAGCTACGTGAAATAAGCTGCAAAACGACGAAAATCTGGGCCAGGTGAAATTGAACGAACTGTACCATGCCAGAAAATAGTAAGACACCATACGGAGAAATAAACTGGTTAAAAAGAGGTGCAATGCTGTCTACTTGTGCAACGGGAATGTTATCCTTGGAATATCTTGTCCAACGGGAGTACAGCCCTTGGAATATCTTAGTTTCCGGAATGTGGTCACTGTAATTTCCTGAAGCGAATATAAGTAGTTAGTGTTTGTGAATTGGTTCCCCTAACTGCCTGTGGTGCCCTCATTTTCCTTTCTTTTCTTTTCCTGCTTCCCTGTTTCCTGTAAATGGTCATGATCGAAGAAAGCATTTATATGTTAATGGAGGTCACAGCAGCATTAGGTGTTTGCATATCATTCCGTGTAAACTAAGTGATTCCATTAAAAATACAGAAGGGGAGGGGGTAGGGGGTCATTGCAAATATTCATAGATATTTGTCTTGCTTCCTCGCCTGGGAAAATAATTGTTCGACAGTATGTCAGTGTTGTATTAAGCTTGGTAATCAATTATTCACATCCGTGTTTGAGTTCATGATGACACAGCAGGGTACTCAGACCTCTCATTGTGTTGTGTGTGTGTGTGTGTGTGTGTGTGTGTGTGTGTGTGTGTGTGTGTGTGTGTGTGTGTGTGTGTGTGTGTGTGTGTGTGTGTGTGTGTGTGCAATCATACTTTAGGGTGAGTTTTGTCTGGCAGTGTTTGTGAGTTGTGGCAATTTTCCGATGCAATTTTTTTTTAGTGAACTGTGCCTGCTAATTATCGTGACCGTTGTTTAATTGTTTTGCGATGTGTGTGTGTGTGTGTGTGTGTGTGTGTGTGTGTGTGTGTGTGTGTGTGTGTGTGTGTGTGTGTGTTTTGGTAGATTCGTATACAGTTATGTGGGTTTAAGTGGTTTACTGACAAGTCTTTTGGTGAACTTTGACTAATTATCGAGAGCTTTGTGTGGTTTTAGTGACTGTTTTGCCGTGGTTATTCGATCTTCTATGAATGAGCTTTTGTTTAGTGAGCATAGTTTTGGTTTTGGTGAGCTCTGTTTAGTAGCTTAAGGTGGGTTTTCGGTGAGCTTTGTGCATTTTGGCGTGCTTTGCCTGGTGTTTATGGTGGCTCTTTGCTTACCTTTTTATCTATTGTTCTTTTTGTTTCTTCACATAAACTCTTTTCACCTTAACTTGGCCCAGTTTTTGTCTTTTGTAACTTATTTGATATAGCTCAGTAGAAAAAAAAAGACAATACTATAGCTCTACATTCTTTCCATAGCAGTTCTTCGTGACTTGGACCATATTCTTGTACTAATCTATTGTTACAACTCAGCATTTAAGATGGGAAGAAGGCAATTTTCATCCAAGTGAGAGTAAAAGGAGTATAGTTCTTTTATTTTTAAAAGTACTATGGGTACAGAAACGATAAGGCTGTTTTACTGAACGACTAATCGAACCCCAGCCTTGCCTAGCATCTCTGTTTCTCCCGATAACGTTTCTACTACCAATTATATCTAGCCCTCTAAGGCATTATGTTTAAGCATCTAGAAAAAAATGGATCTTCATTAGGTATGTATGTGTGTATGTATGTATGTATGGTTGGATGGATGGATGGATGGATGAATGAATGTATAGAAATGTTTTTCATCCTCTTAAAATAGAATTCAAGGGACAAATGTCAAGGGAGCAGAGAAATAAAAAAGTTCAGCCTGGACGTTAGGGAGGAAAGTTGAAAATACCAGGAATGGGAGTGAAGCTTCATTATTTGTGCATCCCACAGGGGAACACGGAGTAAACACGACGCTATCAGTAGGAAAGTAGATGCTGTCGGGAGAATGGGTTGTGAAGTCAGGAGTCTGTAAGGGGTAAGAGGTTGGAGGGTATGAGGGGTGGAATTAGGGGAGTCATTGGAGGTGTTGTGAAGAGGTTATGAGAGGTTAACAGAAGTAGGAGGGCTTAAGTTGGGTGGCTGAAGGAGGAAGGTTAATTTTGGGACTGGGTAATAGGAAGGTTATGTGGGGTTATTAGGAGGAGTATGATTAAGTTACATGGGTTTCAAGAGAGAGGTTATGGTGAGGTTATGTGGGGTTAGTAGATGGGGTTATATTTACAGATTACTAGGAGAGGTTGTGTGAGGTCATTAGGGGGTTATGAGGAGGTTATCTGGGGACTTTATGTGGGGTTAATAGACCGGGTTATAAGAGATATTGTGAGTTAATGGAATGAGTTATCGGGCTATTAAAGGTTTCTAGATGAGGTTATGTGGGGTTAATAGGTCTTATGGAGAGGTAATGTTGGGACTAATAATTCTTATGAGGAGGGCATGGGGGGTTAAATGGGGGTATGGAAGGTTATGTGGCAATTAATAGGGGAGGTACGAGTAAATGGGAGGAGTGTGTCGTAGGGGGAAGGGGATATCGAGAAGGACAGTAGGCCGTGTTTTCTATGGTGTGGGAGACTGTGGTATCTCTTTCTGTGCTATGTATGATTATTACACTTTTTTTTTCTCTCTATGCTCTTGTTAATACCAGACATTTTATACACACACACACACACACACACACACACACACACACACACACACACACACGACTAATGACTGGTGAATTCAATCTCCTCAGGTCAGAATCCCCCTCCAAAACTGAATGAAACAATTTGGAGACGTCAAGATATAATGCTAAAAATGCACAATCTGTTGAATGTTGTACAAGGTGTTCCGTAAATAGCGCTGCACTAGAACATCATCCGGCGTTATCTTATGCGTTGCGGGGACGGGTCAGTCTGCTGGTGTGGGCTTGGGTATGGTAGTGGGAGTAGGAATTGAATAGATGATGCAGGGTAGACGCTGATAACACTGACTGAGCTGTTCCCGCAACACACGAGAAATAGCCCGGCAGAGTGAAAGAGGAGGGCTATATATGGACTCCTTTGTATGTCGACAGTTCACCTCAGATTATATTTTACAAGATAATATTAATGTACTACACGAGAAATTAAATGGTAGGAGAACGATCGTACTGAGTTTCCTTCATAAACAAAAATACTGCCCAAGAGAGAAGGTTTGGAGAGAAGGGAGGATAGAAAGAAAATCTGAGAAGGAAGGACTTCAGGAAGGAACTTGGAAGAAAAGTTTAGAAAGAGAAAGAGGCGTGTCAGGATGCGTCTGTAAGTGAAGAAAGAAGGAAACGAAGAGGAAATATGAAGTCTTGGAATAAAGAGAACAGTAAAGAGGGAATCTAAGAATAGTGTGGAAAAGACTGCATCCAGACAGGCCAAGGGGAAATGCTTGGAGAGAGAGAGAGAGAGAGAGAGAGAGAGAGAGAGAGAGAGAGAGAGAGAGAGAGAGAGAGAGAGATTTCGGAATGAATATATGGCTGAAGAAGGAAAGAAAAGGTCTAATGGCCGAAGATGTCACTTTCCTCTGTGGCTTTGGCGCTTGACGGACTGAGTTTAAATCGAATAAAAATACAAATCGAATCAAAATTGGTTAATATTTCTGTTTTAGTTGACCTTAACCAGTGATCTTGACCTTTGACCTGTTACCTTGAAAATGGAATCTCTTCATTTTTGCCAGACCTCCAGCTGTACCATCAATTTTGGCTCCAATTGAATAAATATTGTTACCGTTCATGAACCAAACATTAGCGTTTGTTCAACGATCTCGGCCTATGACTAGCAGTTCTAAAAATGGAATAAATTTCTCCATGTCTTACCCTCAATCCATCCATCAGGTTTGGCCTAAATACGATGAAACTACTTAAGATGACCTGACCTGTGACCCTGACCTTTGACTTGCTGTTTTTAACAACAATGTCATTCTCATGACTGTCACTTGGCAATCCAACAATTTTAGCTGAAACAGGATAAAAATTGTTTGAGTTATACTGTTCGCACACCAGCAGAATGACACAAACACACACACACACACTCCTAGGTATAATAATCACCCAACCGTGCTACCACGTGTTGTGCTGGTTTAAAACGAGAGTCGGGAACAGAGAGAGTAACGAGAAATGCCTGCGAGCAAAGTCTGTATTCATTCGTCTGGTGTCAAGTGTCATAAATAAAAGACGTCATTAAAAAGGTTTATTTCTCAGGCTCCTATAACTCACTCTTAGCTGGATAAAATCGCCTTGTGTCACCTGGAAGAGAATGCTAGAGTTGTCCTGCCAGAGAGAGTGTTCAACAAAAAGTTATGATTCCCCGCTGCAGGAGACAAGAGCCTGTGCAAAGCTCGTGCAAGTGGATGACCAAACAGGAAATCTTTATGGCTCTTGGAAATATTTTATTAGGGACTGACCCGCCTGTGTTTGTTCTCCGTTTGCTTCTCCCCCCCCCCCTCTCTCTCTCTTGCTCGTTCGGTTCGCAGCTCGTTCATGTCGCACCTTCGCCATATTTACTTAACACACCTTTGCCGCTCTCTCTCTCTCTCTCTCTCTCTCTCTCTCTCTCTCTCTCTCTACTGTATATATAGATAGATAGATAGATTCACTGATAGATAGATAGATAGAGAGATAGATAGATTGATGTAGATATAGATATATAGATATTTTTCTTATTCATTCCACCCCCTCACGTATGCCTAGTCTCCCGAGTTTCCTTCGATATAAGGATTCCGATCATATTACTGAGATTCCCCCTCCCCCCCACTCCTCGTCCATCGATTCCTCCCTCCCTCCGTCCAGCACCCCTTCCCTCCTCCCCCTTCCCCTTCACCTCTCACTTCTCCTTCCTTCATCACCGTCCCTTCCCCTTCCACCGACCCCTCTCCTCCTTCCGCCTGTCCATTGCCCCGCAACCCACACATCCACCGCCCCAGTACCCCCACTTTCGCTTCCCACATCCCACTTCCTCTCCTTTTCACCTCTCCCCTTCCCACCCCCCATCCCACTTCCTCTCCTTTTCACCTCTCCCCATCCCACTACCCCATCCCACTTTCACATCCCACTTCCCCCACAACACTTCTCCCATCCCACTTCCCCATCCCACTTCCCCATCCCACTTCCCCATCCCACTTCCCTCATCCCACTTCCCTCATCCCACTTCATCCAACTTCCCCCACCCCAATTCCCACATCCCACTTCCTCACCCTACATCCTCCACCACACTTCTCCCATTCCACATCCCACCTCCCACTTCCCCATTCCACTTCCTTATCCCAGTTCCCCATCCCCCTCCTCCACCACATTCTCCCATCACACTTCTCTCATTCCAAACTTCCATCCTACTTCCTCCCCACAACTCCTCCATCCCACTTCCTCATCCACTTCCCCATCTCACTTCCTCCCATCCCATTTCCTCCATCCCACTTCCCCAATCCCACTTCTCCCCCTCCTTTGGCTCGGCTAGGGAACACCTGTCCAGCGGATTTAAAACCAAGTTGTGGATTGCAAAGGGTGAGATAAATTTTTGCACCTGCCTGTGAAAAATGCAGATATTCAGGCTGTTTTGAGGAGAATTTTTTGTTATAGTTATTATTATTATTATTATTATTATTATTATTATTATTATTATTATTTTGCTGCTACATATTTACTTTAGAAATCAAGCAAATATCCACAAACTCCAGTGACAGCAATAAACAGGGGGTGCTGTGTTTCTCTCTCTCTCTCTCTCTCTCTCTCTCTCTCTCTCTCTCACTCTCTCTCTCGCTCTCTCTCTCTCTCTCTCTCTCTCTCTCTCTCTCTCTCTCTCTCGCAAATACAGAAAAATCTGATCACAAGCTCCTTCGCAATTCGTCCAACTAATTTATTTACTAGTTTTTCAATTCTATCCTCCTCTGGGGATGCATTCACTTAAAGGAAGAGTGCTCGTACACACACACACACACACACACACACACACACACACATTTGCCAGAAAACTCTTAATTAATTTTCGCCCTCTCAATCCATCAATCATCAGGTAATTTGTGCTCGCTCGTGATAACCTTGATAAAAATTTAGTGGGATAAAAAACTCGATGCTATTTCAATCTAATAATGTTTTATAAATCAATGTGGTAATAAAAAATGCAGTAGGAATAAAGCTTGATGTTTCAGTGAGATGAAAAGCTTATAATTTCGGCGAGATAAAAGCTTGAGTATTTCAGCTTAATATTTATACCTGGTTATATTTAAGTGGAGTAAGGAACTTGATATATCAGAGGACAACAAAGCTTTATCCCTCCTTACGATAAAAAGCTTATTTACACTGGGATGAAAAGCTCAAAGAAATATTAATAGGATAATCATCATGATGTTCCGGTTAGATAGAAAGTTTCATAATATTTCAGTGGGGTAAAAAGCTTCATGTTATGTAAGTGAGCAAAAAAGGTTGATATTTCAGAGGGATAAATCGTTTGACATTTCAGAGGTAGAAAAAGCATGATACTTTAGTGGGATAAAAAGCTTGATGTTATGTCAGCTTGGATTTTGAGAGGTATAAAATGTTTGACATTTCAGAGGTAGAAAAAGCATGATATTGAAAGTTTCATGTTATGTCAGTGAGTCAAAAAGGTTGATATTTTAGAAGTAGAAAAAGACTGACATTTCAGAGGTATAAGAAGCTTGGTATTTCAAAGGGATAAGAACATTCATATTTCAGTGTGGTATGAAGTATGAATTTTGAGCTGGATAAAAAGCTTGATATTTCAGTAGCATATAAAGCTTGGTATTTCACCTCAATAAAAAGCTTGATATTTCAGCTGGGTAAAAAAAAAAAAAAAAAAAAGAGTTCATATTTCACTGAGATAAATAACTTGTATTAATATTTCAACGTGAAATTTAAAGTCAATTTCTGGGGAGCCACTTCATACTTCAGGGAGATAAATTGCTCAAAACCTCAGTGGCATTAATAGCTTCAGATTTCAATGTGATAAATGATAATATTATTGTTCCTAAGGTCACTGCATAAACAGGACCCCACAAAGCCACAGATAGGATGTGAGAGGACGGTAATGTACGCAGCAGCACCCTTTCAGCCGCCCCTTATGAGCTAGGAGAGAGAGAGAGAGAGAGAGAGAGAGAGAGAGAGAGAGAGAGAGTTCTTGTTATTTTTTCTTCTAGGGAACAATCTGGCGAGCTTATGGTCTTTGGTTCCTTCTTCCTTGCATTAAAAAAAGAGATATATAGATAAAGAGAGAGAGAGAGAGAGAGAGAGAGAGACCTTCCCTCAAACATTCATGAACCACGTCTAAATGGAGTCCCCCTATTAAGAGTATTCCCTCAGGCGTTGAGTATTTATGGAAGGAATACTGAGGTTTGGATAGCTACACTGTCCGTGATATTGATCTGACTGGAGGGGATGTGGTGGAGAGGAGAGGAGGGTGTCTTTGTGGGGGAGAGAGAGAGAGAGACAGAGAAAGAGAGACAGGTTGACAAACGAAAAGACAGAAAAGTAGACAGACGGACAGCAAGAGAAATGCGTCTTCCAGAGCATACTGGAACACACTATTTTCACAAGAATTAGCCCATGATGCCCTTGGCCCTTTAAAAACGACAGAATCAGAGTTCTTGAAAAGTTAATAGAAGGGAAAAATCCAGGGTGCGGACCTTTAGGCTTCGTGACTATGAGCAGAGCAGGCAGACCGGCACATCCTTCCACCAGAACTCTCCACACCGGCACCCTAGGCACTGATGGGTTAATAACAGTATAGCTTGAAGGTAACATTCTTTCTCATGCCCAGTTTGACTCGCCTGCCAAAAATTTCCGACAGCATAAAATATACATGTAAAGACATTTTTAAATAATATTGTGTTGTAGCCTTACCAATAGAGCCGACTTCTCTAACAGATTTTTCACACACCTCTATCCACTGAGAAATTTTACGCCATGTCTTTTCAATAATTCTAGTCTTCATTTTAATCTATTTAAACCCATGATATACTTACAATTTTTACTTGCAACCTCCAGAAAGTGTTGTTCAGCTTAAGATAGGCCTTGCGAAAAGCACAAGTTTGAGAGAGTCTTTACTAATCTGTTCTTCACGAGAGACTTTTCCTAAGGTGAGCAAAACCGTCTGGAGGTAGCAAGAATAAAATATAAAAAGACGTCACCGTGTTGAAGGGGTTGACACTCTCTACTTGAATCGTTATCGAGTTCTGGTTTTCTTTTCCTCTTTTTTTTTGTTCTGATCCTGCTTTTTTGCCTGCAGTGCTTCATTTATTTATATATTTATTTGTGTTCATATATTTATCTAATTTTATTCTAGTTTTCAGTCGCACCATGTATATATACTCAAATTCTCGTCTTTCTATTCATATTTTTACGCTGTTTTGTCTTGTTTCTTTGTCACTATTTCTCTTATGCTCCTACTGACCCTTCTCTTTGGCAAGTAGATGGGAGGGTAGTGGGTGGGGAGTGCTGTTTCCCCAGATCTCATACTATATATCTCTTATTTTTTCCTCGTAAATTTAAACTACTTCATTTCTTCCTGTAAGTTTTCGTTAAGTTTGTACGCACTTCAGACACCTTTTCTTTCTGCTATCGCTCGCAATTTCCATTATCACTATATACTATACATATCATTTATCTCTTCATAATTCTAGTCTGCTTCTTTTTCCTATTTTTTCTTTTTTTCTCTTTTCATTAAGCTTTTTACCCTATCTCAGAGAGTACCATTTTTCGTTCCTTTCCGGCAGTCATATCCAGCACTTTTTCCAGATTCTTATCTAATCTTCCTTTTAATTTTAATGGAAGCTTTTTCTTTTCTGCTTGTTGCTATTCCTTCAGTTCTTTTATTGTAAGCCATGTCCCCCCCCCAAAAAAAAAAATATCTTTCTAATCTTTTCATCATTCTTGTTTAATCCCGTTCATTATTTAATATCTCATTCTTTTTTTATGCTAACACTTCTTATTCCGTCCTCCAGTCTTTTATTGCAATCGCTTTCTTCTCCTGTCACGCTTTCTTCCGTTAATTTCGGTCTTTCTTCTCTCTTTTCGAGGCTTCCTTACGTTCTTTTTTTTTTTTTCTCTTTCATCTGTTTCCTCTCTTCTGTTAGTAATTTCCTCTCTTCATATCGCGTCTTCCTCTCCTCTTCTCGCGTCTTCCTGTTTTCTATTCGCATTTTTCTCTGCTTTTCGCTGATACATCTAACCTTTTCGCGCTTTCCTGTCGCCTTCTCACGGTTTCTTCTCATCTTTTCCTTCTCTCGTCTCTTCTTTTATATCGTTCTTCTCTTCACCTCCCTCTTTCTTCCCCTTTCTTCTCTCTATCCTCATATTATGTGCCAACCAAGCGCTTCCTCCATCCTTTATTGCTCTTTAACCCCATTTTCTCGGCTTGCCCTCCTTCTCGTACCCTCCTTTCCATTTATTTTTTCTCTCCTTTAATTCTTCATCCTTTTCGCCTACCATTACAAACATTTTTCATCTTTCCAATCATTTATCATCGTTGAACCTTCCGCTGTCTCATCTTCTTGTTCTTCGTCCACATTTTTCTTTATTTATCTCACGCCCCTTCCCTTTCTGCATCCTATTTTTCTCCTACCTGTTTTGTGCTCATGCAACCCACTGCTTTCTTTCTCTCCATTTCATACGTGTTTCCTTATTTTTTTTCTTTTTTTTTCCTCCCATTTCATTAGTGTTTTGTCATAATTTCCTCATCCTCATTTTCAGTGGTTACTTCTCTCTTTTCACTTGTTTTTCCTTCCCACATGTCGTTACGCACCGTTTCCCATTTTACACACTTCTTTTCCCATCCAACCTTTTATTCTGTCTTCATCTTTTTCATTTGTTGTTCTTTCTCTCTCTCACCTCGCCCCGTCCCTGTCAGTACCTTCCCCTTCTTACACTTTACATTTAACCCATAGATTTTTACGTTTATTTTACTTATATCCGTAAACTTCTCTTCAGCTCAGGAAAGACCCAATGTACTGAAGAAGTTAAAGAAGACAACATTTAACCCTTCTTGGTCAAACAGTTGCGCGTCAGATCAGGAAAGTAGTTTATAAATAACAATAATTAAATAATAATCATGCTCACTTGCTGAAGGATTAATACATCCATATCTTGTCTGTATCTTCTACACTCCTGTTCCGTAAAAAAAAAATCTCTATTCTTTATTCTGATTTTTACACTCTTCCTCACTCGCTCCTCTCGCTTCTACCCACGCAGTTCTTCCGATCCCTATCTTATCCTGTCGTATCCTATCATTATTGAGCTTGCTACTATGCCTCATGTGGTGGAAGGGGTGGTCAAGGGGTTTAAAATGCAGTCTGCTGTTTAAATGGCTATTAGTCCGATTCCCGTCTGTGACCGGGAAAATTCAGGTGATTTGGATTTGGTAAAACAGACTTTACTGATCTTTCGCAAGACCCAACGACATGTCATAAAAGCACCCCCTCTAATACAATCTTACTAGTTCTAAGCGAGGGAGTCCTACCATACATTCAGTATAAACGGTGGATATAAACGTCGATGCAGTGACACGTAAAGGTCTGTGGTATAGAGGACTGCTGGAGCTCGGGGTCTGGACTATTAATCTACAGTATATTCGGAATCGTTCAGATAAAAAAAAAATGACAACTTTCTTTGTTGCAAAATTCGTCATATTCTACTTAACTCGCCCATTCTACTCTATATCTTAAACTTCTCATACTTTTTTTTTTTTCCTCGTCAGTTGAGTTCTTTCAGTATTAGTCTTCTCATACTCATTTTAGCACCTAACTCCTCCATTTTCCCTTTTAAGATTTTTTTCAGTTACTTCTCATTTTTTCAATCCTCCACTTTTCTCAATGCTTTCTTGTACTTTGATAGAGTTTGGTGAATAATTGGCAGAAAAGTCAACAATCCGAAACACGCATTAGTCCAGTTAAGACTTGGAGTAGACTTTGCATACTTTAATCAGTCTTCAGGTAAAACTTGGATGAGAGTAGATTTCGTCATTGTATATTTTCACATCCACTCATCTGTCCCTTGCCCTTTTCCTTCCTCCTCTTTATCATCCCTTCATCTGCTATTCTGGACATATAGTGTTATTCATCTCTTCTTTTTCTTTCCATTGCTTGACTACCTTCATTTTTACATTTTCGTCTGTAGTTCTCTTCCTTCTCTCTTGCTTATCTAAAGATTTTTTTGTTCTTCCGTCCACTCCAACACGTTATTTGTTATTTTAATTGTCTTATCAGGTCTCTATTTCCTTCCTCTACTAATCTTCATTCTTTCCTCCTCCTTTTCTTCTCTCAGCTCCTTTCCCCACTCCTTCCTCTCTTAAGGCGCTATTCTTCTCTCATCCACCCCATTTTACTTCCATCCTTCATTCCGGTCCTATCCATTTTCTCTTTTCTCATTTAATCTTCCTTCACTCCTCCTCCGTACTTGGTTTCCTCTCTTAATTCTTCTCCCGTCTCTTCTTCCTACTTCTCCCTCATTCTCACGACAATTTTTCTCATCCATTCCGCTTTATCCCCGCCGTTTTTTCCAGTCTTCTCCATTTCCTCCTCCTCTTCCCTCTGATTTTCTTTTCCTCCTCCTCCCTTGCTCTCACCTCTTCCATATCTAGTCCTCGTGCATCACAACAAGGATATGAAGGCACTGGGATGAAGGAGAGGTAGGGTGATGAGGGAATAAGAAGCAGAGGGTGAGGAAGAGAGGTTGCCGTGGACTGGGGGAATGGCGTGGGAGGAGAGGAGGAAGGATTGTGTGGTGGGGGAGAGGGAACGTGGAAGAAGTAGGGTGGATGCTGTGAGATGAAGAAGGGGGAACGTGGAGAGAGAGGAAAGTCCGTGGGGTAGAGAAGGAAAAACATAGGGAGAAAAAGGGGGAATTAGGGTAAAGGAGGGGGGACATGAGGATGGAAAAAGGGGGGGTTTATGGGATGGAGAAATGGATTGGCGGTAGGAGATGCAGGGGGGGTGGGAAAAGGAGTAGTTGGGGTGGAAGGGGGTGGAACAGGGGCGGGTGGGATGGAGGGGAGTAGAAAAGGAGAGGGTGGGATGCTTTCCTTTGCTCCATAAACCACACCAAACTTCGTGGCCAAAGAACCTAATAACTTGAGGAGACGATAAACGTAACTCATAGCCCGATCGCCCCTTCCTGGTTTCTCCCGGGATGGCTATGGAGGGAGAAAAAGAGAGAGAGAGAGAGAGAAAGACACACACACACACACACACACACACACACACACACACACACACACACACACACACACACACACACACACACACACAAGTATACGATTCGTGTACCCCCTTTTGTAACTATAATTTTAAGCCTCAAATTTGGATGGGTAGTGTAGGAATCTATGCCTGTTTTCACTGAGTATGCTTTTTAGGTAGTTCTGACGTGTGTGTGTGTGTGTGTGTGTGTGTGTGTTTTCTATGACCTGGGTTCGAATCGAGGGCCCACCACGAAAACACCAGCCTGTACGCACTCAGAATGAAAACAGGGACCTGGATTTGCAAGTCTCGGTTGCACATCGTAGTCTAGATTAATATTTTTCAGCTTTGTGTTTGATTCTGGATCTCTTATATTTCCCCTCGTTATTTCTCCCCTCTGTCTCTCATTACATTTCCGTATTTTTTTTCTTTTTTTTTTTTTGCAATTCCTTGTTTGTTGTTCGTCGTCTTTGTCTTTATCTCATTCGTCTTCTTTTTCTAGTCTTTTTCTTTATTTCTCTCTCATGGGTCTTCTCTGTCTAGTCTTTTTCTTTCTTTATCTGCTCCTTCTTCGTCTTTCTCGTTATTTCTCTCTAGCGACTTCTTCGTCTAGTCTTTTTCTTTATTTCTCTCCTGTGCCTCCTCCTGCCACTTCAGTTCCCCCTCGCAACTTGTCTCCTAACCCAAATCCCTTATTTTTCACGTAATCTCTTCCGCTCTCCTTATCTCTTTCTTAATCTTCCTCAATGTCTCCTTCTCTTTCTCTTGCGCTTTCTTCCTCCTCTCACTCGTTTCCTTTTCACTTTCTTTTTCTCTTTCTGTCTGTGGTTCTCTCATAATTCTCTCTCTCTCTCTCTCTCTCTCTCTCTCTCTCTGTTTGCTTGTTTGATTGCTGTGTTTGAGTGCGTATGTGTGTGCATGTGAGCAGTATAGCTCTTTTTTTTTTTTTTTTTATCTTGACCAAACTCCGTGGAAGGGTTGAGGGACTGGAATGAATGAAACGTTTCGATTTTGAGAACCATAGGTCAAGGTCAGGATCACAGGGCAAGGTCAAAGGTAGAATGAAGCTGTTACAGTAATTGTTCCTTATTATTTATTCATTTGCTTTTTCCTTCGTGCTGTCTGTGTCGTTTATGGTCATTTATTTAGCTGTTATTTTCATGTCGTCTCTCGGATTTATATGATAGTTTAATCCCTTCATTACGATTATCCTTAAAACTCCTTCCTACTACTATGAAACTACTTTATTCACCTTGAAAGAGCTAAACTTTTCACAAAAATTATGCTGTGGCTGTGGCTGGTTACGATGATAATTATAGTGACAGAAATGGCGATAATGAATCTCAATTAATTATTCATCAGCTAAATTATCTGGAAGAGTAAAATTAGCAAGCACACCAGAATTATGTAATAAATCTGAACCCGTGATAATATTAAGCAAATTCCATCTACTTCCCAAACTCCCCCCTTGGCCTCCCCACGCATATGCTAATACACAAGATCTGAAAAAAGATGAGAGCTAATTAGAAGACGAACGAGCCAACACCGCCCCTCCTTGGTTAATTAATAGTGGCTCCTAATTATGCAGCTTTTCTGTGTCCTGGCGGCTTAATTACGTTGTGATATTCATCTTTATATTTTTGCATCTCTTCCCTCAGGGTCTCACATAATTATTCCCAGTTTCACGCTCCGGGCGATCTTATTTACTTCCCTGCACGGAAAACTGTGTAGGGCGTGTAATGAGATTCACTTTTTTATTTCAACTTCGTGTAAAAAATAACGCGGTAATGATACGAGAGGACAAGGCAGACTGACGGATATAAGAAAAATGTTCTGGTCGAGAGAAAACTTGGAAGATATGAACACACACACACACACACACACACACACACACACACACATCTTGGGGTAGGCCGGGAAGTGACAGGACTTTGCTGGAAATTGAGAGACAGTAATTGGCAGGAAACAAACTTCACTTTTCTTTTTTTCTAGCATCAGATAAATAGGCCACGCTTAAAAGAACAGAGATCTTACCCGCGCCTTCCTCTCGCGCAATGGGGTATGACCTGGCTTTATTAGATTATTTAGAGGGAGGCAGCTAAATTGGGGCGAGCGTGGTATCATGTGAAGGGCGGGTGTGTTGTGCTGTGGTGGGGCTACTAATAAATTCCTTTGCTTAACCTTGAAAAATTCCACCTCGATATATATGAGCATCCTACCACTCCTTGTGTTCGGGAGGGGCGGCTGCTTCTTTTGTTAATTTTGATGATAGTATTGTTGTTCCTACGGGAGAAAATCTCATTACCACCACCACCACCACCACCACCACCACCACCACCACTACCATCATCATCATCATCATCATCATAATATCCCTACGTCCCAGTTATAAATGGGACGTGTATGCAAGAAAGGGAGTATTTTTTACCGCCTCCATCTTCAACACATCTTTGCAATCCAGGCTACAACGTTCACCTCATTACTGTAGGTTGTAATGGGTGGAAGGGAAAAACAGGAAAGAATGTAAGATCTTTCTCTAACGCGTCCAGCTACACTCATCCTCAGAGAGAAGATGAGGTCTTTGAACGCGAGAAGCTTGAGACACGAAGAACTTAAGCTCTCTCAAGTTTTTTCCTCCCACCCATTCTTATCCGCTTGTCAGAATTGAATTAGTTACACCTTAGTTTGTACCTCCTTACCCTGGATCACTATCGACTATCATCCCAGCCCGTCCCATCCACTTCCCTCCGTCCATTCCACCCAGTTTTATTTGGTGTAGTGAATATATTTAAGCGACTGTTGCTTTTGGGCATTTTCTCTAATATGTCAAAAATTCCTAACCCCTTTCAGCTCGATTGATAGCCAGAGGTAGTCAGACTGGAGGGAGTATTTGACTTGTAACCAAGGAAATTTATTCCTTCCTCATAATTAATGTTCATCCAATATATATCATCCAACCATGACATAGTATTCAAAACCATATCCTGGCATTCGAGTTTTGAGATGGCCCAGTTCCATTCAATGATAACAAGATAACTATACCATTGAACTTGCATCCATTTTCACGTTGTCTATTTTCCCCGCCTTACCTCACAACCCGGTGCGGAGAGGGACGCCTTCATGTGGCAGCACTGATATAACTGGGCGACTCCACTGCTTGGTGATATACGAACTTCTCTCAATTCTCTTCTTATCTCCCGAAAAAGTGATGGTGAACCGCAGCATGAGGGCTTTTTCAGCTTGTAGTCCACAGGGTTCAGGTTTCAGATGAACCTGGGGATACAACAACAGCAACAACAACAACTGCCACTTCTACTACCACTACCACTACCACTCCCACCACCACCACTACAGCTACTACTACTACCACTATCACTTTCTACCACCCCACCTTCTCCACTCCAACCACCCCATTGAGACCGGAAGAAAACCCCCCCCTCTCTCTCTCTCTCTCTCTCTCTCTCTCTCTCTCTCCTCCTCCTCCTCCTCCTCCTCCTCCTCCTCCTCCTTCTCCTCCTCCTCCACAAACAACTTCTCTTCTTTAGGTCAGTGAACCCACTTTTTAACTCTTACTGCGTTAACGATCTAATTAGAAAGTACAATTACCCTTCTCAGCACCTGCCCCATCCTCACCTCTTCGGCACCACCTGTCACTCTCACCCATATCCCACCTTCTCCCCACCCCTGCCTCTTCTTCCAGTCCTCCCCACCCCATCCTTTCTTCATCCTCCCTACTCCAGTCCAATCCCCGTCAAACTCCCTCTTCACCCCATCTCCATCCTCCTCTCTCTAACCTCTTCCACACCCTTGACTCCCCATTACCCTCCTCATCTCTTTTTCATACCCCCTGTCCTCTCCTTCCCCCTCTTCATTTCAGTCCCGTCTTTCCCTACCTATCCTTAACCTAATCCTAATACCAACAAGATCCCTTTTGACCCCATCCCGTCTCCCTTTGCCTTCCCTTTCTAACTTCTTCCCCATCCTTATCTCCTCTTTTTCTCTGTGTTACTTATTCATCATCATCTGCAGACGCCATCCCCTCTTCATCCCTTTCCCATCCTACCCTCCTTCCCAATCCCATTCCATGAGAATCCCTCCCTCTTCTCCTTTTCCCCATCCTCCCCTCCCTCTCTCCTCCTCCTCGCTGATTCCTAATCCTACCTCCCTTTCCTCATCCTTTTGTCATCTTCTCTTACTTTTCACCCTGTTTACCTCCCAAATTGTCCTTCTCCCGTTCATCCCATCCCAATCCTTCCCATCTTTTCTCCTCATCTTCCTATCCCTCCTCCTCCTTCCCCCCCTTCTTCCCGTTTTCCTTTTCCATTTTCCCTCTGTGTACCCCATTCCTATCCATTTACCCCCCCCCTCTCTTCCTCACTGCTCTCCTTCCCCTCCGCTGTGAGACATTACAAGGCTCGAATACGAAGAACAGCACGGGCATCTCAAGGTATCTATTCATTTTGACGAAACCAAAAAAGCCAAAAATCCTCATTACAGTGGGAGAGACAAGTAGAACGCTAGATAACAGGGATCGAGGGAGGGAAAGTGAGCTCTGTTAGTTTCGAAAGTGCGGAAGAACTGATGTACTTTAATCATGTAAATACCAATTGACTTTAACTGAAGGAAACTAATAGCAAAAAAGGTTAACGGGAATCTAGGTTATTACTGCAACTGCCCTGGATACATCTGGGTATTTTGTTTAGATCACCGCCAGACTGTTTTGCGTAGATGAAAAAAAATCCTATACCTTTTTCACTCTAACTTGGCCGAAACAGCCATCTCTCTATCTTCAGTGCTCACTTGTAACAACAGATTACCATGGAGCATGATGTTAGTCACAAAGTAGTGCTATGGAAAGAATGTGGAGCTGGAATGTTATCTTTCTCTGGCACTGAGCTACGTGAAACAAGCTGCACAGGGACGAAAATCTAGACTGAGTTGGAGAGAAAAGAGCATACCATTTAAAGAGTCTGTTTCTGCCACTGAGCTGCGTGAAATAAGCTGCACAAGGACGAAAATCTAGACCAAGTTTGGGTTAAAAAAAGTGTGCCATTTAAAGAGTAGGATTGATTCACCGCAAGACAGGAATCCCTAATCCATAAACAGCCTTACTGCCTCATCTCCAACAAGCACAGAAAATTTCATTATTCCTTGGAGACTCCTCAGGGGTGGCTTATCGGACTCTCTGGCGGAAAACAGCGGAGTCAGCAATGTGATTTTGGGTTCATAGCACCGTGAACCCAGAAACGAGGAGTGCACGCAATCCAATCATCCCCAGCCGTGCAGAACAACAGAAGACTTGCAGGAACACAGAACCAGGGGGAATGTATGAGAATGCCACTGATGAAACGCGAGAGAGAGGAGAGACAGACAGACAGACAGACAAACAAAGACAGAGACAGAGCCAGCCAGACAGACAGACGGAGAGATAGAAGGGGGAGGAAGGAAAGATTAAAGTAATGAAAAGAGAATGAAGAAAGAGAGAGGACAGAGAAAGAAGAGAGTGAAAAAAAGGAAATAAGGAAAGGCCAGAGAAAGAGATCTGCTACACTGCGAAGATTATAGATCTTTATTTACACGGTGTTACGAGAACCTAATAAAGTTTTAATAAAGAGCATGAAAAGGAACGAGATAGAGAGGAAATGAGGAGTTCTAGTATATTGCCTTCTTTGGGCACAGTTACAAAATGCTGCCTGAGTATAAGAAGGCTTAAAACATTCGACAGAGGGGGAAAAAGAAAGAGGGGAAGAAGATACTCAGACATATTTCGCTCATTGCAGATATTTACACAATGGTAAGAGATGGTAATATTAAAAAAAAAAAAAAAAAGTAAGGGAAAAAGAAGAATTTTATTATAAGAATTTTGCTGTGAATATATGCACGATACTACGACAGTCTATTGAAAATTAGGAAAAAGTAAAAGAACAGGCTCCGAAAATGAAGGAAATTGGAAACTGATACCAGTGTGCGATTTTCTGGACGGAATAATTTTACCCCAGTAAAGAAAACTTTTTTATAGTCAGAAGGTAAAGCAGTTTCGCTCCAACTCACCATGACTTCAATCTGACGCATCACGGCATTATTATTGCGAGAGAGAGACGCTTTCATGTGGCAGCACCGATTTAACCTGGCAACTTCCCTGCCCGGTTCTGCAAAGACCCTTCAACTCTCTCCCTATCCCTCCCCAAGGAAGAATGGTGGACTGCAGGATGTGGACAGGTTGAGTCTGCAGTCCATTGGGTTCACATTTCAGATGAGCCAGAAGTTACAGCTACTACTACTACTACTACCACCACCATCACCACCACCACCACCATTGCTATTACTACTACTACTACTACTACTACTACCACTACTACTTCTACTACAACGGCCCTATTAAAATCGTCACTTTGCTCTGAATAGACACACAATGCAACGAGACTCTAATAAAATACTACACAGCCACTTTGCCTAGCGTCATGGTGGCCGCAGATTACCTTTCCGTGCTTGAAGAATTATTATACCTCAGAGACGGGAGCCACTGTATCGAAAATTTTGATATAAGACCCCCTGGGGTGTTCTTCCACGGGGGAGGAGAGATTGGTGATGGAAAAGGTGCCTGAGGGGAAAACTGGGGAAGGGTGAGGTAGAGGCGATAAAGGATGAGGGACGAGAAGAGGGCGTGATAAAAATGTGATGATGGAAGAAAAGTGGTGAGGAGTGAGGTGAGATGAAATGTGATGTGGAGTCTGATGGGACAACGATGATGGTACGTGAAACGAGGGAGGTGAAGGGAAAAGATGAATTAAAGAGAGAGAGAGAGAGAGAGAGTGTGTGTGTGTGTGTGTGTGTGTGTGTGTGTGTGTGTGTGTGTGTGTGTGTGTGTGTGTGATGTGCGTTTGGGAAGAACGATAACCGGAGAGGTACAGGAAATTTAGGATGTGGTGAGAAAATGATGAGAGATGACTAGTGAAGAGAGATGTGTATGGGAATCCAATGGCGATGTGAGTTATGAGGATTGTTGAGGATTAAGAAAAAAATGCTTTGGTGAATGAAGGTGTGCGTGGAGAGGCAAGGACGTCGAAATGTGACGGGGTGATAAGAAACTGATGATGGGGTAATGATGCTGTGAATCTTGTGAAGGCAATTAACCCGTCTGAAATGCCCTTAGCACAAGGACATTTTTAATATTCTTTGCTTGATTCCACCACACGATTTTCCTAAATTTGGAAAGCCCTTTCGTGGTGAAGGGGTTAAAGGGGCAAAGGAAGTGTGGTGAGATGTGGCAGGAGGAGAAAAAAGATGTGAATAGCATGTGGTTAGGAGACAGGGGAGATGTGGATGAGTAATGGCGTTAAGAATGCCTTCATAAGTGAAATGGTTAAGAGAGGGGAAGATGTGATGAGATGTGCTCAGAAGAAATAGTAGAGGTATGTTTGAAGTGTGATGCGGATATTGGCAATGAGTCAATGGAGGGATGGTCTGAGGAACTACATTGTGTATAAAGTGTCCAGGGGAACGGAATGCAAAAAATATATTGAAGGTGTATTTCATGGACTGAAGAGATACGAGTGGGAAACGGTGTGAAGATCGGCATTTTGGATAAGGTATTTAGGGAAAGCAAAATTGTGGTTGGGTTCGGTTGAGCAGAAAGAAAATGTAAAGATAAAAATTGTTGAGGTGCGAAAGGAGGGTAGTGTGAGGAAAGGCTTCGTGAGATAAAAGAAACGGCAGCTAGGGGGACGTCCGGCAAAGACGTGCCGAACAGAAAGGAAAAGTATATCTGACATGGACGTGCAGAGTAGAAAGAAAAGGTGTACTTGATATATAATGAAGGAGGTGGAGAAGTGTAGATATGGGGTGGTGAGAGAAAAGATGTGAGTGAAGGCAACAGGGAAGAGACAGTGTGTATGTGAGACGAGGTGCGTAGAAGGGTGGATGTGTTTGGTATACTGGAAGGGTTGGAGAGGTGTGAAGAAAGGGGTGATGTGAGGGAAACCGCGTGAGATAACAGAAGCCGTGAGGGTGGACTGGGTTCAAGTCCTGAGAGAGAGGGTGCAGGGGAAGGGAGAGATAAAGAAGGGTATGAGGGAGGAGTGGAGAGGGAGCGAGGCTGGGTACATGAGCAAAGAGTGGGAGGGAGGAGGGAAAGGCGGAGGAGAAGAAGGGGATGAGACCAGAAAGGAGATAAGCAGGTTGACCATATGAAGAGAGAGAGAAAGAGAGAGAGAGAGAGTACATGAGCAGGGAGAGAGGGAGAGAGAGAAGGGAGAGAAGCATTAGCGCATGAGAAAGGAGAGGACGGAAAGCAAGGTTGGGTACATGAGCAGGGCTGGAGTGAGAAGGAACGGGTGTGTGGGAGAGAGGGTAGAGGCAGTAATTCCACTAATAGGTCAAAGAACTGCAGATCAGAGAGGGGCGAGGGCGGAGAGAGAAAGAGGAGAAGGAGGAGGGGTATCGAGAGAGGGGAAAAGTGAGACCACGGCTGGGTACAGGAGGAGGGCTGGAGTGAAAGGTAACTGATGTGTGGGATGTTGCGTAGAGGGAGTAACGCCAGTAAGGGGCTAAAGAAAGGTTCCTTTGGTCCAGATCTGAGACATCCTTTGATCTCATACTATCCTTTTAGATGCTTTCCTAAAAAGCCCTGCTAATGAATCGGTATATTATAAAGAAATCTTTTTGTCACGTTAAAGTTTGCTGACGCTCAATAACGCGATGGTGTATTGTTTTGAGTCCTGTAATTCTCCGGGTCGGTCAGGATCACTTGATGGTCGTGATCGTCAACTTTTACCCTCCCGGAAGGGAGCTGAGAGCTCATATAGTCCGATCTAAGGCCAAGGCTGTGACCTTCACACACGCACACACCCATCCCCTTGCTCAAGGGGGACAGTAACCACCCACTTCATCAGTGAAACTTTTCGCAACCTGAGCGAGGCGCGAACTCCCGTCCACTAGTTGGCAAGCGAGAGCGTTACCACTGCACTAGCGAGCGGTGTGTGTGTGTGTGTGTGTGTGTGTGTGTGTGTGTGTGTGTGTGTGTGTGTGTGTGTGTGTACACTATAACTCGATCCAGTTTAGACCAAAGCTAGTGTAGCGGTTGAAGGTTAGACATTGATAAAATGCTAAGTTAAGTCAAATATATAGGACACAGAAGGGCCAGGTCAGACAAATTTGATCCTATTTGGACCAAACCTAGTGGAAAGGTTGCGAGTCGGACAAGGATGGAGTGATCCCATTTGGAGAACGATTGACGAAAAGTAAAGATCACATGGCAATGTATGCAGTTCGAATGTCCATGTGTGAACAGCATAACTCGGATAATTCTCATTCTATTTGGATCAGACTTAGTGGAAAGATTAGGGGTCAGGCAAGGATGAAAAATTCGATCTTGAGAACAATAGGTCAAAGGTCACTGTGGCTGGGCAAAACCAACTCATAAAAGTTTTAATTCGGTTAGGGAAAAAATTGTACGAATGGTTACGGATCAGAAAAAGAATGAGGTGATTAAAGTCTTAGCACAAAGGGTCTTAGGTCAAGGTCATATGGCAAGGACAAACATATAGAGCGCGAATATTATAATCTCTTTAGGGGTTATCTTGTATATTTTGCGTCTTCCTTGCACAGTACCAAAGAACGTTCAAACAGAAGATATGTACTCAGATTTGGAATATTAGCTTCTAAATCACACACACACACACACACACACACACACACACACACACACACACACATAAAGCGCTCAACTATGCGAAAGTGCCGTATATATATATATATATATATATATATATATATATATATATATATATATATATATATATATATATATATATATATAAACCACGAACAAAATGACAACATGCGTAATTGGAGTTAAGGAAGTTAAAGGCATAAAAAATTGTAATGAAGGGGTTAATAGCTGACTGGAAATAATGTAGTAGGTTCTTCATTTCCTTTTCACAGAATCAATAATATTTCTTGCAGACAGGTAAATGAGATATCAGGCCGTGAAGAACTAGTTTTGCAAAAGATTCTAATGACAGAGGACCACTCCATTTATTTCAATACCCCCCAAAATAGAAGAAATTACGGATAATTGTGTAATGTACGGGACGAATGTGCAAGACCAGGTTACTGTAACATGCGATTGTATGAATGTATGTATGTATGTATGTATGTAAATGTATAAATGTATGCATGTATATATGTGCATGTATTTATGTATGTATGTATATATGTATGTACTCTTCCCTCTCAGTGACATAATTCTTGCCTACTGTGGGAGAAAAAAGAAAAATCTTCCTTGCGTAGGGACGAGGAGGCCACACAAAACTAAAGACGACACTTTATTCAATTATCCTGAAAATAAAGAGAAATAAAGATGTGAGTTACTTAAGCGGTCGTGTGGGCGTGAGAGGCACTGGCCGAGAAATTTTAAAGCCACGACAGCGGAAAGGAGGAGAAGGAAGAGGAAGTGAGGAGAAGGAGGAGGAGGAGGAGGAAAGGGAAAGAAAGAGGGAAACTGTGGGATGGATGTGTGGGGACGGGATAAAGCAGGGAAGAAGGAAGAGTTGGAAGAGGAGAAAGAGGAGGAGGAGGAGAGGAAGTTGGAAGCAGAGGACCTGGAGGAGGAGGACTTGGAGAAGGAGGAGAAAATGCAGAGGGAGGGGTGATGGGTAGATGATCAAGGCGAAGGAAGAGCAGAAAAGGAGTAAGAGAGAAAGTGGAAGGGAGATGGGATGAGAGGAGAAAGAAGAGGAAGAAAAGGAAGAAAAGAGGATAGGACGAGGGAAAAAGAGGAGGAAGAAGGAGATATGTAACGGGAGAAAGGGAAAGAAACGAGAGAGAGAGAGAGAGAGAGAGAGAGAGAGAGAGAGAGAGAGAGAGAGAGAATGTAGATAGGTAAGAAGAGGATAAGAGAAATTCTAGGGACACGAGGACGGAATGGAAGAGGAGAGGAAAGGGATGAGAAGGAGGGAGAGAGGAAGGAAGAGGAGATGGAAGAGAGATGGGTGGTTGGGAAACAAGATGAGAGAGGAAAAGGAGAAGAGGGAGAAGGGAGAGAGAAAGAAAGGGTGGGAAATAGAGGACAAAGAGAAGAAGGGGGAAGAGACGGGAAGGAAAGAGTCAGAGATGATAAGAAGGAGGGAAACAGAAATAGAAGGGATGAAAGAGATGAGAAAGAAGAGGAGGGAGATAGACTGAAAAAGAGAGAGACACAAAATTTAAGATCACAACCGTCGAAGGAGCCGGAAATGGGTGGGGAAGAGGAGAAAGAGAAGGAGGGAGAGTTAAAAAAAAAATGAGGAGAATGAGGAAAAGAAGGGGAGAGAGAGAGAGAGAGAGAGAGAGAGAGAGAGAGAGAGAGAGCAGAAGTGAGGAGGGAGGAAATGCGGAAGCGAAAATTGAAGAAAGAGGGGAGCGAAAGAGACGTATAGACAGCTAGGTGATGAGGAATAAAATACAAGAGAGAGCTGACGAGATGAAAAAAGTAAAATATAAAAAAGAAATAAAGTGACAAGAGAGAGGAAAAGTTGATGAGAACGGGAGAGAGGGCAAATGTGAGAAGGGGAATGCGGGAGAGCGAGCGAGGGAGGGAGTCAGGAAGTGAGAGAGAGTGAAAGAGAAGGAGGGGAGGTAATATGCCGCGACGTCCAAAAATATGAGGCCTCATTTTCTGCCTTCATCGCTAGGGAATTTTTATGGGTAAGCTGCGGCTGATATGAGTCCAGAGTAGGTGCTGGCCAAGGGAGATGAGGGATGGGGGAATATATAGAGGTATGGGTGGGATGGAAGGTGCGTGAGGAGGAGGAGGCAGGGGTGTGAGCGTGCTGGGATGTGGGTGTGGAGGTGTTTGTAGTGGGATGTGGATGTGGGAGGTGTTTGTGGTGGGATGTGGGTGTGGGAGGCGAATATATAGCTTGGAGCTGTCTTGGAATGCCGTATTTCGGGTGGCATTGGAGGCGTCATTGCACTCTCCTTCCTTATTTATTTTGCATATTACACCGTTCTCCTGTATGTTATGCCCATCTTTTTAATATCGACATTGTTTTCACTTGTGTTATGCAAGAAAAAATTAAGTTCCATTGCTCAGAATAAACCGCTATTGATGTTACAAAATCATACTGCCTTGAAGATGACATCGTGTATGGCGAAGGAGCAAAAGAGAGACATGAGTGAGTCTTGAGGTGAGATGCGAGAAAGGAACGAAAAGAAAACCAGTGAGATGAAAGGGGGGTTGATGTGAGGGTGAAAATGAAGGGGGGAGGAGGAAGAGAAAATGGAGGTGAGAAGAAGAGTTGTATGGATGCAGAGAGAGGAGGAAGGCCCAACAAATGCGTTTGAGGAAGAAGGGGTTGGGGGAGAGCACAACAGAGGGATATGAATGAGCTGAGAGATGAGCTTTAGTGAGAGGGGTGGACATTAGGGGGGTAAGAAGCTGAGAGGTGAGCTTGGATGGGTGGGGAGGAAGTTAGAATCAGGGGAGGTTATGGGTGATGGGATTAAAGAAAGGTAAATCTAACTCATAAAATAAAAATATTTCTTTATCTAAACAAAATCGTCAAGAAACAGCGAAAATGTAACGAAAAGGCGTCATTCCATACAGCGAATTTAATATTGGAGATGTGGTTGTGGATGTGATGTGAAGTTAATTATGGATGGAGTACAAGGACATTATGTTAAGATAAATAAATGCAGATGTGTGTGTGTGTGTGTGTGTGTGTACTATATGTAGTGGTGAGCTTACTATGGTAGTCACTGTTGCGTGCGTAGGTATGGGAAATGTGCGTGCAGGTGGGGTGTGGAGCTGAGTATAGGTGAGCAGTGGGGAATGTGTCGATGTGGGTGATACTGGTGTGGGTATGGAGTGGAGCTGTACACAAGTTAATAATACTAAGAGTGTATGGGAAGTGTGGGTGTGGATGTGGTGTGGAGCTGAATATGGTTGAGGAACGAGGAAAATTGTGTGTGTGTGTGTGTGTGTGTGTGTGTGTGTGTGTGTGTGTGTGTGTGTGTGTGTGTGTGTGTGTGTGGAATGAGAACAGTGTGAGTGAGCTGTATGCTGGGTATGGGAACTGAAGGTGGTGATTGTATTTTATGGCTCTGCGTGCGATATGAGGTAGTACGGAAGTGTTGCCCAGAATTTATGGCTGTTTTATAGGACTTACACTTAGAGGTAGTATAGTTATGAAACATGAATCTTTTTGACATTGATAGATCTGAGGATACATTTTCTATATATATTTACTTTTGTTACATATTATTAGGAGTGTGTCAGGCATGAGTGCACTGAGAAATTTTGGGGTAATTTGAGTTATGGATGGAGCTTTGTAATGAGGCTATGAGTGTGTTAGTAATTGATGTTTTTATGTGGGTGCATTTCCATTAGCCGTATAATTAGTGTTTTATTCATGAATGGCATAATAAATAGAAGTGGTGTAGATCAGCTAAAAAAGGCGGTAGGGTGATTCACAGGTAAGTATAAAGGTGAATGGGAATATAAGAGATTGAATGGTTATGGTTATGTTATGAAATGGCTACGAGAAGTGGGGTGACATGGGAGAACAGAGAGAGAGAGAGAGAGAGAGAGAGTGGGGGAGAACTGAGATGTGGGGAGGGGAGGAAAATAGTGAGAGAGGGTGACTGTGCTTGATGAATACCGAGTTAGTGTTGGTGAAATGGGCTTAGTCTGTTTTCATCCAAGTGTAATTTCTCGAGGTCGGTTTGTTCTCGTGACCTCCTTTTGACCTTCCCCCCCCTTCTCTCTCTGACACACACACACACACACACACACACACACCAGACTCAGCATCAGCAGGTGGGTGGGTGGAGGGTGTCGTAAAAAGGGTGATTGTCGTCGGAGTTACGAAAGAGAAATCACCCCTGGAGGCCATTACAAACACCCGACCTTTATATTAGAACACCCAACTTTTATATTATTACTACGACCACCATCTCCCCGCGGCATAGGGAAGTAGCGTGGGGAAATTTCTGGTGGCTGCCTTATTTTCTTTTTTTTTCTTTTGTTATTAAAGATTAACAATTTCTGTATGGTTACATCTTGCGTTGTTTTTCGTTATTCCTGCCGTAGGACGATTTTGTTTCGGCTCTGTGGAGTACATTTATGGATAAGTGGACGGAAACTGTCTTCGTTAACCTGTTACGCACGATGTCGTTGTAGATATTTCATTCTTGTAGCCACTGAACTCATGTATTCAGCTAAGAAAGAATCATCTATAATCAGATTAGCAGGAGTACCCGACGTTGCCGGGCGAACACTCTAATCCTCTAAACCTATTTGTATTAGCTGAATCTTTCTTTGTACTCCAGAAAGGCCATGTACTTCTCATGCTTTTGAAGACGAATTATAAGAGGTCCAGGAACTTTCTGTTTCAGCTTTCGCAGACTAACGCACAGTATTTATGCGCTCTTGTTTACTATTACTTCTGACCTCAAATGACCTCGAAGGTCAACTTCACATAGCCTATGTCGAACTGGAGGTCAAGTTGAGTCTCCATGCTGGGTCCAGTCGTTCGAGCGTGTATGACCAGTGACTTAAAATGACCTCGGAGGTCAACCTCACATAGCCTATGTCCGAACTGGAGGCCGTGTGAGTCTCTATGCCAAAAATTGGGCTCCAGGGTACCTGGTGTTGCCCGGGCCAAAAGGCGAACACACTACCGATGACCTCAAGTGACCCAGATCTGAATTTTGACCCCCCTAAAACCATCCTTGGGTCACCCTGATTCAAAATATACAGTATATGGGTCTGGGGGTCTCTGGCCCTTGGTGTGGACGTAACTGAAGGACAAGCGAACAACGGGGCTCTTTTATATAATTATGTAGATTATTGCTGTGAACATTATTTTTGCTGGGCATACTCGAAAACATATTAATGATGAGTTACTTTATTACAGTATTTATGTCTGTGCATGTATGTATGTATGTATGAATGTATGTATCTACCTATATACTTATCCATCTGTCTATATACATAACCATACTATAAGGAATAAGTAGAATACCTGGGAAGAATTAAAAAAAAATGGATCCCCTTAGAGATCAAGGGGCGGGCTGTTTTCCGACTTGATTAACATTCTTTCCGGTTGAGTTATCCAATAAATTCAAGACCATAAAGCGAATATATAAAACGATTTCTGTGATCCGGAGATGCCGAGGCGAAGCAAAGCAATTCAAAAATTCTCGGGCATGAAAATGATTGGAAAAGTTGTCTAATAGGACCATCCGGGTTGTGACTGTAAGAGGGCAGAAAAATACCACTTTATAGTTCATGGGGATGGGATGCTTCATATTCAGACTGGAATGGAGAAGGGGTGATGTCTTTACACACACACACACACACACACACACACACACACACACACACACACACACACACACACACACACACACACACACACACACACACACACACACATTATCCTTTTCTCGGTACTTGGAGATAAAGCTAAAACTGAGGCCATCTCTACCTAGCTTACCGCCCTTTGTACACAGGGTCATGGTCCTTGTAGATAATAGGTCCAAACTTTCACGGTTCACACTTTAATTAACTCTCGAATAGGCCAACTTTGTCCTCTGCGGAAAACGCTGCGGCACCACCTTTTCACGGTTGGCCTTGTGTGTGTGTGTGTGTGTGTGTGTGTGTGTGTGTGTGTGTGTGTGTGTGTGTGTGTGTGTGTGTGTGTGTGTGTGTGTGTGTGTGTGTGTGTGTGTGTGTGTGTGTGTGTGTGTGTGTGTGTGTGTGTGTGTGTGTGTTCTGCTTCCCTCATACGATTTTATGCAAGATTAGGACAGCACCCCCAAAAGAGAGTCACTTAAGGCTGTTTCTAGTTCGTCCAGTTCAAAATACTCCTTCTAAGCTTAATAAAATCGTCTGGAGGCAGCACGTACAAAATATGAGAAACACGTCATCGATTCATAAGAGATAAATACAACTCACTTGAACTCCTTCCATACTGTACAAGATTTAATTTCACTGCTGGATGGTTATCGTTAATGTTATTGTTGTTGTTGCTGTAGTTGTTGTTGTTGTTGTTGTTGTAGTTATCGTTGTTGTTGTTACTCCTAAGTTCGTCTGCATATGAGCCCCCTATGGGTAAATTTTTAAACCCTTGAGGTCTGGGTCGTCTTTCGTATTTTTTCGTGCACTCTCCAGATGATGTTATTTTTACAATACAGAGAGAGAGAGAGAGAGAGAGAGAGAGAGATTAGAGCCAATCTTTCACAAATCCCTCCTCTGCTAGGTGGTTCTCATAAACTGGATAAAGTCAGTAGTAGCAAGAAGATAGCAGTAAATGTGGCACGAGGAAGGAAAAGAGGCGTAGGGGAGGGTCGCTATACATTTCTATAGCATTCTGATCACCTACTCTTTATTAATGACATGATTAGGGAGGTATCCTAAGATCGTCAGGAAGCAGCAGGGATAAAATGAAAAGGTGGAAAGTAGCGGGAGGGTGAAATGGTATTTACGTTTCCTTTCGCACCCCAGTTACGCACTCTTTTATTGACTAAGGTTGCAAACTCTTCTCAACTGAAAAAAATAGCATCTAGTGATATCAAGAAAATAGCTTAAAAAATGGTAAGGAACGGGGATTAGGTTGTGTTCCCTGCCTCTATAATTCAGTCACTCGCTCCTTAAGTTCGACTCCTGACAATGCCAGGTAAAATTAATTTATAGGGTGACACCTACGGGAAATAGCTGTGGTAACCTAACGATGCAGTGGCCTTATGTCCTAAGATAGTGAGTGATTTAAAAGTCAGTCTCAGAAGCCTAAGTTACGAGGATGAGCACCGCGGTCAAGAGCCTCATGGCGTTTTCCCACACATTAATCTCCACTCTTAAAGTATGAGGGCAAATAAAAAAAAAAAAAAAGCGACACGGATTGATGGAGGGATTTCAGTCACGCAAGCTTCAAGGATTGACTCATTTAGGCGGCTTTCCTTAACCGAGTGATATAAGTAGTTAGTTGGAAGAAAAGAAAAACGCTGGCTCGCGGGTGGGGCTACAGGGAGAAGGGGAAGTGAGGGGGGGGGGGAAGGAGCTATTTCAGACTTCTTTGTATTCCAGTCACGCACTCTTTATGTACGGCAGATTTAGGCCAAAACTTTATACCTCACCAAACAATGCTCCTGCCCTACCCTGCTGCCTCCTCTGGGTCTTGTCGGAGGGGTGAGGCTGCTACTGAGAGAGAGAGAGAGAGAGAGAGAGAGAGAGAGAGAGAGAGAGAGAGAGAGAGAGAGAGAGAGAGAGAGAGAGAGAGAGAGAGAGAGAGAGAGTTGGTGTATTGAATCTGAAATTTTTTTGAGGTGTAAATTTTGATTTTTCTTTCATTGCAATGATTATTTTTCGACTTTTGCTTCTTCTAATGCACTTTTTTTTTTTTTTTTTAAATCCTGGGTAGGTCTACTAGAGGTAGAAAAACTGCTTACATAGTCTTTAAATCCTTGAGGTCGAGAAATCATCCCATCATTGAATAATATCGTTTATGTTTCCGGGGTAAGAAATTAAATTAGAATAAAAATGAGGTTCAGCTTGCACATATATATAATATAATATATATATATATATATATATATATATATATATATATATATATATATATATATATATATATATATATATATATATATATATATATATAATGCTTTAGGTGGCTTGAATATATGTAGTGAAGCCGTTCGATCATATGGATGCCACTGCGCGAAGGCTTCCCTCCCCAGTACCATCCAGCTGTAATGAGGAAATTAAATAAGTCTACATGTTTGAACTGATTTTATTTTCCATTTTTATTACACTCATCCCAGACACCAACAAAGTCCTCGGAATACCATGACTTTGTTGTGTTCAGGAAATTTTGATGCTTTCCATGCCACCGATTGAGTTATGCCGGAAAGGAATATTTGCGGTGAAATATATTGACCTAGGAAGTAGCCCCCCCCCCCCGTAAAATGAGCTGGAGACGGAAGGGTTGATGTATCTTGGACATAATGGCTCGATATATCAGCTTCTGGCGGCAGGGAGCTTGTAAAGGGGCTTTACATATTACCTTCCTACTCCCCTCCCTTTCCCCTGGACACCAGAGAGAGAGGACGTGGAGCAGGAGAGAGAGGGAGGGGGAGTGGAAGGAAACGAGGGATGGAAGAGGACTTCTGGTGCATAGGGAGGGAAAGAGAGCGTGAAGCGAGGAAGAGAAAGAGGGAGGAAGTGAAGAAAAGAATCTATATGTGAATAGGGAGGAAGGAAGTTTGTAAAGAATGCCCCACATAATACCTCCCTCCACACCTCCTCCTACATCAGAATTAGTAGACTAAGACACAGAGGAAGGGAGAGGGAGAGAGAGAGGGAGGGAGGGCAAGGGAAGCTGATCAAGGAGTGGATGAGGAGGGAGGGAGCTTGTAAACGGTGCTCCACATATAACCCCCTTTGTCAAAAATGGGGGAAGGAGATGACCAAGGCGATTAATGGAGGGAGGAACAGAAAGAGAAAGTAACGGAGGAAGAGGAGCTAGGATTGGATAGGGAGAAAGGAAGTTTGTAAAGGGTGATCATCATATTGCCTCCCGCTTCCCCAGACAGAAAGAGAAAAAGGGGGAGGGAGGGAGGGAATGGAGGTAAGACTCAATAGAGAGAGAGAGGAAGAGAAACTAAGACTAGTGAAAGGAGAGAGGCAGAAGGAAATAGGGGTGGTGATGGAGAGATTAGAGAAAGGGATGAAGAAAGCTACATGTGGAGAAGTAATAAGTGATATGAAAGGGGCAGCCAAAAGATAAAAAGGGAGAATGGGAGAACCCGATAGAGTAAGTGGAGAGGGAAGGAAGGCGAAAATACAACTAAGAAGGCAGAGTAAGGGAGAGGAAGATGAGTGAACAAAAGGGGATGGCCATGAGAGGGAAAAGGAGAGAGGTAAAGAGGAAATGAAGGAGGAGGAAGAAACATGAACCTAGGGCACAGGAGGTGAAAGGGAGGAAGGGAGGGGGAAGGAGGGAAAATAAGTCAAAGGAGAAGAGGAAGGAAGGAGCCAGAATGGTGAAAGATGAGACGGCATTAGAGAAGGGAGTTAAGGAGATGAGAAACTATTCAAGAAGAAGCGATGAATGGAGGGATTAGAAGGAGGGAGGGCGGCAATTTAATGCTAAAAGATGGAGAGATAATGGAGGAAAGGTCAAGGGCGCTAAAGTGTCGAGGAGGAGGGGAAGGAGGAGAAAGAGGAGGAGGAGAAGGGACGGAGAGAGCTAAAGTCAAAGGTGAAGGGGAGAGCGGGCAACATGCAGAATTATGGAGAGGGGAAACAAATAAGGAAAAAGAGATTCATAGGAATAAATAAGTGGGGAAGACAACAAGAGGCCTGTTAACCCATCACGAGATTGCCTTGTGGGGGAAATCTAATCACACTAACGATCTAAGCAACATGTGTGAGGGGAAAAAAGAGAGAAAAGTGGGAGGGAGGTCAGTAAAGGCAGGGAGGCGAAAATATACAGCAGTCAGAAGAAAAAATCCTTTACTCTAAAGGCTATTTTTATATTCTATTTTCACCATCACCGAGCGATTTTACCCATCTTTGGAGGGGCTTTTCTAACTGAATGGGTGAGATATAAACGTCATTGACTCCTTCACTTCTATACTCTTTTTACCATTACTCAGCCAGATTTTCGACCATTTGCAGTTTATCTCACGCAGCTCAGTGGCAGAAAATGAGAAGCCTACGACATTACATCCTTTCCATAAGATTCCTTCGTGACTAGCATCATATTCAAGCGTTAATCTATTGCTACAACTCAGCATTCAAGGTAGAGAGACGGCAAATGTAGGCCAAGTTAAAGAAGTTATATAAGTTTCTCCTAAGGTAAATACATTCGTCTGGAGAAGGCAGAAGAAAATAAGTCACAGAAAACAAGGGGTTAAGGGGATTGAGGACAGAGTATAGGGGGCTAAGGGGAATGAGGCCGAAGTAAGCGGTGGTAAGGGAAATAAGGAAAAAGTAGGGGGAGCTAAGGGGAATGAGGACGAAATAGGAGGGAGCAGAGGGGAATGAGGACGAAGTAGGGAGGGGGATCTAAGATGAGACAGGGAAAGGCAATGGGGAGGATAGAGGGAGTGACAGTTATGAGACAGAATGGGACAAGGAAATGGAGCAATCAAGGGAGGGAAGGTGAGGGAGTCTGGGGAAGGTAGAAAGTAGGGAGGGTAACGAAGAAAGACAAGGGAACGGTAATTGAATCCGAGTTAATGAAAGAGTACCGGGAGAGAGAGAGAGAGAGAGAGAGAGAGAGAGAGAGAGAGAGAGAGAGAGAGAGAGAGAGAGAGAGAGAGAGAGAGAGGTGGGGGGGGGGAGATAAGATGGACGGAGATTGGAAGGGGATGACACCTGTAGATTTAATGAAGAAAGGTGGCGAGAGAAGGTAATGTGGAAACAGATGTGGAAAAATTATAAAGAAACCATTTTTAGGTTAGGTGGAGCGAATGAAGAATGAGAGATTAACTTCATGGGTGTTTAAGAGTTGGGTGGGCAGTAGGAGTAGGAGAGGGAGACCAAGAAAGGGACAGAGAGATGATGTGCGAGTGGATGTATGGGAGGGTGTTGGTGCGACGTGGGAAGATGGGCGTTCCTTTTCACCGTCTCTAAGCCATGCCAGAACTTTATGAAATCTCGCTAAAGCAAACAACAGTACTAGGAAAATATATTGGAACAGCTTATCTTCATAGTGTATTACTTTTCCTTTATTTGTGTTTTTACCTTCCCTTGTCATTCTCTTTTCGTCCTTTCCCGTTTCCCTTCCATTCCTTGTCATGTATCTTTGCTCTGAATTAGTGTTGCATTATCTTTGATTTGTGACGCAACGAATCCGTTATTCAGTTCAGTTGGGAACCGCGGAAGTGTAAAGCAGCTTATTGATCGAAACTGTGCCTCGAGACCGTATCGAAACTGCACCTCGAAACTGTAATAGAAATATGCCTCGAAACCGTATCGGAACCGTGCTTCGAAACCGTATCGGAACCGTGCCTCGAAACCGTATCAGGACTAATCGAAATCTTACTGAACTGTTCGGTGAGTCAAATGAGTTGTTAATCTTGCTTCATCAGTTCAGAGCCTCACGGGTGTAAAGAGACGATTGAGCGTGAGTACACTTGATTACAGCGTATTGTTCGACATGGAGATAAGACACGGTTTTTCTCGTTCGTGTATTTGTGTTGTTACGGAACAGAGAAAGATAATGTACACTTTAAGTGAGAATACTAAAAAATCACTACTGTCCCGTAAAGTTCCAGGTTCAAAACAAAGGAGTTAGATAAAATTACAAGTTAAAGTTTAACGCACAAACTAACAACAAAACATTCAGGACTCATAAGGATAATGTAATGGCAAATAAACAGGTTAAATATATGGTTAACTGCAATAGCCTCTATTAACACGAAATTAGCAAGAGTAAATTTATCTAAGTCAGCCCTGATAAATGAAAATACACCGGGTAATGCTCAGTTAATGCAAGATAAATTATTACAGATACAAACTATTATCAAAAATGACTGATATAAAACCCTACATTAATCACAAAGACCTCACTAAGCCTAAGAATTAACCTTATGCTACACAGTACAAGAAAAAATGCAATAACACTTATACTCAAATTACACACAGCTGCTAGATGTTTGGAGATTTCTTGAGCACTCACAATAATAATATCTGTACAGGGGAGGACAGAGATGTGAACAAAATGAGGAGCAGATCTAAGTGGCAATGATGCAGAGACTGAGCTCATTATATAGGGGCCAGCAGAGCTTGATACAACTTGTAAGAAGGACGCGCAAATGAAGCCATGGGGACAAAGAGTTGACAATCCCGCACTGAACAACATAAAGGACGACTTACTCTACTATAACGGTAGAAGGGGGGGACTGAGGCAGAACACGCTCGTGATCAAACAGGCAGCACACTGTACGTTAGAATTACACAAAGGATGATGAAATCATAGGCTATGTAACACCTCCCCACAAAGAAAAAAGAAATTTACAAAGGAAATTTCTTATTACTCTAAAACAATCTGTATATGGCATTACAGAACATGCAAAAGTCTTTCCTAATGTTACAAAACATGAGATCTCCCTAGCACGTTCAGTCATAGGTACTTGCCAGTATCCCTTTAACAAATCAAACTTACTTATGTACCTAGCCTTTCCAATCTTGTCTATGCAATCTTCCACACGAGGGAGAGGGTAAGTGTCTGTTTTAGTAATCTGATTAACACGTCTGTAGTCGATGCAAAGCCTCTGTGACCCACCTGGCTTAGGGACTAGAGTGACAGGAGAACTCCACTCGCTCTGACAGGGCTCAATCATCTTGTGGTCCAACAGGTAGCCAAGCTCCTTCTGGATGAGAGGAACTTTCACTGGGTTCACACGGTAAGGAGGCAATTTAATTGGCTTTGCGTCTCCAACATCGACATCATGCATCAACACAGTGGTTCTTCCTGGAGTAGCACGGAACACTTGCAGGTACTCCTGCAGTAATGCCGAAAACTCCTGCCTTTCCTTGGGAGGTAGATGAGAAAGCTTAGTCTGGAGATCATTCATGATATCAGGATTCTTCCCCAAACTATCACTCAGGCTCATGCTGCATGGGAGAACTTCACTTGTAGACTCGGGTGGAACAGCTACAGTGCAGACTGGATTATTTTCGTCCCGCCTGTGATATAACTTTAGCATGTTGATGTGACATAGTTGCTTGCTCTTTCTACGATCTGGTGTGGCGATGACATAGTTGACATCACTGAGTTTCTTCTCCACGAAATAAGGGCCACTAAACTTGGCTTGAAGAGGTTGCCCATGAACTGGTAGCAGAATCAAAACCTGATCTCCTGGCTGAAAGTGGCGTAACCTGGACTTCTTATCATACCAAGTCTTCATCTTCTCCTGAGCAGCTCCTAAATTCTCTCTCGCCAGCTGTAAAGCAGTGGACAGCCGTTCTTTGAACTTCATCACATACTCGAGCAGGTTGACGTCATCTTCCTCCGACAGCCAGCATTCCTTGAGTAACTTGAGGGGTCCTCTTACTTCATGGCCAAACAGTAGTTCAAAAGGTGAGAAGCCCAGTGATTCATTTGGAGATTCTCTTGCAGCAAACACAACGAATGGAAGACCTTTATCCCAGTATTTCTGATGTTCCAAACAGTATTTCTTGAGCATCGATTTGAGTGTTTGATGATATCTCTCCAACGCTCCTTGGGTCTGGGGATGGTAAGCTGAAGACGTGATCTGGGTGATGCCCAACTCTTTCAGAGACTGCTTGAAAACGTTTGACATGAAATTACTTCCCCGGTCTGACTGTACCTCCTTGGGCAGACCAAACTTTGTGAAGAACCCTAGCATTTCCTTAACCACGTTCTTTGCTGAGATGTTTCTAAGTGGAATGGCTTCAGGATAACGAGTAGCCATATCAATCATGGTCAACACATAAGAAAATCCTGAAGAAGTCTTAGGAAGGGGGCCCACAATATCCACCAACACACAGGTGAAAGGCGCCTCAAAAGGAGGAATGGGAACTAGAGTTGCAACCTTTTCGGTCTGATTACACTTCCCCACAACTTGACAGGTGTGACAAGACTTACAATACCAGGAAACATCCCTGAAGATACCTGGCCAGTAGAAGTGTTTCAAAATGCGTGCCACAGTCTTCCTCACTCCAAGGTGTCCTGCCAAACTGGAATCATGAGCCACTCGAATGATATCCTGCCTACAAACACGAGGGATGACAACTTGATGTACAACCTCCCATTCACAGTCGGCTGATGCTGTTGGGGGTCTCCACTTCCTCATAAGTACTCCTGACTTTACATAATAACAAGTAGAAGCACCGGCTGACTCTTCTTCACTGTAAGCAGAGTTAGCTAGACCTTTCAATCCAGGGTCAGCAACCTGCAACTCAACCAACTCTTGACGAGACAAATTATCAACACTACGGGGTACTGCCTCATCTGGTGAGTGGTCCAAATTAGCAGAAGAAAAGTGTCAGCTAGGATAACATCATCATCATCATTATCCTCTAAATCACCAGTAACTTTAGACTTAGCCCTAGTGACAGCACATGCAGGGAACACATCAGGGACATCACAATCCTGGGCCGCAGCCACTGGCTCACTAGACAACTGAGGAGCTGGACACATTTGACTTCCACCAATATCATTTCCAAGTAAGAAAGTTACACCTGACATTGGGAGTGTCTCAACCAACCCAACCATAACGGAACCATTAACAAAACCAGACTCTAAATTCACTCTGCACAGAGGGACAGAGAAATAATTATTCCCTACACCTTGTAAGATTACAGTTTCATCAGAGGAATTAACATTAGAGCCTAGAACACTGGTCAGCATAAGGGATTGGCAAGCACCTGTATCACGATATATTTGAACTGATTTCCTGTCATTACTGTCCAGAGGACTGACAAAACCATCAGACAGGAAATTAGCACATGAACTCTTGAGAGTGTCACCCATGTTACTGCTCAAAATAGGAGCTCCATCATGAGAATTTAAGTTACCCCTCAAAGCAGGTTCAGTTAACTCAGTTAAAGAATTCTGGGAACTCTCAAGAGTGGACACTAGACCAATTGACTGAATATTTAAAGACTCCTTTTTGTTCACATCACGCTGTCTCCTGAAACATTTCTCCGTAGTATGACCAAGCTTACTACAATAAGTACATTTACTTTTCTGAAATCTAGAGGTGAAGCTGGTATTTACTTCCTGCGAAACATCATCTTTATTCTCTTTCCTGTTACCTGTACTCTGAGTAGAGGCAACGTACTTACTCTCAGCTTTCCCTTTTTCTTTAGAATATCTCTTGTGAGTGAGAACATATTCATCAGCTAAAACTGCAGCATCAGACAAATTATCTAGTCTTTTCTCATCAAGATATAGGCTTACATCTTTATAAATACACCTTTTGAAATCCTCCAGCAAAATCATCTGCTTAAATTTACCAGAATCAGAATCCACATTCTTAGAATTTAACCACTGCTCTAACAGATCTTCTTTGATTTTTGCATACTCAACATGGGATTGCTTATCTTGCTTGTAAGTTGTCCTAAATTTTACTCTATAGGCTTCAGGAACAAGCTCATAGGCCTTAAGAATCAAGCTCTTAACTACATCATAATTATCAGATTGATCCTGAGGCAAAGATGCATAAGTTACTTGAGCTTTACCAGTGAGAACAGTTTGAAGGAGTACTGGCCAATACTCCTTGGGCCAACTAAAACCTGTAGCTACCCTCTCAAACAACTGAAAATACTTTGTTAAATCAGATTCATTAAAAGGAGGGACAAGTTTAACATTTTTAGCCACATCAAAATCATCAGAGCTAGATGATCCAGTTCCACCTTGTTTCATGCGATACTCATGGTCTGCCTGAATCCTGGCAAGTTCAATTTGTGCCTGAGCCTGTACCTGTGCCTCTTGAATACGAGCATTTGCCTCATTAACACGAGCCTCCGCCTCCTTAGCCTGAGCCTCCTGCAGGGCTAGCTGTAACTTAGCTAATTCAATCTGCGTTTGCTCATTTGGAGGAGTTACATTAAACAAGCTTTCATTAATCATGTCAACAATTTGATCTTTAGAATGATGAGAGCGAACAGCAATTCCCAATTGTTGAGCAACAAGCTTAAGTTCATTCTTTGTTCTGTTTTCTACATCACACACTGTTTGCACATTTTACAAAAAATCTTTGGCTTCATCAAGTGTAGTAATAGTAGACATAATTAATAAGTAACAGTCACAAAATATCAAGCAATATCCTTATGATAATATCCTGAATATCCTGGCGAGGTCGCCAAATTTATGTTACGGAACAGAGAAAGATAATGTACACTTTAAGTGAGAATACTAAAAAATCACTACTGTCCCGTAAAGTTCCAGGTTCAAAACAAAAGAGTTAGATAAAATTACAAGTTAAAGTTTAATGCACAAACTAACAACAAAACATTCAGGACTCATAAGGATAATGTAATGGCAAATAAACAGGTTAAATATATGGTTAACTGCAATAGCCTCTATTAACACGAAATTAGCAAGAGTAAATTTATCTAAGTCAGCCCTGATAAATGAAAATACACCGGGTAATGCTCAGTTAATGCAAGATAAATTATTACAGATACAAACTATTATCAAAAATGACTGATATAAAACCCTACATTAATCACAAAGACCTCACTAAGCCTAAGAATTAACCTTATGCTACACAGTACAAGAAAAAATGCAATAACACTTATACTCAAATTACACACAGCTGCTAGATGTTTGGAGATTTCTTGAGCACTCACAATAATAATATCTGTACAGGGGAGGACAGAGATGTGAACAAAATGAGGAGCAGATCTAAGTGGCAATGATGCAGAGACTGAGCTCATTATATAGGGGCCAGCAGAGCTTGATACAACTTGTAAGAAGGACGCGCAAATGAAGCCATGGGGACAAAGAGTTGACAATCCCGCACTGAACAACATAAAGGACGACTTACTCTACTATAACGGTAGAAGGGGGGGACTGAGGCAGAACACGCTCGTGATCAAACAGGCAGCACACTGTACGTTAGAATTACACAAAGGATGATGAAATCATAGGCTATGTAACAATGTTCATAGACAATAAAAAGCTTCCTGGGGAGACATAGTAATACGTTATGTGAAAAGTACGTGTTCTGAATTTTCGCCTCATTGTTTCATGCGTGTTGTTATTTTTAAACATGTCTGGAGGGTAACATTATTTCACTGTGAGGTAACTAGCTGATCTCTCTCTCTCTCTCTCTCTCTCTCTCTCTCTCTCTCTCTCTCTCTCTCTCTCTCTCTCTCATAATTATGTAGGTGTTGTGTCAGCTATTTTCACCTCACTTTTCTTTGTTATTCTTAATAGTTGTGTGCAGGGATACAGAAAAATAGATTGTGTTAGGTAATTATTATCTTCTTTCACCTCATGTTACCTTGTCTGTTGCTTTTTTTCCTTGCATTTCCATTGCGTTTACTATAGCAGTTTTTGTGTTAGAAATAAATCCTAGATGATGTCAGCGTAACTTTTGAGATATCTGGGTAATGAGGGAGATGAGGATAAAATGATCATTAGTTTAAAGTATTTTTATCAATTGTTTCTCGATGTTGTGTGTGTGTGTGTGTGTGTGTGTGTGTGTGTGTGTGTGTGTGTGTGTGTGTGTGTGTGTGTGTGTGTGTGTGTGTGTGTGTGTGTGTGTGTGTGTGTGTGTGTGTGTGTGTGTGTGTGTGTGTGTGCGTGCGTGCGCGCGCGCGAGCCTACTTGTAAAATAGTGTATCTTCGTGCACGTGTGTGTGATATCAGGATGCGAAGCTTGTCGAGCCAATACCTTCTAGGACGACTGAGATGCAGAGAACACTGGGCCGCAAAGCATCTATTTCATTGCCTCACAGCCCTGTTTCAGAGAGTAATATTGTCCCTTGAAAGATGGACTCGGGTAAAGTGAAATCATATACTAGGCCATCCCAGATTATACTGTACATTCTTCTCTCCATGAAGATTATGATATCAGCATTTTTTTTTTTTTTCAGTATATGCATTGACATTCCTTATTTACCCCCCATGAGAAGCCCTCTCTTACGATGGATGTTTTCGTACGGACATTAAAATCGTAAGAAATCACGTGACCGAATATTTGGGTTGAATGTAAATTGTTCCCCCGCAAGAGAAATCTTACAAGAAACATATGCATTCGTCTGACTAACAAAAATTATGTTAAAAATAAAAAAAGGCTATATTGAATTAGCCTATTCCTTACATCCATACAAACATTTAAATATCAAAATTCACTGGGCCACTACTTCCTTCTTTTCGAGGAAGACAGTAGAAATTCTAATTGCGATATGGTATTGAAGGGGCTAGATATTCTGAACCATAGTAGCCTATCCCAGGGTCCCTAAGCCACACACGGGTAATAGCAAACTGGATATTACCACTTACCGAGTTTAATATTCCTCATTATATATCTGTTAGTATTCCACAGCAGTCAGTTATTCCACACCTGTCAGTTATCCTACACCTCTTAGTTATTCTTCAATTGTCAATTATTCCACACCTGTCCATTATTCCACAAGCGTCCTTCTATACCTTTATTCCACAAGCGTCCGTTATTCCACATCTTTAATCCACACCTTTTCATTGTTCCACACCTGTCAGTTTTTCCACACTTGTCTGTAATTCCACACCTGTCATTTTCCAGACCTTTACATCATTCTACATGTGCTGTTCTTCACGTGTAATTTACGTCATCCCACACAAGTGCGTTATTTCAACTATGTGTCCTATTATACATGTACTTTACTCAGCACATATTACATAATTCCTCACATATTTCTCATACCACATGTACTCCCTGTGCCACCCTGATTTTCATCCACCATACTTCCTGCCACTCAAACACCCATAATTATAAACGCGAATACTAATTTATCGATTATCATCACAGGGGTAATTTATTAGATGATATTAATGTTGGCTTGACGCTCATCAGGGGATATTTGAGTAAAAAATTCAGTACCGTAAAAATATAATGGTCAGCGTGCATTACAACCCCATTATCTATAAATAATGTAATTGGTGTCTAATTGGTTCAGATGGAGGCATTCAGCCCTCCTGTAAAGGGCAATTTGCACGTTATTGACGGAATTATTAACGTGTTTACCCGCTTGCGTGTCGACCCCCCTCCCCATATTGTCCTCCCATTTTTTTTTCTCTTTTCACTTTTTCTCTACTCACCCCTTTCACCTCTTTCTCTACCCCTCTTTTTTCTTTTCCTCTTTCCACCCTCTCTCTTTCCCATTTCACTTTTGCTGTCCCCCTCCTTTCCTCCCTTCCTCTACCGCCCTCCTTTTCTCCTTTCTACCCTCTCTCTCCCTTACCCCAAACCTTTTCTTTCTTTCCCTTCCCCTACCTACTCTCTTGCCTTTTCTCCTTTCCACTCTCATTATTTGCCCTATCTTTCCTTTTCCCCTCCTTCTACCTTCTTTTCCCCTCTCCCCCTCTCTCCATCCTCTCTCTCTACCTTTCTCTTTTCCTTTCTGCTTTATCCCCTTCCTCCACCTTTCTCTTAATCCTCCCCCTACACCTGCATCCCCCCTTTTTTCCTTCCCCTTTCGTCCCTCTACATCCCCCCCATTTTTTTTTCCTCCCTCATCACTCCGATCTACCTCCTTGTTTCCTTCCCTCGCTTTCCCTTTCCCCTACCCCTGTTACCCCCTCTCCTCTTTCCGATTTTCTCCCATTCCAACCCCTCTGTTTTGTCCCTCTCGTCTGCTGCCTCCCCATTTCTCCCATTAACCCCCATTAACTCCCATCCCTCAATTCTCTTTCCTCTCTCTCTTGCCCCCGTCATCCCATTTCCCCACCCCTCACCCCCCACCCTTCTCTGTATCCATTCCTCTTATCTCTCTTTTGTACAAAATATCCTACCCATTTATTTGCTCGCTCCGTCTCCTCTTCCGTTTCCACTCTTTCCCCAGTCCCCCTTTCCTAATCCCTTCCCCCTCCCCCGTCTACTTTATTCTCTCTCTCTCTCTCTCTCTCTCTCTCTCTCCTTCTCCACCCTCTGCCCTACCCATCTCTCCTCCATTACCAGCTCCTCATCTAGTCTATTCCTCCTTCCTTTCCATCTTGTTCTTTACCATGCTTCTCTCTCTGTTCTCTTTACCCTCTTCCTCTCTTGCCACCTCCCCCTCCCCTCTTTTCTTCCTCTTTCGTCCCCTCCTCCACCCTGTCTTTCCCCTCCCTCTCCTCCCTCAGTTTACCCGTCTCTCCCCCCTCTCCTCCCCCTCCTTCCTCCTCCACCTCCCTGATTACGACACCGCTGGCCATTTATTCTCCCTCCTTATCCCATCCCACCCTCACCGTCTAGCCCCCGAAGAGTTAATCTGTCTCTCTCACACTCAGCTCTCACACTCCGTTTCACTCTCACTTTCAGTCTTTCTTACTCTGTCTCACTCACTCTCACTTTCAGTCTTTCTTACTCTGTCTCACTCACTCTCACTCTGTCTCTCTAATTCACTTTCACTCTCATATTTCCATCCTCTTACTCACTATTCCTTTCTCGCTCTCAGTCTGTCTCAGTCACTTTCACTCTCAGTCTCTCTAACTCACTTTCACTCTCTCAATTTCACTCTTTCATTCACTCTTCCTTTCTCACTCACTCTCACTCTCTCTCTCTCATTTTTCCACTCATACTCTCACCTTCACTCACTTGATGTCACTACCCCAAGTACAACTTATATCTTAAGGTTAACTGAGATGTTATATAATTTACCTTAACCAAACAACGATTTTTTAATGAACATGATCCAGAAAAGGTAATAGAGAGTGCCGCCATGAGAAAATGAAAAATAAATACAAGTATGAAAGCAAGATTAACGATAGTAATTAAGTATCTTTGGACCTTTCTTAGCCCATCTTCTTTAGTTATTTATTTCGCATATTAAATCTTGACATTCTCTAACGTGCTTTTTGTGTCGTTTGAAGAGTGACACAGTTTAGGTCAGTGAGTTTTGACATCGTATTTTTTTATATAATGCAAGGAAGAAGGTACCAAAGGCCAGGAGCCCGCAAACAAGGTGTAATGTGCAGAATGAGTCACTGAGGAAGAGGTGTAACGAATTTTCCAAAGTCTCGTAGAATAACTCAAATTATTTACCTGTCAGCAAGTGGGCTAGGAAGGGAAAAAAAAATGTATGTATTAGGTGTACCGATCCTCTCAAAAACCGTGGCTAGAAATATCAGTAAACATTAATGCGAGACAGACTAACCTTTTCATCCTTTGTTACGTGTTTAGTACATTATTCGTGCTATCGTCAGGCGATATTATTCAGCTTAGAAGGGACTTAATGAAGGGAATGATTAGTAATTTCATAGCCTTCAGTGAGCTCTGTGGAACGAGAAGTCTGTCCTAAGATGAATGAATTCGTCCTCATGTAGAAAAAACTAAAGTGAAAGAAGACACAGTCGTACTTTAGTAACTCGTTCAGACTCCTATGGCTCACTGTCTAAAAATAATATCAAGCTTTACCTGGAAATAAATACTGGTGACATTATTAACTCGCTCAAACTCCCATGACTCATTATCGGATGAATAAAATTGTCGGGCGTTACAGTGAATAGAATAGTAGAGTAGGTTTGTTCATGAGAGGATCTAGAGACAGTAGCACCGTTCATGAGAGGAGTAAAGCGTCTCAACCATCAGCAGGTACTATAAAAAACAAAGCCATTACACTATAATTCACGGTAATGGTTTTAAATAGTACGCAATTTCTACCTCAGGGAGCTATAATGGTGAGTATGATAGATGAAGACAATTATGGATCATCTTCACTACCGGACTAATTCATTATGCATTCCTAAATAGTGATGTCCTGGATGATGTGTAGTATGAGTGATGTTAGGCTGTCATTCACTGCTTCTTGGTGCGTACGTGAATATATGTGTAGCGTTAACGGGCTCTGGGATTCACTGGAGGGAGAGAGAGAGAGAGAGAGAGAGAGAGAGAGAGAGAGAGAGAGAGAGAGACAGACAGACAGACAGACAGACAGAGAGACAGACAGACAGACAGACAGACAGACAGAGAGCAATTATAAGCCTAAACTATAGCGTGGTTGAGGCTTGTCTTTATTCCCTCTCGGACCCACATGTCAGGTGACATAGAGGGCTTCCTAACACTTTCAGTGTGATTTATTTTGCATATTACACACAAACAATCTCTTTTTGTCATCTGCATCGTTTTAATATCTAGTTGTTTGCATGAGTGTCAAAGAAGAGGGTACTGAAGTGTAATGTATAAAAAAATAATCCAGAGAGAGCAACTAAGAATATAACCCGATTCAGAAGTGGAGGCAATGAGGCTACGTTATTAATTCTCTGAGTTTCCTGTGACTTCCCTTAGCCGAGTAAAGTGATAGAGTAGAATATTAATAATCGGTAGGAACATGAAAGGTAGCAGATTATTAATAGTTGGTCGGAACATGAGAGGCTTAAGTGTGACGATATCAACTTCTTCACTTATAAGCTCCTATTACGTACAGTCACTTTGCTGAACATATCCTCTGACATACGGTAGGATTAGATTATTAAAGTTGTTTAGAGCATACTAGGTTCTCTGGTTCCATTACTTATTCTCAGCTGAAAACAGGCGGTTGCTGTTAGGTACGGTGAAATGAAAGAGCTGTCCCGACCATGAGAGTGTTAAAACTGACAAATCCCTTCCTATAACCTCATGATACAGTAAACTTTGTGTTTGGCTACAGTTCGTAATCTTGGCTTCTTCAGTTTGAGGACGGCCATTTCCACTCGTTCTTGAGACCATCAGACGCTTATGGACAAAAAATGCTTCGGTAGACAGAGCTGCTTACCTTATTACAGCGAGATGTCTCACGGAAGCTGCATAAAATCGCCTGTGTGGCAACTAGGATTGTAGAGACAGGGCATCATTGTATTACAGAGGTTAACCTTTTCAGTCCTAGCGGTGTGTTCTGTGTTGTATGAAATCGCCTGAAGGAAGCCAAAATGAAATGTATAAAGATGCTATCCTACTGAATGACTTTATTTCTTTAATCCATTTATTTTAACTTGAAATTTACGAACTCTGGCAGCTTATTCTTCATACCTCAATGGGAGAGTAAGACAATACTATCGCTAGATAACATTTTCACAGTACTTCTTCGTGACCAGCATAATATTCTAGTGTTAATCTATTGCTACCGCTCGGAAATCAAGATGGAGATATAGTCATTTTTCGCCTAGTTAGAGTGGACAGCGAATAGACAGGTCTGTGGATGTATAAGGTGCTGGTGAGAATATGAACCGATTGCACCTAACTATATCATTCGTCTATGGCTCATTCTTAGGTGCATAAAGTCGCTTGACGTTAGATGGAACAGACTTAGGTGCGTAAAGCCGCTTGACGTTATATGGAACTAAATATAAGAGTTGTTCCGATCGTCAGAGGAGCAACAGTAATATTATCAACTCTCTCAGGCTCCAGTGACTCACCCCCAGCTGAATATAATCGTCTGGCGTTGGAATGGGAGATAATGGTAGGGTTGTTTTTGACGATGAGTGTTAATAATAGTGGGTATACGCAAATACGTAAAGCAGTACAAACATTTCTCTAATGATACATAATCACCAGGGAATATACCGCTAAAATATACGCGGGACAAGAGACTCTCAAGCACACACACACACACACACACACACACACACACACACACACACACACACACACACACACACACACACACACACACACACACACACACACACACACACACACACACACACACACACACACACACACACACACACACACACACACACACACACACACACACACACAGAATCTTCTGTGCTATATGAAAATCCTACGTACAACAAATGTTTCTCTACCTTCTTAAATTTAGCTATTCCATTAATATCGAAGACTAGCCAAAAGACTATAAATATTAATCCATACACAATTCACAGGGATACTTATACATGGAGGGGGAAGAGACTGTTATAGTGCTGCTCATCTTCCCAATAATTCAAAGCTTCTCTCTACCTGGACGCCAATCTAGGCTATAAATTATGTCTGGAAGCCATTATGATACGTGAATTATTGGTAGCCAGATGGACTGCGAGGCTCGTGGAGCTCGGATGAGAAATTGGTGGTTTTAGAGGTGATGGATAGGGAAAAAATAGACAGGTTGGAATTGATTGATAGGATCCCATATTATCCTGTATTCTCGGTCAGGATGAAATATTTATGAGGGACGAAAGGACAGAGTAGCAAGGGTAAGAGAAGGTGACACTTAATTTTTAAAGCTGACGTTGTGAGGGAAATGGACAGCCTCAGAATTTGTTTTACATAATTATTGAAGCACATGATGAAGATAAACTGCACCTTTCTGTCTTGTCCCTCAATGCATTATGGAAGCAAGACTGCGCTCATCACGCAAATTAAAACCATTTCCTGTCTTCACATGGATATTGACCCTCATGAGTCAGACCTCCGGGAGTTCTCCAGTGGTAGGTATATTCAACTGGCATTAAAGTACAGAAAAATAATCTTCCTCTGAGACTCTGATGAAACTGACAGCCATCAATTGTGGGTGGCCCTCAACTACACGCACTAGGTTTTACGAGACGCCTTTGACAGAGAGGAACATACAGATTGGATAGGATTGTAAGAACAGTCAACGGTCGTTGTTACAAAGAAAGGTCAAAAGCCAAGGTTACAGGGCAAGATCACGCACACAAATCTAATCTGATACGGATCATAGTTGGTTGACAGGCTAAAGGTTGTGAAGTAATTCAGTGTTATGAGTAAGGTCTCCAAAGTCAGTGTCAAAAGGAAAAGTCAAATAATTGGCTTTTAGACAAGCTAGGGTCCTGGGTGTTGCACTCTCTGAGTGTTCCGTCTTACTTAAGTTGTTTTTGCTAAAAAACAAATCCTACTGGAATTCCCTACAAATTAAGCATCAGAGTCACAGCAGAAACATTTTCCAAAAATAATTTCTGGCGTATTTTCTAAGGTGCTTCCATTTTCATATTATCCCTACGGGCTTTGATCAAATTACATTGTGGGTCTCTGCTCGCTCCACTTGCCTCGACCCCCAGTCATTAACCCTCTCCTCAGCTTAATCACCCCAGCCTTCAGAAGACATCCATTTCCGATTGGTTTTCACTCCCAGATCAGGAAAACCTAGGGCGGAGAAGGATGGGCTTTGTTTCCACTTCACTAACCTCGGCGTCCTGCTGATAAGACCTGCCTAACCTCTCCCCCTTCTTCCCTTCCCTTCATTCCTCATCTCTCCCTCCATCTTTTTTTCTCCCTGTCTCCCATTCTTCCACATTCTCCCTCACCCTTTTTTTCCCTTCTTCCCCTTCCCAGCTCCAGCGTTTCCTCTCCTCTCCCCACCCTTCTTTTCCCCCCTCCTTGTCCTTTTCATCAGCTGGTAACCCCATCTGCGACCACCGAGTGATATGGAAGAGTAGTGGGTGGAAGACGGCGGAGGGAGATGGAGAGGTGACGGAGAGAGGGAGGTGAAGGAGGGGGAGAAAAGTGGGAGGCGAAGTAAGGGACGGGGGTGAGGCAAAAGGAGGGGAGGGGAGATGGGAGAGAGAAGGAGGGAATGGGAGAAGAAACGATGACACTCAGGGGGTATATTGTCCTCTATTATTTTTCAAGTGTAATTGCCGTAAATTGGGAGGTGTACCCTGAAAGACATAGAGAGAGAGAGAGAGAGAGAGAGACTGACATTTTTCACCTAGGGCAGTCGCTAATACGGAAGTGCGCTTATTTCCGTATTTTCATTTCCCAGTCTTTAATTAGTTTGTAATGGAAAAACACCCCAAAAGTATGTTGTTTCATTACTTATTTTTCTAAACTGGTATAAATATTGGCTAGTTTACGGATGTGGAAAAATATTTGGCCAAATTTTTAAATGCTTCGCCCCTTTGTCGGATTTTTTTTTTTTTTTTTTTTCCAGCTACCAGACGATTTTATTCTGCATGGGGGTGGCGATACCTGGTCTTGGAGAGGCTGAGGCAGGTTGTAGCTAATCCCTCCAGCTGGAAATGAATTAGCTTCTAAACAGCGTAAAATCGTCTGGTGGTAGCAAGACTGAAAAATGCGTCATTGGAGTGAAGGGGTTAAAAAGTGAGAAAGGCGAAGGTGTATTCAAACCCAGACATCATTCACCTTTTCAGGGAGGTCCTTCCTCAGTTGAAAGAAAAAATAAATCTTCAGGGGGTTATCTCTCGTAAATTATTGCAGCTAACGCCAGACGACTTTGTTCGGCTGAGAGGCAGTATAGAAGCCTGAGAGTATTAAAACAGGTGTCATTAACTCTCTTACGGTCAATACAACTTTATTATTCTCATCCAACCACCTCTAGACGATTTCTATTCAGCTGAGAGTGAGTCAGAGAAGCCTGAAAGTGTTGATAGCTAAAAAGAACGTCAAAAAATGTGATATAGCGAAAACTTCTACTGCACAAGCGAGAGTAGAAGTTTACCCAATATTTCACCTCTTCCAGTTCTCTCTTTCCCTTGTCAGTTAAAATTCCCAAGCTATAAAAGACTAGGCGTTTTTCTTTGTCCATAAGGAATTTTCTTTTATATGATGAGTCACGAGAAAAGAGACGACTATGTCCCAAGTGTTAGGCAGAGGCAGGGCAACATTAAACAAGCATTTTTGTCCTCTTTCTAAAGTGTAATAAATGTAATGAGGTAACTATACTCAATGTAATTACCTTGGTCTAAAACTGCCAGCTCTTCATCTTGAATACTTAGATGTGGCAAAATATTAACAGTGGAATTACATGCTAGTCACGAAGTAGTGCTATGAAAAGGATGTACAGCTGTAGCACTGTCGTTTTTCTGCCACTGAGGTACGTAAAATATTCTGCAATAGAACAAAACTCTGGGCCAAGTTAGATTGAAAGGACTATAGAGCCTTTTTATCGGTTGCTGATCCGAGTAATGTGAGTGATATGGAAGCTTATGAAATTACCGACGCTCATTGTGTATTATCAAGTGTGTCATGTCGGCCAATATCAATCGAATATTAATTAGATTCAGAGAGAGAGAGAGAGAGAGATTATTCCTTTGATATTCAGAGACCGTGGAAATACATTGTCCCTTGCTATTGGTCCCTATTCTTATCGGTTTAGGATACTCCCTAACACCTCTTTCTTAGCTATTTACTGTGGGATCCTGCTCGTTATTATAATTCTGTGCCGTAATTAAGAGATGATGACCATATCAGTATGATTTAAACAACACAGATGAGGACGGTAAGGAATAAGAAGCAGAATCAATGGCGTAGGAGGAGGTGTTAGGAAGCTCTCTCATAACCGAAAAGATTACTGGGCATCATCATGGCTACTGGTTGACATTTCTTTATCTTTTGTTTATTATTAAGGCCACGTAGCGTAAACAGAAGATTATCCGATCAGATTATCCAAACAAAGTCACTGCATTACAATTTTTAAGAGTTCCACTTAATTTTTTTAGTGCTTTACTTACCTACTTTTTAAAAATTAGATAGACAGATAGATAGATGGAGAGACAGATGGATAGGTAGATATAGATACATAGATAGGTATAGAAAAAAAAGATTTATAGAAGGAGAGGGATATTTTCTTTTCCTTTTTTCGTATTTTTAGTGCCCTGCCTACCTACATTTTTTTTTTTTAAATCTCGGACACTGCTCTCTACACTGTACAAACACACCCAACACCTTCATTCACAATTACAAGAGCGGCTGTATTAGATCGACAAGCCCTGTTACTGCAATTATGGAAGCAGGCATCTCAGTAGGCACCATTTCTACAGCCATCACTATCAAAACCATAACCATCAATTCTCTGCATCCATGCTATATATCTCAGCAACTTATATCGCTACCATAACTACCACTGTCAGAACCATGGCCACCATCATTACACCACCGTAGAAGGTAACTCAGCAACTACCATTCCCATAACTACCACTGAGAAAACCATAACCAACAGTAGCCTTGGTTGGAGCCATAACGATCTAGGTAACCACAAAAGGACCCTCTGTTTAGCGGTGTGATAAATGGTGCCAATGGCCGTGACAGGCTCTGGGAGAGAGAGAGAGAGAGAGAGAGAGAGAGAAAGAGAGAGAGATTGTGTGTGTGTGTGTGTGTGTGTGTGTGTGTGTGTGTGTGTGTGTGCCTAAATATCAAAAGGAAAACTTATTCTCCACTCCCAAAATGAATTATGGAAGTTTAAGAACACTGCTACAAATAAGAAGGCTCTCTCTCCCCACCCTCTGTATCCTCCAGCCATTAGTCGTACAAGAAAATATGTAAATGAACAACCTTGCAGGACTGAAATGCCTGGAAATTTAATGTGTAATCGGTATAAATAGTGTAAGGATTTATTATGCTATGAGGGCCAGGGAGTAAAGATCGAAGGCTCCTATATCAGTTATAGCCCAGTCTAAAATAAAGACACTTCCTAAAATAAAGCAACTTCCAAATGCATAAATTTATAAAGCAAAAGCCACATACATTTTAAGGTTATAAGTGTCTATCGGTTTCTCTATTTTTTGATGATTAATTTTTCAGCCAGAGGATTGGATATTAATAAAAACGGATGATGACCTAGACTATTATTTAAATTCGCTTATTTTTCGGTTGTCTGGAAATGAGAGAGTATTGGAGGAAGGGAACGAATAACTGAGTGAAAAAGGTGAAGGTATATGCAGGCAAAAATGTGAGAATGATAGAGAGAGGGGTTTTACGTGATGAGAATGATTATAATGAGGAAGGAAAATGAGAGAGAGCAAGTGGAATGACAGCAAGGAGAGAACATAAATAAAAAAGGAAGATGATTGTAATAGGAGTAGAGAGAGAGAGAGAGAGAGAGAGAGAGAGAGAGAGAGAGAAGACCGACAAAGAAAATGACCCAGGAAAAAAGGGAAACAAGAATAATGCAATGAATGATAAAAATTAAGGAAAGAAAGGAGACAAGGAGAAGGAGAAAACGAACAGGAGAAGGAGACAGGAGGGGACTGGATATATTGAAGTAGCGAGAGCGATACTAAGAGAATGAGAATGACAAGAAGGAAATGCGAAGGAGAGGAAGGGAAGTAGGAAGAAAAGAGAAGCGAAAGGAGATTAAAGGGAAGGATATTGTAGAATGCAATTTAAGTCAAGGGAAAGGAAGTCAGAGAGAGGAAGTTGACAGAGAGGAAGGAAAGGAGAAGAGAGATAAAAAGGAAATAGAGTACAGTTTAAGTAAAGCAAGAAAGTAGAAGACAAAGAAACTGCCTAGGAAGGGAAATGACGGGGAAGAGAAGGCAACTGTGGTAATGTAAGAGAGAGGAAGAGAAATATAAAGATTAGGGGAAAATGCGGTGTGTGATAGAATTTCCATTGAAGAAGGGAAGTGGATGGGGACGGATAGAGAAATGTTGGGAGGGAGTGGAAGGGAGGGAGAGAACGATACCACTGAAGGAAGAGGAAGAAGGGAAGGGATGTGAATGGGAAGAGAATGTAGGTGATTTTGAGGAACGGTAGAATGACTCGTAGGAAGGAAGAAGGAGCTGAATGGAACTGGCCCTAAACGAGGAGAAAGATAGTGGGAATAATAAAAAGGGATAATTACACAAGATGGGAGGAAAAGAGAAGCGAAAGAAAGGAAAGAGAGACAGACAGACAGACAGACAGACAGAAAGAGACAGACAGATAGACAGACAGACAGACGGACAGAGAGGAAAAAGGGAGAAAGCTTAAAGTAAATGAGAAGGGAAAATTCAGAAGCAATTGTGTGGAAAGAGACCAAGAATGGGAGAGAGAGGAGTCAAAGAGAGAAAGAGATTTACGCTGGAAGGAAAGGGAAAGGAATAGAATGGAAAGGAAAAAAAGACACTGGAGGTAAAGGGGGGAACGAGGATGGAAAGATCTAAGTAGAGGAGAAAGAGGGAATTAAGAGAAACTGAATGGAAAAAATATGAACACCAAAAATTTAAAGGAACCTACCCCATTCGTAAATATCTACCTGAGTATCACTAAGCACCTTTATCTAATCATAATATAAATCTGACCTTTAATCTCCTCCCTCTGGTAATTTATTTTACATTTCATTCTTGCAAGCACATGAAGGTTGCAGTATGTTCAACGTCGGGAGGGATCTCAAACAGAGAGGTGGTCAGTGAAGGCAATATCTAATCCTTTCAAGTCTCCCTGAGTTAAATAAAAAATTGTCCGGAGTTTGCTTCCGTGAAATATAAAGGTACGTCATTTAATGGGCAAACAGCATTTTCAGATCGTCCCCAACAGCTATCACTCGCAGCTGTTGAAGAGAAAGACTCCCAGCACACGGATGCAACATCAGAGCTTTTCTTTTTTTCACCCTCAGGTAGAGCTTAAAGTTGCAAAAATTAAAATGACGGCAATACTTGATGTTGTAAATAAGGACATCAATTTCCTTCATTATATGAGATTTCTTTTAAGTTGAATATAATCGAATAGATAAGAAGACTAGCGTAAGATGACGTTATCGTGCTGAAAAATTTTACCAATTTAGAACGTTCTCTCTCTCTCTCTCTCTCTCTCTCTCTCTCAGTTCAGTTTTAACTCTTTCCAGGCGCTTATTTTCTGGTCGAGAGAAATGTGATTAGTAAATCTTTCAGTAACCCGATCACATCTGCACGTCTTCCTTGAGTAAATAAAAATAGTCTAGCAGGAACTTAATTAAAAGGAAAAACAGGTCATTGCTCTTAGAGAATTAATGGATAGTGTTAATGGTCCCTACACAAGACAACTCACTTCGTATTAATATCAAGCTGCAACAGGGTAAGAAAGAAAGTAAAGAAAGAAGAAAAGAAAGAGAAATAAAGCAAGAAAAAAACAGACAGATTGAGTTGAAAGATTATAAATATATATAGAATTCCAATTCCGTTCACTGATAAGGCCAGAAGTAAAAAATAATTAAAATAAAATCACACTGAAATTTGTCATAACTATAATATAGGGGGCAAGTCAAAGCCAGCCTATGCTATTGTATCTCAGTTAATACAGACAATATCCATGCATGTGTATTATTCTTCTCTACAGACAGGATGAAAACACACACACACACACACACACACACACACACACACACACACACACACACACACACACGAGCAGCGGAACCCGAGAAACAAGAGTGGAGGAGTTGCAGGCAAATCCTCTTATTCACATGAGGTTTTCACGGTGTATCTCTCTCTCTGTCTCTCTCTCTGTCTCTCTCTCTCTCTCTCTCTCTCTCTCTCTCTCTCTCTCTACCGTTGTCCCAAAGTCTCTATCAGTGCTACCATCCTACAATGACACTCCTTTCCATTTGTCTCCCTATCACCACACCATCCCTGAGTGTTGTTTGTTTACTCTCTCTCTCTCTCTCTCTCTCTCTCTCTCTCTCTCTCTCTCCAGCTCTTGCCTCCTCCGGTATGCATGGAGTGTCCACTTTTTAAAATTAAAGAAGCTCACGGCACGAGGAGTCTGCGGGACATGCGAGAAAAGCTGGGTGTGTTAGAGAGAGAGAGGGGGGGGGGAGGGGAGAGATTTGTTCTTTTCGTGTTCGCACTTCCTGTCAAGTTTTGCAATATAGCATGAGGGCTATTGATCGCTTTTGCGTACAGAGCAGTAAAATCACTGAACTTCAAGCGTTGTTTTATATATAAGAAAACCTTAGCGTCTGGACACCATTCATAATTTGCTCTTTGAAATCTAGGGCAAAGTAGTAATTTAATATCAGGCAAAATTTATTATTATACATACAATAAAAAAGAAAAAAATTATCTTTACCTAGATGAGACTTTTGCTGAGCTCAGATCAAAATCTGTTTTATTTTATCTTATTTTTTTTTTTTTTTTTGCCTCAGGCAAAATTTATTCTTAGGGCTGGGGATAAAATTCGTTCTCTTACTTTCCAGGCATAATATATTCACAGAGTTCTGCGCACAAATTACTCTTTAAGATCATGATAAATATTTATCTTTTAGCTGCAACCAAAATTCACGGAATTCGGCGAAAAATTCTTTAAGCCTCAGTCATAATGTATTCTCTGAGTCAAAGACAATATATATTTCATGAACTGCTAATAAAGTCCATTCGTAAGGCCTGAGGCATAATTTATTCTCATTTAATCAACTGCCATGACTCATGCAGCCGGTATAGACCAAGAGTAATTGAATAACTTTATATATATATATATATATATATATATATATATATATATATATATATATATATATATATATATATATATATACGAGAATTGTAGACACAGATAAAACGAATGATAGGGAGACAGGCCTAAATTTGTTCATGATAACGCCAGACGAGAACAAATATTGTAACAACACTGTAAAAATTAATATTCATTTGCGTGTGTGTGTGCGTGTGTGTGTGCGTGTGTATGTGTGCGTGTGTGTGTGTGTGTGTGTGTGTGTGTGTGTGTGTGTGTGTGTGTGTGTGTGTGTGTGTGTGTGTGTGTGTGTGTGTGTGTGTGTGTGTTCGCGCGCGCGCACTTTTTTATGCCAACTTTTTTTGATATAAGGACATAAGCAACATATGAGCGAAATGCAAGAGAATATCAACATGTAATATGCAAATTGGTTCGCTAAAGAGGTGCTAGAAAACCTCCCAAGCAGAATAGAATACGTATTATCGGTGGATTAGGAGGTTTTGTACTTCCTCTTCCTTAACCAATAATTTTGCATATTAAAATCATTCTTTTGGATGTTATTTTTATCTTCTGAGTATCGACATACAATGCACACATATCATAGAAAAGAATACTAATGTGACACTAGCAAAAATAAACTTAGATAAAAAAATGCTAACCTGCAATAAGAAAATAAAATTAGCTACAAAATAATATTAACGTGACAACGGCAAAAACTCAACGCCTCTTCCGATATATGTCTGCGCCCGGCACGTAAACAATAACATGTGTCACTTAGGTGTTTTCTGTCGATCTGGACGTGATATAAGAAAAGGAAAAGTTCATTTTTAATGTAATATACGAGTTAAAGTGTCAGGAAAGAAATGCTACTGAGTGTCGTAACCTGATGAGAATAAGGGTGAAGTAAATTTATTCCGGTGAGGATCAGAGGCCTTCAGTTACCTCATCCATTGCAATATACTATTTAATATCTATTTATTATTAATTATGTTATTATTTATTGTCCCTAATTGTGAGTAGTTTTAAAAAGTATTAAAGAAGTTAAAACGTACCAGTTTCACAGATTAATTATTGTTCTTTCACGTTATCTTGCCCCAAACTTTCCTTTTGTATTTTTTTTTTTTGTAGTTTTCCTTCCTCTCTTCTGTTATTTAAAAAAAATACGTAGCTCATTGTCAGAAAGAGACACTGCTGCGACTTTACAACCTTTCCATAGCACTTCATCGTGACTAGCATCGCATCCTCGTGTTAATCTACCGCAACATATCATCATTCAAGATGGAAAGGCGGTAATTTTAAGTCAAGTTAACGTAATTGGGGTATAGTAAGAATGAGGTATTAGAGAGCCACTGAGAGTACGAAAACTACAACTCTGAAAAATGGACGTCACAAATCCTCTAATACCAACGAAAATACCGCTCTTGTTCCCAAATACCTCGGAAATGAACTTGCTAGTTTCTGTCCAGCGATGCATGCATTAAAAGGATTAAAAACGCATGTGGCCCACTGTGTGTGTGTGTGTGTGTGTGTGTGTGTGTGTGTGTGTGTGTGTGTGTGTGTGTGTGTGTGTGTGTGTGTGTGTGTGCGTTTTAGTGGGTGCGTGTATGCAAGCGTGCGAACATGAATGAATGTCAGCATGCGATTTTTCATGCAAATGTATATATCCACATATATAGCGCCGTCTGTTGAAGGATTTCCAAAAGTCATGCATGCACATAGTTCTAAAACATACACACACACACACACACACACACACACACACACACACACACACACACACACACACACACACACACACACACACACACACACACACACACACACACACACACACACACACACACACACACACACACACACACATACACATGTACGATTTAAACTATTAATCCTTTAGCTGTGATATATGGTCTTTGTATAATGTTCCTGCTTCCTCGATAAATAACCACTGCATTCAGAAAAAAAAAAAAAAAAAAAAACGGCAGCTGAGGAGTATAAATAAGTGGATAAAAAAAGGTAACCACATAATGAAAACACTGTAGGAACAACACCCGTATCCGTTTCCTGGGCTGGAGAGAAACACACGGGTCGTCAGGTATGCAAATGGCAATCATGTGGCAAGATGGAGGCAGGTAGGTATGTAAACAAATCGCCAAAATTCTCATACCCACCTATATAACAATCTCAGGCTCTTAGGTCTCACTCCCAGCTGAAGAAAATCGTCTGGGGTTAACTGGAATAAAATACTAAAGTTATCCCGACCATGAGAGGTTTAAGTGAATGGGTAACTGAGACAGAGAAAAGAATTCACAGCTGGAATAAGAGAAGAAATGAAAAACAGTAGAAAGCCAAGACCGCCAACATTTGCTGAGCTGGCTGGAAACGCACGTAGGCCAGATATGCTAATGTTGATGTGATGAAGGTTTGGCGGGCTAGCTTCAGCAACCCATCGCCTGACTAGTGATGCTGACACTGATTAAAAGTCAATATGGGAAGGAGGTTCGTGTTTAGGCAGCTTGATGGGTGACTAGATGCGACTGGATTAGATTGTGAATTAGATGTGACTGATGTGGTGGATTAAATGGTGGATCTGACTGAGGTTTAGCGTGTGGATTAACCGTGCCTGTTTAGCAGATTATAACTTGATTCCAGTGAGTGGGATGCTGCAGTTTGAGCAGCTTGCTAGGGGATTAGACGTGACTGTGTTATGGAAGAGCTGCGCTTAACATTTTTTTCCTTTGTGTGTGTGTGTGTGTGTGTGTGTGTGTGTGTGTGTGTGTGTGTGTGTGTTTCCTTACATGGAGTGTTGGTGTGCAACTAGTTTTGATGACGTGTTGGTGAGTATTATGATAAATTAAAATATGTTGCGTCAAAATCTTCGCTGGAAAAGAGGTATTTCGGTCATTTTTTCAGAGCAAGACGTTCCCGTTCATCTGAGAGAAACACAACGTTCAAAAAATTGAAAGCTTTCCCAGTTAAACTTTTTGCTTTAACAGGCATATAGCATTTTGTTGAAATAACTATGTAGTATTATATCATTTCAGCCACACATCTTCATTAAATAAAATCCACCGTTATAAATACGGAATGATAATTTTTTGGTACATCTCGCAAACAGATAGTGAATATCTTTTTAGTCGAAAGATCACGTATCTCTTTGTTTTCTTTGCTTTTACTTTTTATATGCAGTCACAGATAAAAACTGTTTCCAGACGACACCACCATTCCCTTTTCTAATTTTTCTTTCCTTGGACAAACGAAACAACCTCAGGAACAAGCTCTGTTTACCTCACAAGCAGGCCGGCAACTCTCCATCCATTTTCCGGGTTCTCGCAGGCAGACAAACACGGGCATATATTCGCCGTGGGAAGCGCAACAACTCGTTACCATAACAATTTTAAACACCGACGTTCTGTGTGGAGGTGCTAGGCGATAGAACATTCAGCTGGCGTGGTGTTCGGTGTTCGATTCTCTCTCTCTCTCTCTCTCTCTCTCTCTCGTGTGTGTGTGTTGTTATGTGCTGATGGATTTTGTGAGTCTTTGTGCATTGTGCAAATGTGTGGGGTTTGAGTTTTTGCGCTTGTGATTCACAGTGTTGATGTGTGTGTGTGTGTGTGTGTGTGTGTGTGTGTGTGTGTGTACGATAGCCAGGAACGTACACTAGAATATGAAGTAGGTTTATTACATGAATATAATTACTATTGAACCCTTCCACAAGAGCTAAAAGAGAAAGGAACAAGTGAAGCATACGTTCCGATGGAGAGATTTTTTTTTTTTTTTTTTTTTTTGAGTATGACATCGGGACTTAACCCAGATTACTGTGGTTCTCTCACCTTTAGTTGGCCCAGATTGCCGTCCCTTTGTAGGTTATTTCACGTGACGCAGTGGCAGATAAATACAGTGCTAAAGCTCAACATTCTTTTCTTAGCACTTCCTCGTGATTAGTATCATTTTAGGGTTAATCTGTGGTTATAACGCGGCTTTCAAGATGGAAAGTAGCAATTTTAGGGGGAGTTAGAGTAAGGGATATTTGGCGAATTTCATATTTAGTCACCGAAAATTAATAATATTCACTCCCAGAAGTCTGTAAAAACAAAGGAAGTCTCAGTACGGGTTCTCCCCACTGTTGACACTTTTTATTACCACTAAGGTAATTTCACCATTCAGAATATATTGCTCCTTCCCACAAGCACCCCTTTCATTTTACGTTACTGCCCCTCCTTCCACTGTAATTTCCTTTGTCCCGTCCCCTCGCTTCCTCCTGCTCTCCCTCTCCTCGCTGACTTCATGACACAATTACTAAATGGTTAGCTTTCGGAGAACGATTCAAGTTTGACGATTTTCGTGAATATATACTCAGTGTTGTCTCAACTTCCGTCAATGATAATATTTGTCGTTAAAAGCGTAAGTGCATTCTCAGTTTTGTTTCATTTCTGTACCGTTAACACTCTTTATAATTGTTTTCATTACTAGCGCAAGAATGTACTGATTGCTGGCGTTAATTTTAATTTGATTGTAATAATACCAAATGAGTTTCTTCAGCTAAAGTGAGAGCTTTAGTTGTGTAGGTGTTAATGAAGGCTATGTTCAACATCTCTAGTTTGATAAGTGTCTCCGATGCTAAGGAACCCTTGTGATAGTAATAAGAAAAAGGGCATCATCTAGGTGAAGTGGTCATATATTGGTGCTTATTTGCCATCCAGTGACATTAGATGAAATGTTAGGTATGTTTTAAGGAATACTAGTACATGAACTTGGGAGATGTTGAGTAGAAGTTTCCATTCAGGAGAGAAATCACGTGAAATAACACACACACACACACACACACACACACACACACACACACACACACACAAATTAAAGATTTCTGCTAAGAGAGTGTACTGTACCACCAAGAAGAGAAAAATTGTCCCTGTATCTAGTGTAATCGTTATAATGTGTGTATACATTTTTCTTTCTTTTTTGCTCAAGGAAAGAAACATGTAGCCTAGCAAAGTCATTAGCCTCTTCAGTAAGAGAACCGCCTTTTTCATTAGAATCAGGTCACCACTTTTTTTTTTCCTTTTAGTTTAAGGGGGATGTCTTGTAGTGAAGGGATTCATGAGAGCTGTATCGAACCTCTACAACTCACAAAGTCCCTTCAGAACTGAATAAAATCATCCTGTGGTAGCAAGAATAAAACAACACTTTAAAATAATCGAATTGAATGTTCTCAAGCTTGACTTGGAGGAAGAAGAAAATAAGTTCTTAGAAGAGGGAGTAGAAAAATGTAGAGATTATATTGTCATAGCTATATATGCAGGCCATTTGTTCAGTGCTGAAAAAGAACATATTAGAGTTAAGAAGGTTAGAGACTTTAATAGTTACTTTTTGGAATAATGACATGCATTCTTTTTAATCGCATTTTTTTTCTTTATTTGTACTATCACAGGTTTACCGGCACTCTAGCCTTTTTATTTTAGTTTTGCCTAACATTACCATCTCTCCCTCTTTATTACTTAGTTGCAATGAGAGATTAACACGAGAACGTATCACTAGTCAAGAAGAAATGCTGTGCAAAGGAAGTAGAACCGCAGCATTGTCATATTCTGCCATGAAGCCACGTGAAGTAAGCTGCAAAATGGAAAAAAAAAAAAAAAAAAAACAGATCCGGGCCAATTTAGCGTAACAGGAATACAGTCACGTTCACCTTCCGTAGTTCAGAGCGTCCTTCCAATTTCTTCTGCAATATGAGACGGGGAACCTTGAGGAGGGTGAGAAACTTCTTGGTCTGGCGGTCAGATAACAACACGGGGGCTGAGAGAGTTGTGGTCATGAGGGAAGTAAATAAAAGCAGGAAGGCAGACGGCAGCGGGTATTGCGAAGGCTGAGAGGCAATAACCTCAGGCCACAACGTGATTGGCGAGGGGAGATCAGGAGGAGTTCTGGGGGCCTTGCTGAGTGCTGAGTCAGGGGGTATTCAGATCACAAGTTGAATGAGCAAATGTGTAGATAGGGAGAGAGAGGTGTGATGTACTAGGGTTAATGTAGTTATCTGGCTGATCGTGACGAGAGAGAGAGAGAGAGAGAGAGAGAGAGAGAGAGAGAGAGAGAGTTACTCTATCTGTTTAGGGGTTATTATGGTTACTTGACTAATCGTGACGAAAGGGAGGGCTATAAATCATTCATGCATTCACTACGATGATGTCTTTTTATCTTATTATCGCCAACACCAAACGATTTTATTCAGCTTAGGAACGCCCTTCGGAGTGAACAAGTTAAGGGAGACTGCACGTGGAAATATGGTTAATATTGACATGAATAAATAGATAGATAAACCAATAACTCGGTCGAGGCTGCAGAAATCTGGCAGGAGACTAGGAGAGCAATAATGTCTGGCTGAAAACTCATCGAGGGAAAGTAATTTTGGAAGAAACTCAGTCAGAACTCTCTCTCTCTCTCTCTCTCTCTCCCTCTGCTCAGAAAATGATGATTCTCCTGACATTACATCACAGAAGAATTAGCAATAGTGTTCTTTTTCATCGTTGATATAAATTGACTCTAAAAGAATGGCGAAAGTTTAATAACATCTTCCTTATCTACTGCGGTCGGTATCTTATCTCATATCACCAGTTCAAAATTCTGCCTCTCACAACACCAAAAGTTTCAAGTCTTTTATTACATGTAGGACTCATAAGACGCCCACTCCCACTCATTCACCCTCACCCCCATTTCTTCTCATTCCTCCTCACCCCCACTCCATCTCATTCCCCCTCACCCCCATTCCCTCTCATTCCTTCTCACCCCCACTCCTTCTCATTTCTCCTCGCAGTCTCAAACAGCGACTCCCTTTGACTCACTTCTAAACTTCTTACTCACTCACTCTGTCTTACTCTTGAATTTCTTACTAACTCTGACTCACTCTTCAGTTGTCCACTCACTCTGACTCATTCTTCAGTTTCTCACTCACTCTGATTCACTTATCAGTTTTTCTCTCATTCTTTCTCACACTTCAGTATGTCACTCACTCTGTCTCACCATTCAGCTCCCCACTCCGTCTGTCTCACCATTCAACTTCCTACTCCTGCTAACTTACTATTTGACTTCCCACTCCCTCTGCCTCATCATTCAACTTCCCACTCCCTCTGCCTCATCATTCAACTTCCCACTCCCTCTGCCTCATCATTCAACATCCCACTCCCTCTGCCTCATCATTCAACTTCCCACTCCCTCTGCCTCATCATTCAACTTCCCACTCCCTCTGCCTCATCATTCAACTTCCCACTCCCTCTGCCTCATCATTCAACTTCCCACTCCCTCTGCCTCATCATTCAACTTCCCACTCCCTCTGCCTCATCATTCAACATCCCACTCCCTCTGCCTCATCATTCAACTTCCCACTCCCTCTGCCTCATCATTCAACTTCCCACTCCCTCTGCCTCATCATTCAACATCCCACTCCCTCTGCCTCATCATTCAACTTCCCACTCCCTCTACCTCATCACTCAACTTCCCACTCCCTCTGCCTCATCATTCAACATCCCACTCCCTCTGCCTCATCATTCAACTTCCCACTCCCTCTACCTCATCATTCAACATCCCACTCCCTCTGCCTTATCATTCAACTTCCCACTCTCTCTGACTCACCATTTAGCGTCTCACTTTGTCATTACGATTTTTTACCCATAGACATGGCCTCTCTCTCTCTCTCTCTCTCTCTCTCTCTTCTCCAGCTAGACTTATCCCCCTCCTATCATCCCCCCGCTATTATCCCTCTACTCTCTAGCTTCCTCCCTTTAAAATTATTCTCCCTTTTCAATTCCCACTAAAATTACACTTCTTTCGTGGCTGAATACCTTCCCAAACAAACCCTTCCCACTCCCTGTTCCATCTACACTCCTACCCCTCCCCATCATCCCCATACTAACTCCCCCTCCCCTTTCTCTTCAATCTCCCCGTGTCCCTGCCTACTCATTCCCCTTTCCCCTCACACTCTCCCCTCCCCCATGAACCTCCCCTTCCCCTCCCATTGCCCTTTTACCGGTTCCAGTATCTCATCTTCGGGGGTCAGAAAAATATATTGGAATATTGTATCATAAAGCCTGTTTTCTGTGTGCACTTATTCCTACTGGTTTAATTTTTGCTCCTGCCAGTTCAGGGGGAAGGAAAAATCTTGGCTTTTTTAATTTTTTTTTTGCACTATTTAGTTTTCTGGATTTTTTCCCTCTCATTTTACTCTGTCCAGTGGCGTGGAAAATTGTCATCCAGGTAGGTGAAATTCTCTCTCTCTCTCTCTCTCTCTCTCTCTCTCTCTCAAACACACACACACACACACACACACACACACAATTTAAATAGTGAATCACCTCAAATCCTTCCATCTGTCTGCTTGAAGCCGGAGGAATAAACTGTGAGAATAAATTTTGTGAATAAACCGCCTCTCGTGCTCTCTCGTCATTATCCTAGACCGGGGGAACCATTAGCCCGAAAATTAATAGCAAAAAATATCCGCTTTCTGACAGGAGAGAAAAAAAATAAAGTGGCCGGAAAAAGAGTCTTACGATTAAAGCAAATACCACGTTTTTCTTCGTTCCTTTGGGGGTAGATTTTTCGGTGCTTTTTTAAGGTAGTCTTAAATTTTCTTTTTCTTCTCAGTAGTATTCTTATATTGTGCCTTTTTTTCGTTAACTTTACTGTCTTCTTTTGGAGAGGTTTCTTTTCTATTTTTGAAGTTTTTTTTCCCCTTTGAGAGCAGCTTCCTATTTTCTTTATTCTTTTTTTTTTTTTTTGGCTTTTCTTCTTTCCTGGCTGACCTTTTCCTATTTTTTCATGACAGACTATTTTTCTTATTTTAGTGGACTGTTTCCATGTTATGTTGGAGTAATTTTATTTTTTCTTGTAGACTTACCTCATTATCCAGTTCTGTAGACTTCATGGCAGACTTTTTATCGCTTTTCTTTTGCCCTCATTTTCGCTTTATCTTTATGCTCTTATTTTCCTCCAGTGAGTGTACTGTTTTATGCTTTTGTAGAGTTTATTATTTTTTTATCTTTAGCATTGCATTTTCTTTCGTGTTCATCATTAGGAAGGTATTTTCTTTGTCCCCATTTTGTAGATTTTTTTTCATTCTTTCGGGGTAAGCTGTTACTATTTTTCTCTCCTTGGTACTTCTATTATTTCCTTAGGGAGTAGATAAATTGGTAGACTATTTTAATTTTGGTAGATTATTTGCTTAGTTCATTATATTTTGTCTGGATTCATACGTTGCTCTTTTCAATAGTCTTATGTATTCTTGCTATTGAGATGCATTTCTTTTCCTGGCATTTTCCCAGAGTGTGTTTACTTGTCTGCTTGTAAGGAGACGCGGTGGTAAGAGAGGCGAGAGACAGGGTAAAGTGGAAGCGAGGAGGAGGAGGAGGAGGAGGAGGAGGAGGAGGAAGAGGAGGAGGAGGAGGAGGAGGAGGAGGAGGAGGAATATTAGAAAGAGGAGAAGAAGACAGAGGAGGAGGAGAAAGAGGAAGAAATAGAGGGGAAGAAAAAATGAGGGTGAGAATGAGATGAAGAAAAGGAGGAGCGAGAGAAGAGGGAATTGGGAGAAAAAAGAAGGAAAAAGGATGAAACATGAGGGGGATGAGGATGATGATGAGGATGAGGAGAAGGAAGAGGTGGAGAAGCAGGAGGAGGAGGAAGGGAAGGATGAGCAGGAGGACGAGGAGGAGAAGAAAGAGAAAGAAAAAGCAGAAGAAGAAAAGTAGGGGCAGGAAGAAAAATGGAAGAAACTGGAAGAAGAGAGAGGAGGAAGAAGAAGAAGGAGGAGGAGGAGGAGGAGAAGAGGAACACAGGATCTCTACTACTTATCCACTACCGCATTTGGCGTGACTGATGAGGCAAAAACGAGAAATAGATGCTCTCGATTTCAGGGTGACATTCAGAAGTAAGAATTATGCAGGGTTGTATGTTAATTCCCGGAACGCTTTTAAAGTGCGTTGCCATGGTAAGTCTTGCAGGGTAAAAACAGTGAGAGAGAGAGAGAGAGAGAGAGAGAGAGAGAGAGAGAGAGAGAGAAAGAGAGAGAGAGAGAGAGAGGAAGACAGACAGACAAAGAAACAGACAGACAGACAGGTGGACAGAGACAGGGACAGAGACAGAGGGCGTGAGAAAGAGAAATCAAAAGGAAATAGAAAGGGTCAGAAGCACCAACCACACCTCCTCTAGTGAAGGGGCGTGTTAGGGTGGTAATAATGTCCTCTATACTGTGCCCAAAGTGACCCACATCCTGACTAACACGCTCATAATTCTGTCCCGGATTCACTTACGCACATGGACGCGTGGGAGAACACACACACACACACACACACACACACACACACACACACACACACACACACACACACACACATTTCTGCCCCCAAAACAATACTTTGTGTATATGAATGAAGGCTTACGTATACAGACTATTGCGTGGTTTTATTGTATGAATCTCTTGCTCAAAACTCTGTTGTGTGCATATGAATTGCGACCCGAATATTTTAGATGCAAATCGGAATGTCTCTAAATATTATCTATTTGTCTATCTATCTATCTATCTATCTATCAGCCTATATATATGGCAAAAATAACGTCAAAATGTAGGCTTAACACTATATACTCCCTCCTAATTATATTATTACGAGTTAATTTAATCTTTGGAAAATTACGTAGGAAGAATAGCCAAATACGCACTTCGCAGTTAAGGTAAATTTTTCGAACTTTTTCTCGAGAGCCATGGCCGTTCGTCGTAATTACGTTATAATCCGCCTCAAAAGTTTCCTGATTACACAGAAACTCTGCCTTGTACACCAGGGGGTAATGAAGAGCTGGCCACACACCTCTGTAATCAGCCTTTCCGCTACAGCGTCAAATTGTGCAGGGTGGCCCACATATTATTCGCCACTTCCACTCCACTGGGTGATTTTTCGTGTGTTGTGGGGACAGGTCAGTGTTATCAGTATCTACCCAGCATTATTTATTCATTTCCCACTCCCACTGCCACAGCCACGCCCACACTAGCCGAGTGAGCCGTCCCCACAACACGTGAGATTCTAATGAAGCTCCATTTTCGGGCCACTCAGTATTTCGGTTATATAATATTTTATTTTATTCAGCTTAGGAAATATCATCGATCTTTCAGGCTATGTTCATTCCCTCTCCGTTAACCCTCTCGCCATCGGGCGTCCTCCATTATTTTTTTTTTAGATTCCACCCTACATCACACTATTTTTTTCAGTCAGTGGCGAGAGACAACATAACGAGTGTGTTAAAACTGTTACTAGTAGCCCTTATAGTAGGAAGATGTTTTATATATATATATATATATATATATATATATATATATATATATATATATATATATATATATATATATATATCAGTCATTCAGCGTTGTCTATACAAATATGATTAGGTAAGCTTTGTATCTATTGTTATATTAAATACGATTTGCAAAACACTGTATCTATTATTTATATAAGCATGAAGGAGAAAATTAAGATGTAATATGCAAAAACAAGTCGCTCCGGAAGTTATGCCAGAAAATCCTCCTAAGCCCACCCGGGGAATACAGGCCTGTTTACCCGACCGTGATCTCGTAACCTTAAATTTAAGGTCCCTCGCCTGTTTACTTGACAAACCTCGTACTGGCGGTCATGACATCGAATCTGGAGGCAGTGGGGCGCGAAGAAAGATATATTTAGCTTGGTTGAGGGGAAGGAAAGTAGACTAATTTTGTTTGGGGGAGAAAAGAACTGGATTTGTCAACTGTACTGTTACCATGAGTATGTATGTGAATGTGTACAGTATGTGTGTGTGTGTGTGTGTGTGTGTGTGTGTGTGTGTGTGTGTGTGTGTGTAACAAAAGTCAATTTTTGTTTCTCCCTCTCCAACATCTCTTCTCCTCCCTTCTTGCCTTTCTTATGTCCCCTTGAACGTTTCCTCATAATCTCATCCTGCCTTTCCAAACCTCCCAGCGTGTCTCTCCCTCTCCGGCACCGCTGCCTACCTTTCTTCTTGTCCTTGTTACCTGGTCCTACCTCTTGGCCTCTCCACTTGCATCTGCTCACATCCTGACACCTCATTCACTCTTTCGTCTTTTCCCTGCCATTTGCACTCGTACTTCGTTGATCCCTTCTCATCTCTCCCACTCTCCATCCTCATCTCTTCTTGCCCCACCCTATCCCACCTGGGTCCACTACTCCCACTGATACCTCTCCCTACCTTGCTTTCCCTCCCTCTACCTTATTTTCTCCCCCTCCCGCAGTCTCCCATCTTCCATTTCCCAGCCTCCCATATTCCGTTTTTGAGATACCCCTCTAGTCTTTCTTTCTCCTACCTCCCCCAGTCTCGTTTGATCCCAGCTTCTCCCAGCTTTCCGAGTCTTCCTCCTTCTTTTCTCTCCCATTTAGTTCCACTTCTCGTCTCTCCCTCTTAGCTCCACTTATCTCCTCATCCACGTAGCTCCACTTCCTGTTCGTCTCACCTAATTCTACTTCTTACATCTTCCACCTGACACCACTTCCACCTGCCACCCCTCCCTGCCACCTTCTTGTCCCTCTCCCAACTTTCCCAACGGCGGTAAAGCGTTTTCTCCCAAAACATAAGTGATATGCATAATGCATCGAAAAACTTTTAGTGAGATAAACAAGGAAAAAGCCAACATGCGATGAGACAGAATAAAGTATTTTTTTTCTGGGTTAATTTTATGTTAAGTTTAATATTAATGTGGTTTATTCTTTATTTCCACTGAAAAAGAATGAAACTGCATGCAACATGGCTTATACTCTCTCTCTCTCTCTCTCTCTCTCTCTCTCTCTCTCTCTCACACACACACACACACACACACACACACACACACACACACACACACAGCTCGAGCACAAGTAAGTTCAGTGAAGTGGTAGTATATTTCACATGACACTGTAATGACTGCTACAGTGTTCTTAAGCTCACCGTAACAAAATAAATAAATAAGTAAATAAATCGGGCGTAATAATTTAATCCCAGACGTGAATAAAAAGCATTGTTCCATTTTGACGCTCTGATATTCACCATCACTTCATTATCCCCTTCAGTATGATTGGTCTCTCCTAAGCTATAACGCTGCCATGATTATTTTAATGTAATCAATGAATCAATTAGTCCTAAGTTGAATAGAATCATCTGGCAGTATCAGGAGCAAAATACAAGTCATCATCGAAGAGAAAGGAAGATTGTTTCTGAGACTTTATTAATGTTCGTCTCTCCTAGGCATAATATAATCAACAGGAGGTAGTGGGAACAAAGTAATCAAGCTGCCATAGTATAGGAAGGGTCAAAGGACAGTGTCTGTGCTCTCTGCATTGCCAGCGTTCTCTTCTAGGGATTCTTCTTTGGGGTGTTTTCAGCATCAGGGATACCATTCAAAGTCAGTGTATTCCCTGGATCTCAGGATTTCCCAGTGCAGGAAAAAAAAAGATAAAGAAAGGTCATTAGACGTAAAAGTTTGTGCGATGTATTCCATATTACACATACATTGAGAGTTTATATAAAGAGACTTAAAAATACTTAAGGTATAAGAAATTAGATTAGTCACACCTATTAGTGCATGATTTGTATTCGCATTACGGTTAAAAAAAATCATGACTTGTAACAACTAAGGTAATATTAGCGACATCCCCGTTAAATTAAGCATAAGTTCATCCTTATCAATTCTGTAATGAACAGCCTAACAACAGCAAATATTCTCTCGGCTTCGTGGTCAGTGACTGATACGATAAATGTAAATAAGTGAATGGATGTCCGAACCCCAGGAAATCATTTACAGCGCTGAATGGTAACCATATCACCGAATGACGTCTGGGTCTCTAGTGGGTTAAGGCGCTCCGACCGAATGGAACTTGTTAAGGTTTTCATCTAAGGGCTGGCTGGGGATTATTGCTCACATAAAGCTACTTTGAGGAGAATGGAAGTTAGTTACTCATGTCTCAAATGTCAGGTATCAGAGAGTAACCTAGGGTCCTTACGCTCCTGGTGGGTCAAAAAAGGATTGGATGATGGATGAATGGATATAGTGTTACTGGCAGATGATCTAGTCACGCCTAAGGGAGACTCATTTACTAAAGTGAATCCCCAGTGCTTTCTTAGTCTTCGATTGAGCCAGCAGTTCATCCTCAGGCCCAGGCTCATCCATCTTCGCTCCTCCTTTAAAGTCACTAAGTTCATTCACCTTCACTCTCACTCCTCCTCGCTCTCCCTTTTCGCTTTCAAAGCATGCTTGCCTTTATGCCTCTCCCCCACCCCCTTAGCATCACCTCCTAAGCACCTTCTCCTTGCACTTTACTTCTTCTTTCAACCATTAAGGGTGTCCCGGCACGTCTTGCATCAACATTACGACCCCACCTTCGTCTCCCTCACTGCTCTTTCCTTCACTGCGTATGACATCTGAACTGTACACTTTTCCGGCTTGCCTTAAGATGAAATTTGAGTTATTATTTTTTTTTTTTTTACGGTGTTAGGCTTCATAAACATTTCCCCGTTTGCTGATGTTTTTAAATTTACGTTTCGTATTCATTTTTTTCCTTTTACCTGTTCACCCTGACCTCTTGTTATTAGATTTCCTTATACTTATTGCGACCAAAATATTCCTGAATACTGCTTTTTATTTTATCATTTTCTCTTAACGATATCTCAACAAAGCATAGTAAAATATAATGCCCGTAGATATTCGTATCGAAGTAGAATTATTTTCTTAAAGTTCGTATGATACGCGTAGCCAAAATTTTCAATTAATGAGACTTTTTTTTCGCGTTTATTTTTTTGTTCATAGTAAAAATGTCCCACTTACTAAGCTTAACCCTTTTTTATAGACTTTTAATATGAGATGTAGTCAAAATGATCTTGAAATCTGACTGAGCAAATTCTTAATTGTCGTTCTGTATACCAAGAAAAGAAAAAAGAACTAGATGTTGGGTGATTGTAATCATTAGAGTAAGATGTATGATCTATCCGTGTATAGCCAGAAGCCTTATCACCGGAAGGACTGGCCACGAACAAATTGCCTTAGTTTGTTCATTGCCATCACACTGCCCTCTCTCCAACTCACCCCCCGACCCTCACTCATTATGCCTCTCCACCCTATCCTTGCATCTCATCCTCTGTCTTCCCTTTCTTCCCCTCTCCTACCTTGCATAAACACTTCTAGTCAGTCCCTCATTCTCCATTCTCTTCAAATGGCCAAACTATCTCAAGGAATTTCTCCTAATGCATTCCGGCACATAACATCACCATCACAACTCTCCTTCACTTCCTCATTTTTCTGTCTCTGTCTCTTCACGTCACTCCGCACCCCCTTATCATAAAAATCCTTTTCACTCCTCTCTCGCTTGACTTGCAATCTTTCAGCAGAGTTCAAGCTTCATTTCCACGTGTAGTGGAAATCACAGTACTGTCAGGCAGGGAGTTTGTTACTTTCACTAATCCTTCCTTCTTCCGTATCACTTTTCTCAGTGAACCTGCAACTTTTGTTCCTCTATACACCGTTACAGTTACTTCATAATCTAAACATTCTTTTCCTGTAATATCTTATAATAATCTCATCCGTATATTCATGGATGCTGAGTTTATTTTGTTTTATTTATTTATTTGGGCGGCGTTGTGGTTGCTGTTGAGCTGAATATAAATAGCATTACAAGAATAGGGTGAAAACGAGGATACCGAAAAATATATTCCCATCAGATCCTCATTAAGTTCAAAATGCTCACGCTCAGAGAGAGAGAGAGAAAGAGAAAGAGAGAGGGAGAGAGAGAGAGAGAGAGAGAGTTGCTTATCACGAACCGACACCTTTTTTATTGCGGGCTGCAAGAGGTGTGTGGCTATGACGCTGTTGTTGTTGCTGCTGTCGGTCTGATGTGGAAATTGGTGTCTGTGTTTTTGCAAGTCGGAAGGCCGCTCATGTAAACAACAGGCCGACGCGTCAAAAAGTTTTCCCGGCCAGATCCCAATTCCTCTTTTGAATCCGGGGCCTTTGAGTCTCTGCGTGGCGTTATGGTGGAGTGAAAATTTGTATTCCGGTTTGAATTCCCACGTGTCATACGCAAGGGGAAAAAATCCATTATCGGAGAAGCTTTACCCCGTCATTAGGATAAAGTTATAGGAATCCACACTTGAAAATATGGAACGTGCTCAATATTCCACACTTACCAATGACGTTTTATTTATTTATTTATTTATTTATTTATTATTTGGTTGAAAGAAGAGTACCATCCCACTTGCATTATTTCAACGTACACCCTGAAATTATTCATCTTTTTTCAGATTGTTCATAGTGTTAGTTCAGGGATTTGAGACACTCATTCCAAAGCATGCCGGGTCACACACACATTGCAAAATTGTTGTGCTTATGGTGATGGCTTTTGGCTCCTGGCGAATTGTGAGAAAACCCAATAAAGTAGCACATTCTGTAGTTCCACGAGAGAGAGAGAGAGAGAGAGAGAGAGAGAGAGAGAGAGAGAGAGAGAGAGAGAAGTGTAGGTGGGCTGTATCTTACTTCGTTTACCGAGGCAATACAGTTTTGGTGCACAGTTTGTCTCATTTTGGCCTTCTTTTTTTTTTTTTTCAGCAATATGGTGCCAGGCTTTGAGAAAATTCAACATAAGTAGCACCAACTGTTTTTTTATAAGCTTTCCAATGATGTGCATAGATCCGCTGTATATTAAACAGTTTCCCCAATTTATAACACCAGACAATTTTACTTACCTCGGATTTGTCATAGCAATCTAAAAGCGTTATGTATTTTTAAAAGAATTAGGGAGATGATTACTACTTATATATATAACAGATTATATAACTGATACATAATCAACAATCTACTTATTAGTCAGAAATTTTAGTTAATAAATTTTCTCTTTTTCGGTAGGTTTCTGCTCTGCCCACCATTGTTGTGGAGCCGCAACAACAGAACAGAGAAAATGAGCTGCACATCAAGAGAGAGAAATTGGCCACAACAAGGGAGAGAAAATGCATACGGCAAGAGAGGGGAAAATGAGCACAACAAGAGAGCACTGACGGACTGGCCAAAATACCGCTTAGGGACATCGTTCGCTATTGCGTATGCTCCCACACCTCCTCCAGACTCCCCCTTCCCACTCTGCACTGCAGCTCCCCCTCTCCCCCTCCCTCATCCTCTTATACTTACACTACCACTACACTTCCAGAGCTTATCCTTCTTAGCCTTTCACACCCCGAGCCTTACACTGACTACTCTAAACATTCCCAAAATCTCCCCTCACACCCACCCACCCCACCCAGTTTCACATCGTTTTCCCTCCCCACCCGACCCGAACTCACCTCCATCCCACCCAGTTTCCCCTCCTTTTTCGTAAATACAAGTTCGCCTGTCTGGTTCCCCACCCGACTTGATTGGCTCCTGACGCTCAACAGCCTCCCGTAATCACTCCTCCCACACATCCAACTACTCATTCTCTCTGCCTCTTCTCATTCAGGATCCTCTACTTATCTACACATCCAATATCACCCCACTCATTCCCCACCCCCATTAATCCTACTCCTATCACTCAGCCCCACAAATTCTGTTCCCATGCCTCTCCCTATCCAAACTAACCTTTCTCCTCGTTCCCCACACTACTATGCATACTTTCACGTATCAGCAACTCACCAAACCTTTCCCCCAAGCTTTCCCCCTTACCCAAACCATTCTTTCTCCCCTCTCCACCCTACTCTACTTACACCCACCACTGTGACTACGATGGAGCTAGTGAGAGCCCTGTTTCTACTTACTGCTTGTGGTAGAGCGAGCTGCAGCCCTATTTCTACCCATTCCTTGTGGTGGAGAAAGTGACAGGTTTATATCCACCCATCACCCGTGAGGTTTCTCCAAGCTGTGGCTGATGACAAGATGTTAAGTGGTGGTCGTTCCTTTGTGAGTGTTCTTGAATGCCGAGGGCTGTTTTTTTTTTTTTTTTTTTTTTTTTTTCTGAGCTAAGGAAGTTTTCTAGCTCCTCTTCCTTGACAATTGTATGTTGTGTATTAAGTCTTTGTATTCTCTTGTATGTTTTCCTTGTCTCTTTCACATGCATGCTCTCTGTATAAGTTGGGTTCAGGAGAAGAGTCCAATGTGTTATGTGGAGAAATAGACTTACAAGAAAAGGGAGCTAGACAGCACCCAGAACTTGGAAGAATACAATCTCTCGATTTTTTGACCGTATGATTTGAATATATAAATGAACTTAGCTTGAGGGTTACGTGTCAAAACGAAACATTTGGGGAATAACTAGAAAACCTTTTGAAGTCACTTTCAGGGATAAGTAGGCCAACGACTGGACTGGTGAGGAATATCTTGTGACGGTGGATTTTATCGGAGGTATAAAAATGTGATTACGGTTTATCTGTGTATCTGTGTGTTCCAGTCTGTTTGTGGTTGTATATGCGTATGTGCCTGTGTGTGTGTGTGTGTGTGTGTGTGTGTGTGTGTTTTATGTGTGCGAGCGCTTGTGTGGGTATGTGTGTGTACGCTTGTTTGTGTGTTTGCATGTTTGTTTGTTTGTGTGTGTGTGTGTGTGTGTGTGTGTGTGTGTGTGTGTGTGTGTGTGTGTGTGTGTGTGTGTGTGTGGACGCTGGCCGACACCTGTGTTGGGCTCCCACCATGATGGATCACCGCTCACACCTTGACTGATGGTTTTGCGTACGTTCCTCTTTCTCTTTTCTCTCTCTTTTTCTCTTTCCGAGCTCCGTCTCTCTCTCTCTCTCTCTCTCTCTCTCTCTCTCTCTCTGACACACACACACACACACACTCAATAATTTGACAACTCTTATACACATTTCACGTATTTCACCTCGGATTTGGATCACAGTCTTTAAAGAAGAAATGTAGCTCTTTAGATATGCTGTGTTTTTTTTGGTGTTTCTTCCACGTCTTCTTCAGTCAGAAAAGACCCGGAAAAAATAATATATAAAATTGTTCAATCAAAAAAATTCTTTGACCAATAAATGATTTCTATGACAACAGCAGACAAACTCTAGATATCATACAATGGCCTTCTAATGAAATCCCCATCTTATTACTCAATTTACACGTCATAATGCCTGCCACAGAAAGTCCTCAATATCCTCAGTGTTATTACTAAATTTCTGCAGTATCATCAATATCCAATCTGCTGCCCCCATCTTTTATCGTTTCGTCCTCTTTCATACCTTCCTCTCTCGGCTATCTCGTATCTCAAGTTCCTAAAGCCTGAGTAATGGAATCTGCCTGCCTCGCGTCTGTTGAAAATCAATCTTCGTAGAGAAAGCAAGCAAAAATATGCTGAATAGCTTCTCACGTCGACCCATCCCTTTCAGTAAAGAAGGTCACAAAATGGGTCGTGAAATGAACTGTAAACATACCCCTAATAAGTATATGAGAAGAACGTGTAAGACTTGAAAATTCTGACACTTAGCGTACCCGGGGAGACAAGCATGATATACTGTCCTTCCTTTGAACTGGTGTCCTTCCCATAACTCTTCAATGGCCTGGGAAAATCTAACACGCTTCGAGTAAGCCAGTCTCTCACAAATACAGTCCTTCATAAAGTAAATGAAAACGGGGGAATATGCCAAAAAGTATAATTGCTTGATTGGTATGGCTAAGAGAATATAAATGCTCTGGAAGTATGCCTGAAGGTATACAAATGTTCGAAAGTATACGTAGACGTGTATAAATGTTTGGGGTAAAAATATATGCCGGATATACACCCATTTCCTCAGCGCAGAATTCTACCCACGTTGTGATACTGAAATATGGGTAGTGGTGACCGTAGACTTTTTCCAGCTCTCGTAACCACTCTTTTTTTAGGAGAATGAGGGGATAGGACGGTGTATTTGCACGTAAAGTGGGAGGGTGCTGAGGCTCCGAGGGTCGCTGAATTCTTTCCCGCACTGCCACTGATGCGTCAATGCAGCTTTACTAGTAGCTCGCAGGCATAGAGAGCGGTTTTTTACTTTCACACCGAGAGTTAAAGCGGTAAATGATGGGGAAGTACCTCGATGAAATAGCCTAAAGAGTGGGTACATAGTTTATCTTGATGCTGAATGAACTATGCTTTACTAGCGAGAAATAAAAATAGTGTTTTTTTTTTTTCACGGAGAGTAAGGATGGAAAAAAATGTGAATCCATAAGATGAAGATGTATCGTGAAGGTGAAAGCATGATTAACGCTGCATAAGTATGATGAATTAACTGAAGGCATACTGTGTTGTTAGACTGACTTGCCGCTAAATAAACAGCTGGACAGAGAGGGGGATGTGGTGGAGAAGTTTCCCAAGAGTTACCAGGCAGAAGCTACTCCATCATCGCACAGTATTTCCTCCAACACTAACACACTCCCACCACACAAGTTTTCATTTACTTTTTTTTTCTTTTTTTTTTCATAGTCGCTTCAGCTTGTGGCAGGTACCTTCCCAACCCCTTACTTAAAAGTGAAACATAGAAAGGAGGGCATAGGGAGTCGTTGCACACACACACACACACACACACACACACACACACATATCACGAGAGAGAGAGAGAGAGAGAGAGAGAGAGAGAGAGAGAGAGAGAGAGAGAGAGAGAGAGAGAGAGAGAGAGAGAACAAAATAGAAAGCACTCAGTGAGCGCATACCTCCGCAAATGCCATTGCCATTACAAAGGATCCGGATCCGAATCCGTGGAGATATTGTGTGGAATACATAGGATGCAGATCCGTCCCAAAATTTAATCAATTGCTCCATGATCCATGGCACACTCTTCCATTAAATTTTCTTGAAGTTCATTGAGAACTTTTGGAGATATTGTGTGGGATACATAGGATCTGGATTCGGGTCCGGATCCGCCCCATGATTTAACCAATTCTTTCTTGGCCCACCCTTCCTCAATATTTCATTGAAATTCTTTGAGAACTTTTGGAGATATCGTGTAGACAAACAGACAAACATAGATGAATACATAACCTCCTCCAACTTCGTTGGCGAAAGTAACTACAAAAAAGTAACCATGGATACAAAAGAGAGTTGGCAAGATTACAAGGAAAAGGACTAACGTGGAAAAAAATAACTTATTATATTATTAGAATATTGTGTATATGTGCATATGAGAAGAGCAGAAGGCAGAGATAAATGCACGAAAAGCTGAGGACAAGTTACGTAAGGTTCGAAGTGAGACAAAACTCTTGATATGGTCATAGTTCGTTCATCATTACACTCTTGTGGTAGGGATAACTCTAGTATTCCCCAGGTACTGTCAGACGATTTTATTCAGCAAGAACTAGTCATAGGTGCCTGCGAGAAGTAATGCTGTTACCTTTAGACCTATAATGATCAGGAACTTTTTTTTTTTTTTTTCACCCACCTCCAGCTAAAACCAGATTATTTAATTCACCTGAGAGTGAGTCAGAGTAGCTCGTGACTGTTTACGTGGCTAAGCATTTCGTCTTTTTGTGCTTATCCACGAATGCTCAGTCAAAGGATAAGACATTCCAACGAGTACATCTCAATATCCATTGCATTCACTTTTCCGTGACTAGCATCCACTTTTATCGTTACTCTTTGGTTGCAGTGCAGCGCAGAAAATGGCAATTTAGGTCATTTTAACATATAAAGCTCCTGTGACTCCTTTGCTGAATGAAATCATCTGGGGTTTGCTGGGATAGAATACTACGTGCAAAACTGCCCTGGCCATGGGGAAGTAAAAGTGATCAGAGTTTAGTTTTCCTGGTTGATGTTTGGACGTTCCCGCTCCACTTATAGCGATCAAACGCACCCCAGTATGTGTTTGATCTCCCATCTGTCAACTCCCAGGAATTATAACTTGTACAGCTCAATTCGGTAAGGAGGAATACGGTTGTCGACACTATCAGATATCCGTCCTTTGCTTCATCATTCCTCCCCTTCACTTTCCAAATACGCTTCTCTTGCTGATTTAGAGGTGTGGGGTGCCTGGGTGTTTCCTCCCTCCTGTCCCTCTTCACGTATAGATGGATGAAACGTTTTCTCTCTCTCTCTCTCTCTCTCTCTCTCTCTCTCTCTCTCTCTCTCTCTCTCTTTGTTACTCTGAATCCAAGCCTTATCTTTTCATTTTTACCAAAGCAACAATATCAGGTAAATAAGATCAAGGCGAACTTGTCGTGGTGTTAGCAGAAATGTTGAGAGAAATCTTCACAGCAGTCAAACCCTCAGTCCTACTACACCCACACCCTTACTCACAGGGTTCCTTCCCACCTTGCACCACAGTACCTACCCATTCCACCCATTTCTACGTCCTTATATCTTTACCCCTTCTACTGACACTTTCGGTCTTGGGGATGATATTTTGAAGTGAACGTTCACTTCATTCAAACCACTAATCCTACGACAGCATCGTTCACAGTGTATTCTTTTCTACCCTAGCCTTTTTGCTCACCAAATTTCGATCCCATCTCCTCACTATTTCCTATGCTCATAACTTTCATTTTCTTACCCCTCTCTGACGGTTCCATGACCCGAGATAGGTCATGCTATCAACAAAAGCGCTTTTTACTCACTTTACGCACACTACATTAATTATAGAAATCATCATGTTGACCCCTTGGTGCACACAAACGAAAAATAGTTTACGGAGTTTTGAAGAGGTGTATTTGTAGCTGAGGTGGAACAAGAAATGTAGTGGAATGCTGGCCATGACGGAAATTTTATTGCTTACTGGATCCACACGACTCATCGACATTTCACAAAACAAGCCCTGCTGTTTTCATTACACTAGTCCTGAACGATGCGGCTCTTGCATGTAAGTTTGCAGTAAGAATGGTATATATTACCGACCAAGTAATGTGAAGATGTGAGTTACCATCTTTTGCGGGAATGGGAACTGAAGGGCTTCAGAGGATGGACTGTCAAGTTAATATCTATACAGGAAGAGTGGGATACATAGATGTAAACCATTTGTTGCCTGAAAGTGATGCAGCATTGGCTGCAGACTCAAGGTTCATGCACATGATTAGTGGCTGCCAGTGGCGTCCGAGCAAGCACGCTACACGTCAGTTTCGAAACATAATGACAAAGCAGCTTGTAAGTAGTAGACCAAAAACAGTGATGAAGTTTCAGTTCATCAAGCCCACATGTTCACTTTTCTCAACAAACACGCACACACACACACACACACACACACACACACAAAGTTTCCACGTATGAAACATTCCATTAAAGAATCAATACCGGGAGTAAAGAATCAGGGCGGCAACTCATCATCCCCCACTCGGCCCCTCCATGACAATAGACCACCAGTATTATCTCCAACCTCACTCCATCCCTCTCCACTTATCTCTTTTTCTTCTTCCTCCTCTCCTTTTTTCTCACTTTACCCCTCTTCCTCCCCTCCCTTCTCTCTCTCTCTCTCTCTCTCTCTCTCTCTCTCTCTCTCTCCTTCCTTGGCGTGGTCTGTCTCCATCTCCTGCTTCTACATCTCTTCCTTGCCATTCCTTTCCTCTTTAATTCCCCCGCATTTCTTCCCTTTCGCCTTCACTCAGATTTCTCTCTTCCACAGCTTAGCTACTCTTCATATTCTTTTTCTCTTTCTCTAATCTTCTCGTTTATTCCTCGTTTTGGTACTTGACTGGTGTATGAACAGAATGATGTAGTTTCTTCCATTAGGGACTTCGATGGATGAAGATGATGATGATAATAATGATAATGATGATGATGATGATGGTTGTGGTGGTGGTAGTGGTGGTGGTGTTTTTTTTAGCATGATTTTATTTTATCCTTCGTTTTTCAAATCATTCAGTCTCACCGTTCATTGGTAAGCGCATATCCTCGTCTTTCCTTTTCCTCTGTTTCCCACCATTTCTCAGTTCCTTATTTCTCTCCTTATCCTCCCGTCCATTCCTCGTCCTCCTGCCCCAGTGAACATGCTTTCCTTCTTCGTTCTATTCTTTTTCTCATTGCCCCACTTCCTCATGTGTCTTCCGGTTGTCCTTCCTTCTCTTTCCTTGTGTCCTCATTTTTCATTCTTTCTCTTTTCCTTGGACCCGTTCTCTCCACCTCTCACTTCTTCCTTCGCCATCCTATTTTATTAACTCCCTTTCCACACATACTCACTGCTCATCCTTTCCTTTTTTCTCGACTTTCTTTCTCATCCCAGCTTCTTTTTAAATCTTGTTTTCCCTTCCCTTACTCATTCTCTTCTCCATCTTCTGTTTCTCCAAGTTTCACTCCTTCCTATACTTCTTTTCCTACATTCAGTGCCCATTCTCTTTCATTTTGAACTTCATCTCTACAATCCTTGCTCCTTCTCTGCTTGCCTGCACTCTTATTCCTCTTCCTCTTTGTTTTATTGACCATAATTACCCCTTTCTTTCTATGATTTCGCTGTTCTCTCTAATATCACGTTTTCCCTTTTCTTTCTACTCTTTTTCCTCCGTGCGACTCTTCCTCCTTCACTTGTCAATCTTCACCCTTTTATGTTCAATTCCCATTCCTTCCTCTCTCCGCTCTGTCTTTGCCATCCTCGCTTCTTCCCTCGCCTATCTCTTCCTTCGTCCTCCTTTACTTGATTTCAGTTCCGATGCTTTCCTTGCTCTGACAATTCTATCTCTCCAAGTCTCACTTCCTCCTTTGCCTTCGTATTCTTATTTTGTCTATCCCACCCTCGCCGCCTCCCTCAGGTTAAAGCACACTCGTTCCTTCCCTCTTGCATTTTCTTCAGCCCTCTCCTGTCCAGAGCGTCTGTCCCCTCTTTTCTCCCTCCACTTTATTTCTCACATCCTAGCTTCCTTCTTCGCCTTCCCATCTTCAGTCTTCATTATTTTTTCAGAGTAGCAGTGGTACTTGTAACCCCAGGTTCATCTGAACGTGAGCTCGGTGGACTGCAGGCTGAAGTTGCCCTCCTCCCACAGCTCACTATCCTCCTTTAGGGGGGATGGGTAGAGAGTTGAGTGACGTCTGTATAACCGGGCAGAGGATTAGCTCCTTCATAATGGTGCTACCACATGAAGGCGTCCCTCTTCAGCAAGCATACCTTCGTCGCCCCTTTTCTTTCTCTCCTACGCCCTCCTTTGCCTGAGATCCTTCTGGTTTGGGGCCACCTGACGCCCTGTGAACCCTGACGAGATAAACAAAGGCACCAGGCAACTAAAAGGTGTTGTGGTTTCCCAGCGGAGGAAGAGAAGGGGTCCCGTCTGTATCGACCTGTGCCTTTGCCTGCCTGCGTGCTTCGGGTGTCTGATGGCGGGGAGGAAGGAAGGAAGGACGGAAGGAGAGAAAGAAGGAAGAGGGAAAAAGGCTGGAAGGAAGAAATGAGCGAACGAAATAGGGAAAGAAAGAAAGAAGGGGGGAAGGAATGAAGAAAGAAAATGGAGAGGAACGAGTGAAAAAAAAAAATGAAGGATGGAAGGAATGAGCGAACGAACGAATCAGGGGAAAAAAAGGATGAAAGAAGAAAACAAGAAAGAAAGGAGAAGGAAAGGAAACGGAAGAGAGTACGGGAACTAAGTCTGCGTAAGATAAAGACTAAAGGAAGAGTAAGTAAACCAGACTAGAGGGGAGAAAAATCAAAGAATTTAGGGAATTAAGAACCCTGAAGAGAAAAACCAAAAACAGGAGTATTAAAACTGTAAACTAGAGAGAGAGAGAGAGAGAGAGAGACCAACCGCACAAGCAGGGAAAGTGAGCCAGCCAGAGAGAAAAGCGACCACGCGAGAAAGGGAACTGAGCCAGGAAGAGAGAAATCCGACCCAGGAAAAGAGAAAACCGAATCAGACAAGAGGAAACCGAGACAGGAAAAGGAAAACAGAGCCAGAAAAAGGGAAAACCGGGCCAGGAATAGAGGAAACAGAGCCAGGAAAAGAAAAAAGCAAGAACATTATTTTAACAGAGAATACCCACCCAGGAGAAGAGAAAGCCAAGCCAGGAAAAGGGAAAACTGTGCCGGGAAAAGAAAATATTAAGCGGCAGAGTAAGGACAATCAGGACGACGGACAGACAAGCATGCGAGTGGGAAGGGATTTTGTTGAAAGCGTTTGTGTTTTGTTGTTGTCAGACTTGGTGGAATCCGCTCTCTGCTTGCCATTCTGCTTGTACGTCTCGCTTATCTCTGTCTGTCTGTGTATGTCTGTCTGTACTCGGTGTCTGTCTGTGGTTGTCTGCCTGTCTATCTATCTGTCTGTGTGTCTGTCTCTGTCTCTCTGTAATTGCCCTCCTGTCTATCTACCTATCAACTTCTCTGTATCTAACTGTCTGTCGATCTGTCTGTCTGTCTGTATATGTCTCTGTTTGCCCGTCTGTCGGTGTCTGGCTATCCATCCATCCATGTATCTATCAATCAATCTATCTTTCTCCCTCTTTCTCTGTCTCTGCCTGTCTGTCTATCTACCTATCTATCTATCTATCTATCTGTCTGTCTGTATATCTCGGTCTGCTGGTCTGTTACCCACCCAAATATCTATTCCTCCGTCTATCTATCAGCTTAGCAGGGCGAGTTTAGAGGATTTCTGAAATATGTGCCTCCTGCCAGTAAGAGTTGTGCCTTTATCTATTTCTCCGTCTGTGCACTATATTTGTCTATCTATCTGTCTGCTCATCTGTCTATTCATCTAACAAGCAAGGTGAGTGAGGAGGGCTACATACCTATCTGTCTGTCTGTCTATCTAGCAAACAGAGTGAGTGTGAGGGATATATACCTGTCTACCTTTCAGTCTGTCTATCTACCCATTTACTTATCTTTCTATCTGACAAGCAGGGTGAGTGAAGAGGAATATCTATCTATCTATCTATCTATCTATCTGTCCGGCTGTCCTCCTGTTTATGTATCTATCCGACAGGGAGGACGAATGATGAAAAATATCTACCAATCTGTCTGAGAATCTGAGAGGCAGGGTGAGTGAAGAGGGATCCGGCCGTAAACGCGTGTGCTACTCTGCTGTCGGCGTGGGTAACAGCTTTCTGAGTCGGCTGTCTGTTCCCACGGCTCTGAAACTTCATATAGACCCGCATTCTCGTCGGTTAAGGAGGCTCCCTAGCACCTTTTCCTTAGCGATTTGTTTTGGATATGGGTGGTTCATGTCCTTTTGTACGTTATTTATGCAGAGTATGAAGACATCAGAAGGACCTTTGCTGAAACTTGTTGGAGCTTACATGCAGTTTCACGTATGTTAGTTCATTTTTTTTCGAGTTTTACGCCGTGTCTCCTGAAACTTTTAACTTATACTAACTTGGAAGCTTATCTAATACATGAACTTTGAGCAAAATTCAGGGTAATGAGCTTGGAGTGTGTAATCATGTAAAAATAACGAAATCAAACTGGAAGCGAAATCGAACACCAGACTAATGTAAGCAGCCGCATAACTAAGAAAAACCAGTTCACTGTCAAAGCTCCATGGTTATGCTATTGCTTGACTGCATGAGCCTCGACAGATTTGCTCTGATCGCGTCTGTACAAAGTGAATGTGGGCGGTAAGGTATGTTGCGGTGCTGGAGGGGGTCGCCTTCCCTTCATGGCACAGGTGTAGTCGAGACGCTCCTCTCTTCGGTCATACAAACGTCCCTCACTACCCTTCCTGTCCCCCAAAAGAAGGATATGGACTGTGAGAGATGGGTTACTCTCAGCCTGCAGTCCACTGTGTTCACATTCATATGAACCTGGGGCTACAACTTCTACTCCTTCACATCATGTTGTTGTCACAGTTTCTTGAGTGATTCAGGAAAAGCCATTATAGAATCCACCATCCAACCTAGTATTACCCCACGAGGAGCATAGGGTCCCCTGGCTTGGCTGTTTGGTCCTGACGTTTAAGGTGAGGGTGACTAAGCTGGTCTCCCCATAACGGCCTGATCTGAACAGTAAACTCCTCAGACGTTGATCATTATGGGCTACATCCAGTCGGAAGCCTTAACTCACTAGACCACCAGGAGTCTAAGAAGTCATTATACGTACATACTAAAACTGTGCTTAATTGTGAAGCTAGAATAGTTATGGCCCGACTGAAACCATGTGTTCTCAGTAAGATAACTTAAGTCTGTGGGCATGTCTTCAGGGCCAGGATTCACTGACTTACAACAACCTCGCTGTAGTAGTTCATATTTTCGTTTGCAGAAAAAAAAAGAAAAAAAAAAGAGGCATAGGAATTTTCTGTACCGGCTCTTCCCTGTCCTTCTTATAAAAAATAAAAAAAAAACTCTTACGCCATAATTTTACATTCCTATGTATGATTTCATTTTGCAGGAACATCAAGAGCCATGATATAATATTCTGCTTTCTTATTTCTGTGTCCGTCATACAGAAACAAATCACACTTACAGCAGGGAACTGGTCGTATATTTGTTTGTGTATCCGACCCCAGAGCTGATAAGATGATAAATATTTACATCTTGCTATGAGCACGTACGGCTGCCGACATAAATACCGACCCACTTCCTCACGATAAATTATGAGACAGGGAGCAATGATTTCGAAAACCTAGTGACTCGCCCTTCGGAGCCTTACAATGATGCCAGAAAATTGTGTAAGAATTTCATAATTTGGGGGGTAAAAAGTGAAAAGATAATACTGTTTGTCACTGTACAGTCTAAGAAACCACTATCCTCTCAGTTCCGTTTGAAGAAAATTGACAGCTAAAGAAATACAGTGAAAGTCCTCACTCAGCTAAGGCGCGTTTCAGGCAGTTCGATTTTTCCGCTATGTATTCGTCAAACTTTGGGAAGACCCTCGTCTCGCTGTTTGTATCATTCACAGAAGACTGGGTTCTCTGCATATTGTCTTGCTCGCTGTCAGGCCGGCAAGGCAGGGACGGTGAAGACTGTCTGCTCAGCCCGGCTCTCTTTTGTGATATTTTCTTTCTGGTGTGTTTCCCCCGTCCTTTGATTTCAGCACTGCGGGTAACGTATTGCATTTTCTGTCCCAGCAAACAATTTTTGTCTTGCTGACGTAGCACACAACGTAGCGTAAATATATAAATGAATAGATAAAGGAACAGACAGAGATGATAGTGGATCAAGTAGGGAGATGAAAAAGTAGAGAGGTGGAAAAGTACTGTATATTCTTCTTCAATAAAAGTAATCTCGTCTATCTGCTACAGTATCATAACGTACGATCAGTATCTAGGACTGATTTAGGAACAAATAGAAAGTTAAGAGAGAGAGAGAGAGAGAGAGAGAGAGAGAGAGAGAGGGGGGGGTGTGTGTGTGTGTGTGTGTGTGTGTGTGTGTGTGTGTGTAGAAAATCCCAGAGAAGCTCCTTACCCTTATTCTACCTAGTGTCCCTCCTTGCAGGGACGTGCACAGACATATACTCCTTACAAATATCCTGAAACCACCGTCACTGCCACCCTGTAATTATGCGTCCGGAGACCCCACGCTGCCGCAGCCTTTTCCTGTCACCGCAGTCAGTCCCCCTCTCCTCACCGCTCCCCCCCCCCCTTTACACACACACACACACCTGCATCTCAGACCAACATTTCTTCATCCCAGAAAATTGTTCTTATATTACACTCCAGACCAATGTTCCTGCACCATATTCCCTACACCACACCCAGGAACAACATTAATACACTACACAATACAATTTCTACACTACCTTCCACGCCACTGTTTCTACACCCCGCCCCAGGACACTGTTCCTACATTACACGACGCTCCAGACCACTGTTCCTATATCCCAGACCACGCTTCCTACACCAGAGACCACTATTACAACAGTACACCCTAGACCGCAGCCAGTATACTTTGTTCCTCTATCCCAAACCACAGTTGCTAAACCCACAGGCTACCAGGCTTCCTCTCACCTCCCCGCACCAGCCCGATCAGAGGTCAACACGCACAGGCCCGAACACATCCCACCCTAATTTGGATAAACACACCCGCGCGTGACAATTACTCCCTCCTCTCCACGCTGCAACCTAGACGGGAGATAACAGGACCGGGGGGGGACGGTGCACATAAATTCCTTGTTAGCGACGGGGTAGGTAATAGGTACGCGAAAGCTGGCTCTAGAGAGATCTGTTGTTTTCACTATACCCTTTTTACTCTAACTTGGCCTAAAATTGGCTTCTTTCCACCTTAAATGCGTCGCTTTGACAACTGAATAGCACCAGAATATGTTGCTAGTCAAGAAGAAGTGCTGTGGAAAGCATGTAGAACTGTAATATTGTCTATTGTGTCACTGAACTATGTGAAATAAGCTGCAAAAGGACGAATGTCTGAGCCAAGATAAAGTAAAATGAGTATAGCTGAGTAGAAACTAACTCTTTAAAATCTTCCACCAGAGAATATCCATTTTAATTTTACCTTAGCAGATGGTGATGCCATAAAGAGGGATGCGGTGCACACTAGTGGGTTGTTAAGGACTGGATGGCAATAGATACTGGACTGGCAGGCTTTACCGAGAATATCTGGAGGTAAATTAACACTTTGAGGATCCTGGGACTCACTCTAAGCTGAATAAAATAATCTGACGTTGACTGGAATAGAATGCCAAAGTTATTAAGTTTTCTTCCTTTTTTTGACCATACCAGCTGTAAAATCGTCTGGTGTTATTAGGAATACAGTACTAGTTATCCTGACTATGAGAGAGTCATGGAAGTTATCATTTTTTGCCAATACAGCCAAGATATCCTTCGCTTCGCTGAAGAATTTGCCTCCTGAACTAAATTTTGTCGTCTGGAACTAGGTAGAATAAACTCAAATATAATATCATCGTACAGAAAAGGCTAATTATTTTACTATGATGGTGTTTAATATGTCTCAGTCTTCACACACACACACACACACACACACACACACACACACACACACACACACACACACACACACACACACACACACACACGCAGTAGAGATTATTCCTACGTACATCATAATTAGTGGATTCATATCGGTCCCCTGACTCGTATACATAATTAATTGGACAAGCGTATTACACAATCATATCTACACAGATACACATACACAGACACAATGTTCTCGATCTTACACACACACACACACACACACACACAGAGCTGCACAGGTTGGAATCACGTTAATTGAGTGGTAGAGGAGGAGCAGACTCGATTAACCTTCCTACCAGCATCAGTTGGGCTTGGCTCACTCACCGCCTCCACCCAGCAGCTCACAACCCTGCTTACCCTTAACCCATTCAGTATGATGATGTATTTGCTTAGTCTATCCTTCCTACCTCTAGACGATTTAATTCAATTTAGGTTTTTTCAATGTAGTGGATGAAGGCCATACGCAACCCATCAATCCACGGTCTTGCCTATTGTTAAGCCCATTACTGTGATTAAACGATAGCTTCTTGCTTCCTACAGATTATAATATTCAGCCTGGAAACTTCTTATTGTGTCGAGGAGAATGGAAGTTATATCTACGGCCTCCAGTCCGAAAAATCTTAATACTGATATAAATCGCTGGGAGGGAGCAAAAACATACGGCATTGCATTAAAGAGCTAATTCTTCCATATGATGAAGTTAGCTTTGGGTTTATTCTTAGTTCCACTGGCCGAATATATTAATCATAAACAGACTTGTCAGATCGGTGGGATTGGCTGTTGTCTCAGTTCACTCCTTCAGTACGAGATTTCTATCCAGAGTTCAATCAAAGTTCAATAAAGTCGTCTGGAAGAGGCAAAAAATAGTAGTTTTATAAAGGTGATGGATGGCCCCTGAACGAACACTGTTATTGTTCGTGATTTATCGTGAGCAAATATTCTTCTTCTGCTTTGAAGCTCCTGTCTGAAATTCGTTCCTCTTACTGAACTGATGATAATAGCAAACATATTCACCTACAATGCCTGGAGAATATTTTAAACATAATTTTTGGCCAGTGTTTGAAGTGTAAAGGCTGGTAAAGCAACGAGGCTATTGATTAAAAGTACGATGGGCAAATGTTTTCTTTGATGGCATAGTACTTGGCAAAATTGTAGGTTCGAGAAATAACCTTGTACAATTAATGAACCGTGTGACCTTGTGATAATTTTATGCTTGTGTGTGTGTGTGTGTGTGTGTGTGTGTGTGTGTGTGTGTGTGTGTGTGTGTGTGTGTGTGTGTGTGTGTGTGTGTGTGTGTGTGTGTGTGTGTGTGTGTGTGTGTGATATAGGGTTTCGTGTTAGCGTGCATTCCATAAATCTGTCACATTATCTGTCACAGGATATGATTGATTATGCCGCAGTGTACGTTTAATAGTTGGACTTTTTATGTATACTTAACCATGTGCGTGTTCTTTCCTCGTGTGTGCGTGTGATGTGGAAAGGGGAGCTATAAGTCTATTGATTGCAAGGGGTCTACGTGCGTGAGTAAGTGCGTGCGTGCGTGCGTGGTTCGTCTGGCGGAAGCAAATGAAATTACGGAAACACTATCCTCTAGGCGGCCCAGGATGACAGCCAAAGCCCTGCCAGTCACACCAACGGGAGACTGACACACTGGCAATGCTCAATTCGCTTTAACATGGGCTAAATTTGACGTTATCCCCACCTTGAATATTCACGTGTATCAAGAGATTAACACTACAGTATGGTGCCAGTGTCGAAGAAGAGCTGTGGAAAGGGAAGAGAGCTGTAGTATAATATTGTTTCATTCTGCCACCAAGCTCAATGAAATAAGAGGCAAAATAAACGAAATCACTCTGCCAAGATATGATGAACCAACTGAATTAACCGAATTCTCGTCGCTTTACTCTTTTTTTGCAAGTAATTTTAGCAATACAATTTACTATTCTTGGCTTTGTTGCTTATGTCTTCTTAAGATCGAGGTGTAGTAGTAGTAGGAGTAGCAGGAGTAATAGTAATAGTAGTAGTAGTAGCAGCAATAGTAGTAGTAGTAGTAGTAGTAGTAGCAGCAGCAGCAGTAGTAGTAGCAGTAGGAGGAGGAGGAGGAGGAAAAAAGAAGTCCCTGTTTCATCTGAAATGTGAACCCGGTGGATTACAGACTTGAACTACCTTTCTGCATTCCACCATCCTCCTTCTGGGGGATAGGAAAATAGTTAAGGGATGTTGGCATACCCAGGCAGTTGAGCCACCCTGGTTACATCAGTGCCACCACATGAAGGCGTTCCTCAATAGCACACACAATCGAGGAACAAGGCATAAAAAGCACACCAAAGTTTAGAAATGTGTCATGCGCAGGAAAATGCTGGTAAAGGGAAGGTGATTTACAGATCGTTCTAAACCTACCAGAATACGAGAGCAGAGTCTTATTCTCGTCGGCTTACGAGGTTTTCCGGCACCTTTTCCTGTAGGATGGGGGAGAGGAGACCAAGAAAACAGTGGAGAGACAAAATAAGATAGATAGAGTGAGAGAGAGAGAGAGAGAGATGGATAGGTAAATAGATAGACTGACTGACTGATAGTATGATTGATTGATGGAGCGATGAATGAATGGATAGATGGATGGATAGAGAGTGGTGTGTCTTGGGCAGAGAGAGAGAGAGAGAGAGAGAGATCGTTTAAAGAGGTAGCAAAAATACCTGAAAGATAGTTTTTGTCGACACCAACCGCGTTAGGATCCAACGTCAATCAATATAGATACACAGATACATAAATAGATATATAAAGATAAATAGTTACATAGACGTCAGTGGGACCAAGAAGAGAGTCATTCCCGGCAAGAAGATCTAATTTTAGTTACCTTCAATATGAGTCATTCAGGGGGTCCCGTCAGGTGTGGTCAGGAAGCAATTAACAAGCTTTTGATTAACAACGTTGAGTCGAGTTTGAGGTCAATGAAACCGGGATGAACTGGCTGGGTTTAATCCGATCCCGTCCCTCATCACCTCGTATGTGGCGATTGGAATATAATAGGAGTGTTATTCTCTTTAACTTGGCCTAAAATTACCACCTCAACCTCCTGAATGCTGAGCTATAACAAGAGATTAGCATGAGAACGTAAGGTAAGTCAGGAAGAAGTGCTAAGGAAAGGATGTATAATTGAAGTATTATCTTTTTCTGCCACTAGGTTATGTGAAATAAACAGACAAGGGACAAAATTTTGGCCCAAGTTAGAGTAAAAAGAGTGTAGTAATTTTCATGATCTGGCGATCACCGCAACATAGTAAGAAAAGACGCCAGCTAAGTAAAGGAATTAATCTCTACAATACGATGAAGGCTTATTTATATCATTTTCGCTGTTGTTAGATTTTCTTTAGCTTGGGAAAGGCCGCTAATACGATAATGAATTGGTGGTTAATGACAACTACACTGAACTCTTCTGGTTCGGCAAATCTCTCCTGAGCAGAATAAAATCACACTGGCGATGACGAGATCATATAATCGTTGTCTGACTGAAGTAATTAAGAATAAAGTGAAAAGGGACGGCGAAGGATTTAAAAGCAGAGAATGTAGCGTAGCCGGTTGGAAAGATTTTGGCAGAGGATAGAGTGTGGCTGGGAGGGACAAATGGTAGGGGGTCCGGTGCAGTGAAGCAGGGAGAGCCAATGAGTAGTGTGACGATGATGATGATGATGATGCCGGGGGTAGAGGGATGGAGGAAGGGAGAAACAAGTAAGTGGTACAGACTGAGGGGAGGCATAGAGGAAAAGAAAAGTGGTAGGAGAAAGGGAGTGAGAGGGAAGAAGAGAGGTGGAGACCGTGAAAGGGAGAGATGAGAGGCTGGACGAGACAAAGGGAAGCAGTGAGGGAGAGAGTAATAACTTAAGGGTGGCTGGGAGAGAGAGAGAAAGGTATGGTGGGAGGGAAACGGAGAGCGAGAGGAGTGGTAGGAGGAAGGAGGGGAGAGAGAAAGGAGTGGTGGGAGGAAGGAAGGGAGGCGAGACACTGGAGGAGTGGAAATGAGGCCACAGATATTGATGGAGGAGAGAAAGAGGAGACAAAGGAGACGGTAAGAGAGAGAAGTGATGGGAGGAGGCAAGGAGAGAGGCAATGGCGGAGTAGACGAGAGTCCGAGAAACAATGAGAGTGGAGAGGAAGAAACAGAGGGAGACAGTTTGGAGGAGAATAGGAGATATAGGATTAGAGGAGTAGTGGCAGGGGGTGGGAGGTAGGAGAGAGGCAATATCAGAGTGGAAGTGGGACTGGGAGAGCATGGGCGAGGAATGGAGACAGAAGGAGATAATGTGAGGGATAGGAGAAAGCAGAAAGAGACAGAAGGGGATCAAAGATGTGCTGGAGGCAAGCGAGGAGGAGGAAAAGAGTGGTAGTAGCGAAACAGGGAGGACAGAGGCAATATGGGAGTGGAGGAGAGATCGGGAGAGCATGGGCAAGGAGAGGCAAGCGCAGGTTGACAAGTGGCAGCTGTTACTCTCCGCTCCAGTGATCGTCGGAGCTGGCCTGTTGGTCGTATCTCCCAGAGGATTTATTCCCCCTTTGCCGGAACGCATCTTTTGTCATACTCTATTTCCTCTATTTCTTAAATCAACTCGCACCCAAAAAAGAGAGCGGTTCGCCACAACAGACATAATTTACTCTCCACGGCCGTATGTGTTCCTCTCCCGCAATCCATTCTCAAGCAAATGGAGGCCTTGTGCTCCTCAGTCCTATTTCAGCGCGCCGTTGTCATGCAAAATGCATTTCCCAGGTTCTCCAATTATCTCGGCGACCGTCCTGGCAATACAGTGTCTCATTCCCACCCTCTCTGCAACAGATATTATTCATTCGCCTCTGTATTTCTTCGGGTAATGCGAAAAACTGTACTTCTCTTAGTCTACGAGGCGTGCATTGTATTCATTGACGGAGAATTTATGGAGATGTTTTGCATTTCTGTGTATATTACCCGTGGAAGAGTTCATGCAAATCCTGCTCGGTTTAGAGTTGAGGACGTTGCACCTTCATGCTAGAGTCCATCTCGCCTAATATTAATTACTTCTCTCTCAGCCTCCGAACCAGATTTGGCTTCCGCGTAGTGTGTGTGTGTGTGTGTGTGTGTGTGTGTGTGTAAAGAAGATAGAATCATAGGCTACAAACCCGCAAAAAACCTGTTCTTTCAAAAAAAAAAGAAAAAAAAGAACAAGATATAAAAATTTAAAGGTCATTCCAAGAGAGATTGCACTTAAATGACTGGGGGCCATAGACAGAAGGAAAGAGACAGAGGAAGTCATTTCTACTGCATACATGAAGTACAAAAAATATCAGTTAAATCTTGCACACGATAGTTGGACAGAAAATAAATGAGTGTACACTGTTAGACGGGTGTTACGATCCCGCCGTAATGGAGGAGGGATGCAAGCAAACAACTTGGAAGTGACCACTACAACAGCAACAGAAAAAAAGATAAAGATGCAACAGTTCGGCGAAGAGAGAGAGAGAGATTGAAGGGAGTCAGTAAGAGGAGGAGAAATGATGCAAATAAAAGCCTTTGCCTCCACCCTGAGTAAAAGAGCTGTATGTTCGGAGCTTCCCCACTTACGAGAGTTATGATCCACACAGGAGCAAATAAGCTCCTTGTACAAAGCCAACAGCTGCGCGGGTGTAAATAAGACACGAAGCCAGCTTAGCACTCCCAATCTCTTGGAAGCGGTGTGTGTGTGAGTGTGTGTGTGTGTGCGACTTATATGAAAGTGTATAATTATCTATACACACTGAACGGCATTTCTTTTCTAATGTGACTGAGTGTACACGTATTATTAAATGTTTCTATGGATGTTTTCTATCTGTATTTGTATACTTGAGTGTGCATACTTATGTGTGGCTAGACATGTACTTGGATATGCAGAATTCTATGTACGTAATTATGTTTTTATGGATTCATATGTGTGTGAGTATACATCTTTTAATATACCCGCCTACTGAACGTGTGCTGAGACGAAGTGAGTACAGATATTGAACTTAAGGCCACCTGGTGACTTGTTTGGTGAGTGGTGTAGTGCAATAAGCGACAAGCCCTGCCTCAGAGATGGTCTACACGCCTACACCACACAAATGAATCTACGACACACCACCAGCCTCTGCACACACCACTGGCCTCAGCACACACCACCGGCCTCTGCACACACCACCGGCCTCTGCACACACCACCAGCCTCCCCACACACCACCAGCTTCCCCACACAACACCGACTCAACGCACGCACCACTTACCCCACTCCAAACCACTTACCCATTTCTTCACACTGACTCTAATTCGAAAACTTTCTTGTGTGTGTGTGTGTGTGTGTGTGTGTGTGTGTGTGTGTGTGTGTGTGTGTGTGTGTGTGTGTGTGTGTGTGTGTGTGTGTGTGTGTGTGTGTGTGTGTGTGTGTGTTTTGATACGACCCGCTATTTTTGCATATTAGAGATGCAATAACGTTAATATTCCAGCCTCACAGCTTCTCTATAAACTTCTGTATGATAACAAAGAAAGATAATAATTAATATCAACGGCAATCATTAACAGGTTAGAAATTAATTAATTAACAGGTTAAGAACAAAGGTGTCTGAGTCGGGTAAGTGTCACACTTAGAGCACGCATGTAAAATCAGTCCAATCCACGTTCTCTGTCGAACATTCAAGCTTATTATCACAGCAGCTTTCGCACTGGATTTCATTTGGGTGCAGAGAAATGAAAAATATCCCTTTGTTCCTTCAGTGGTTATTATCGTGCCCGTGGGAGGAGGACCCCAAGGACTTTGCTCCTAGAGGTATTCATTATAATGGCTCTTCACTTTGGAAGGACAGTGACACACACACACACACACACACACACACACACACACACACACACACACACACACACACACACACACACACACACACACACACACACACACACACACACACACACACACACAGTACTTTCGTAATAGCTTTGCAGTTTGTGATTATTATAGCAGTAAATCATTTAATTCAAGTAGTATCATTGTTATATCATTATGCAGATATCGATATTTTACACACACAAGTGCTTGCCTGCAAAATTTTGCAGGACTATCAAACAGCCTTTCTATCACAAAATGTTTGCAAATACCATTATCTTAGTTTCCATACCGTCAGTGAGCCCACAATGACCAATTCTGACCAAAAAGTCGAGAGAACGGTTTTTGCATATTATCGCGTGTCGCGATTTCCGACAATTTCGCTTTGTTGCTTCGCGCACGATCGACATTTATTTTATGACTGTCCCTGGACTTATCCCTATTTAATGTAAAAAGAATTAAGTCGACATTTATTACCGTTCTCATGAAAGAAACGAACAAACGCACAGACAGACATTTTCGTGTCACAATTTCCTAAAGTTTCGCGCCGTCACGTTGCGAGCGATAACCAAAACTTTTGTTTGGTGTTTTTCTGACACCCCCTGGACTTACCCCGACCTAATGCAAAAAGAATTAGGTCTATATCTACTACCGTTCTCGTGAAAGAAACGAACAAACGCACAGACGCACACACACATGCACGCTTTGACTTTGTTATTCAGATTCTTCTTATTGCTTTCATTCTCTTCTCATAGGGCAGGGCTATTAAACTACTCTAGAAGTAGAGTCGAACTGTGGAACCCAGACTAATAAAAGGGCCGTACATTATTTTACCTACATTTTCTTCTCTTCATCTAAACGCCTATACACAGAAAGAAACGAGAAATTCATATATTTTCCGCTAAATATTTATAAAAAAGAAAAGCAAAACTTTGTTTTATGCTGGTTTATTTGTCTATTTTCATTCTTCAGAGTGTGTCAAAGGACCAAACAAAAACGACTCAAGGGCCGGATTTTGCCCTTGGGCCGCCTCTTGAATAGCCCCGTCTTGGGGCCTGGCCAGTCACTGCTTTGAATTTAGATTGGTGCTTCGAGAGTACTATGAACTCTGGGAAAATGATAGTTCGGACAAGAACCGTGTTCACATTATGCATGGGAAGCCGAGAAGCATTCAAAGAGTGTATTAAGCGATATGAATGACTTCCTTTTTCCTTTTGAGTTGCATTTCATAACAAATTTTCTAATCATATTCCATGACTCTAGTTACGTGTTAGACGTCAGTGACAGTGTTGGGCTTGATGTGTGTGTCATTCCGTCATCGTGAACCATCATCAAGCTGTCAGACTAACCGCATCAGCTCGTCTGGCGTTTCTTTAGCCCTGACTTTGACTACTCTCGAACCGGGAGGGGGGGGGGTTAACAAATTAGGGATCGCGATAGTACACTTCCCCTCAGTTCAGCGTTTATCGGCAGGCTTCAGATTTCTAACAATAAGGAAACGCTGTCTTTCCTTATATTCCACTGGAGGGGCCTCTTTGAAGACGTACTACGGAATGTAGGTAACTAAGAGTTTCTCAGTAAAGTTTTGGGACTTAAGTTATTGCCGGAAAGTTGAGGCTTACCAGTATAAGCGGAATTTGAGACTATCAATCTGCCTATCTATCTGTATGTCTGTCAGTATCTATATCTCTCCATCTATCGGTCCATATATCTATAGTCAGACTCCTTCATCCCAGAAGGGGTAATCACAAACAGATTGCCTCCATGTCACCCGTCCTCAGCGATCAGGCATCCTTCCTTCCAGTTCATACCACCCTCACTCATATACCTTTTTACCCCATCCCTCCACATCCTCCTCTATTTCCCCCTCCAGTGTTCCCATGCACCTCACTCACACACACTGTCCTAGCCAGCCTTTCACTCACCATTCTCTCCCCATGACTGCACCATCAGGAACAGTTTGACCCCATCCAAAACCAAACCACCCGTGCGTACTCCCGCCGTGTTTCTCCCCTACGAGACAGGTGCAAGTGCTGCCATAACTCCCCAAGAGCGATCCCTGCCACCCAAACGACCCTGCCATCCAAACGACCCTGTCACCGAGAAGAAGCCCTGAATGTCAAGGCCAAGGTTCAGGTGTCACTTGTATCGTCCACGCGTCTGTAACACCCTCTTGACCCCCCCCCCTTCCCTCTCAAACCCATGACGAATTTGTTTTTTTTATTCATGCTATGTCTAGAATATTTTATTTAGCTTTGGAGAGAGAGAGAGAGAGAGAGAGAGAGAGAGAGAGAGAGAGAGGAAGTTTTCTCTTTCCATCCGGAGGGGTCAGACTATAACCTTCATTAACTTTTTCACTGAGAGATGCTATTTTCTTTAGGCTGAATAAAATCGTCTGGTAATAGCAAGCATAGAACACGTCATCACACTGGAAGGGTTAACCGCTTCAATAAGATGGCGTGATTTCGTTTTTTTTTTTTTTTTTTTTACTCTTACGACTGACAGTAGATTTTTATGTGACCTACCCTTGTTTCAGCATTTATTTTTTTCAAAGGCTTTTTATACATACAGTGGCGAGCTTTTATATTCATGTATACTACTGTCAGACGATTTTCTTCATCCTAGGAGAGAGCACTTGTAATGAAGGGGTTAAGGAAGGCTGTATCTTACCCCTCCAGTTCAACAGTTTCTCCCTGTTGCTGAATAAAATCGCCTGAGGAAGCAAGAGTATGGTAAACAAAACATCGCCGGATTTAAGGGGTTAGCCTCCTCCCTTCGCAGCTGTCATTTGTTATTAATCCGTACCATCTCCAGTCGATTATGTTCGATTTAAGGAATATTTTTCGATCTGGAGGAGTGTGGTATTGTCGTAGCTTTTCCTTCCACTACTATGGGAAAATGGAGTCCTTGTTAAATCGTCTGGTGGTAGCCTGGTAAAACTTAAAAATTACATCAACTTGTCAAAGTTTACCCCTTTTTGGACTATGACGTCTTTAGGTTTACTAACTCCAATCGAAGATTTTTTTTAACAACAAAGGGGAAAAATGATCTGAACTTTTTCAGTGGACTAGTGATTGCTTTTTTTTTATTCTTTTATTTATTTGTTTTTTTTTACTGGCGGTGTTTTCAGTCACCTTTGCCTCATCATGGCAGAACGTTAGATAAGTCTCACATAAGTAATTGTGTAATATTCCCTTCGAGGAGTAGAAGGGGTAAGTGGACCTGCCCGACTCATGACTGAGCTGATGTACAGAGTGTAATGTCTGGTGACCTGTCGCGTCTTTGGGTCTTGACATGTTCATCTACCTTATCACGTGGGGTATTTTGAGACTACTTTCAGCCCTCTAGATCTTCGGAAAGTCGTTATATGGCTGCTCTTATATGACCTTTATAATCTAGGCTGCCTTTGACTTTATCTTTGAAACTTTGCCTTCTAGAATGAAGAAGTGTCTATTACCGTATAAGATAATTCTATGCCAGTTTTTAGGCCTATGTACATGTTTCCAGAAAAATCTTATATTGTGGATTTTCTCCCCCGAATGTTACAAATTTTCTTTTCGTTCACATTTTATATATTTCATGGAGAACCCCTTTTTTTTTTCTTTTATATTCCACCTTCAGAATCTGTCGAGTTTTCCCATCACGACCTGAACCAACTTTCCACAAGGCTGGAGAGATGAGCACTGCATTATACCTTGAGAGCCAGATTTTAAAAGTTGGCCCTCGCAGACTTCACGGATAGCTTCAGTCGGCAATAACAAAAAGAGGAACCTTATAATAAAAGCAATAGTTCGCCACACTTTTAAATGCAAATGTCTCTCCACGCTCGGTAAACGGCGCGAGAACTTTGGGTAAAATTTTTGGGAACAAGGAAGTGGCGTATGATTTTCTTTTCCCCCCCTTTTTTTTTTTTCCTTTTTTACGTCGTTGTTGCTTTTTTTGTATCGTAAGGGAAATGTGGGCGTTATATGGTCACTGTTGTACTCTGTCGAAGGAAAGTGGTTGTACTCTCTCTCTCTCTCTCTCTCACACACACACACACACACACACACACACACACACACACGGCGAGCAAAACACAATACCCTCTCGCTCCTCCAGCGTGGGTATTACAAACAAAAAGAGTAGTGTGACATCGCCTTCAGTCAGTCATGTCTCCAGTCTCCTCCGCTTATCGTGTAATTTGTATACCCTTTCCGTTTCCGTAATAGCTTTGACAACGTTCCCAGCGATGAATTATGTTTTAGTTAACTTCTGCAACTACCACGCGATTATAACATTCAGTTATATATTTAGATGTGACTTTATCTGGTGACTGAGTTACTCTTATAAAGGCTTTGTCAGACCTATCTATGTTCATTTAAACTAGGCGAAGACTTTATCGCTTTTGCAGCCTATTCCCATTAAGTCATTGGCAGAATAAGATAGTGCTGCGGCTTTACATCCTTTCCATCATATTTCTTCGTGACTAGTACCATATTCTCCTAATCTGTTGCTACTGTTCGGTATCATAGATGGAGATTGCAATTTTATGTCAACGTTAGGTGAACATAGTATAGTTCAAAATGTCTCCCCTGAAGTGTATAAAGTCCTGAGAGAGAGAAAAGTAAAAATAAATCACTGTTGAAAGGGTAAACATTTTCTCAGTTCCCCCCTCATGAACCAACCAACAAAAGATCCACAGAAAACATGCACAATCGTGGCAATAATGAGCTCGGGGTTGTGAAAACGGGAGGGTATGTTAATTCCGGCTTATGTTAGTGTTTATGTAGGTTTCATCATTAACTTTTACTGTTTCCGGGCGTTAATGAAGGTTGGATTCTTTTTTCGTGTGCTTCTTTCGCAAAAATAATACAGATGAATAAAAAATAATAATGGCGATGGTTATGATGGTGCTACTACTACTACTACTGCGACTAATTATCATCATCATCATCATCATCATCATCATCATCATCATCATCATGAGGACGATGTTAAAAATATTTGTAATGAAATACTACTACTACTACTACTACTACTAATAATAATAATAATAATAATAATAACTGCAATGACATCAACTCAAACTCTATCAAAAGCTAAATTGCATGTTCTTTCACATCAGTTTATGTCTTTCATTAACATAATATAACCAACACAAGTAATTATTTGTTAAAAAATTCTATTATCGACAAGAATTCAGAATCCGTAACATTTTCTATTTTCAGTGTTTGGTGGATTTTCTGAAGTCAAAAATTCCCTCACAAAAATAGGAAAGAAAACTACTACACCTTTTGTACTCTAACTTGGCCTGTAATTAACACCTGTCCATCTTGAAAGCTGACTGATAGCAATGGATTAACGCTAGAACACGCTGCTGGTCACAAAGAAGTGCTGTGGGGAGGTTGTAGAGCAACAGTACTCTCTGATTCTGCCACTGAGTTACGTGCCTTAAGTTGCGAAAGGACAACAAAATCTTGGCAAGCTTAAGGAGAAAAGATTGCTATAAGTGCTTTGCATTCCCTGATCTCTCACTAATATTTCTTGTTTCTTGTCTCCCCCTCCTCTCTCTCCACACACACACACACACACACACACACACACACACACACACACACACACACACACACACACACACACACACACACACACACACACACGCGCGCGCGCGCGCGCGCGCTCTTAGTAATCATTTTCCAGCAAAATTATCACTGGGGCTCTGAAAAATGGAAAAGAAAAGAGAAAACAGAGAGAGAGAGAGAGAGAGAGAGAGAGAGAGAGAATGGAAAAAAGAAATCGGACTGCCTAAAAAAAAAAAGAAAAAAAATGCAGCTCAGCTTCCCTGTGATAAACAGAAAAAAAAAAAATAAGAACCTCATAGTTGAGACTATGCTGATAACAACCTAGTCCGTCAAAGAACAGACGATTTTCTTAAGCTGAAAGTAATTCTAGGATCCTTCGAATATTAACACCGAAATCAGTAACTCTCACATGATCGGAACAGCTCTAGTTATTTATTCTCGCAAATACCAGACAGTTATGCTCATCTAAAAGAGAGTCACACGAAACAGAGATTGTTAACCGTGCGAGATAATAAAGATAAGAGTGCATTTTTGTTTCACCCTGCGAGGTGCATAGTTCTCAAGAGGGGCAATTAGTGAGGCCAGCAGCAAGTAAAATGTGAGCCCAAACTTGGAGTAAATAGAGGTGTGCTTCGTTATTTATAAAGTTAATCTTCCTCGTTTATCTGCATGTTAGGATGTTGGCAGAGAGCACTTAGAGACTGTGTCTGTCTGTCTCCCTATTTCTGTCTGTCTGTCTGTTGGTCTGTCTGTCTGTCTCTATTTCTGTCTGTCCGTCTCCCTATTTCTGTCTGTCTGTCTGTCTGTCTCTCTGTCTCTATTTCTGTCTGTCCGTCTCCCTATTTCTGTCTGTCTGTCCGTTTGCATGTTTCGGTCTGTCTGTCTGTCTGCCTCACTATTTCTGTCCGTCTTTCTGTCAGGCAGTTATTCCTTCTTTTTTCTTTTCTGTTTTAGCAAGATCACGGCCCGTAATCTTACCTATATGTAACTTTGGCTTGCCTTTTCCATGCTCACAAAATCAAACCAAAGGAAATGGTACTCCAACATTATGCTTGATCGTAACTCCAAGCATTCTTTGTCTTCTACGCACCTCATTCCCCGACACACACATAAGAACACATTCATCTTCTCACACACACACACACACACACACACACACACACACACACACACACACACACACACACACACACACACACGCACGCACGCGCGCGCACACGCGCGCATTATCCCTTGCATATAATTCTTCCTCCCCACCCATTTTCAGTCCGCAAAGTTGTTTCATCCTTCATACTCTTTCTTACATCCAGCCAGAGTATATCACCTTTCTCTTCTATCATTTTCTTCCACACATCTGAACTCATGCTGCGTCTATCCCACATCTTTCTACTATTATTCCTTTATGCATCTTCGGCCTCGCTGTTCATTTATGCATCGTTTCTCTGTCATTCTTAGCCTCATCTTCTCTCTCATTTTTTTCTTCCCTGTCACCTGTCTCAACTTATATTCTCTTCCACATGTTTACTCTTATCATTGTCCACGTCGTCCTTCCCTGCTATTATTCTCTCTCTCTCTCTCTCTCTCTCTCTCTCTCTCTCTCTCTCTTCGTCTTCCTCACAATATCTCTCTCGTTAAATAGTCTTCCCCAGAAAACTGAATCCCTACAATCCCACATATATCCTCTTCACGTCATCCCCTTCGTCCTCCATCCTAATAATATCCCTACATTCCACACACATTCCTCGTCTTTACATCACTCCATCCCACACAGCGTACTGTTCATGCCATTAGCGTCCTCCTACATCATCCATCCTTCTCCCCATTCCTCTCTCTTGCAAGCTCTGTCTCCCTCCCTCTCACTCTCTTTCTCTTTTTCACACTGCCCGTCTCCCTCTCTTTAACACTCATCTACCTCCCCACAATCCCCATCTCCCTCCCTCTCATACTGTCCGTCTTCATTTTTCTCATATTCTCCCTCTCCATCCCTTTAACATACCATGTACCTCCTTCAAATACTGTCCGCCTCACTCCCCCCAACACTTTCCCTCTCTCTCCCTCTCACACAATTTACCTACCTCCCTCCCTCCCTCGAACACGCTTCATCCACCTTCCTCTACCACTTTTTATCTCCCTCCCTCCAACACTCCTCACCTCCCGTCCTCTAACACTCTCCAACTCCCTCTCTCTAACACTCCCCATTTCCCTCCCTCTCAAACTATCTATCTTCCCTCTTATTCAATTTCTTTCGCACCTTCACCCCTCTGGCCATTCTCTTCCTTCATACATAAAATTCTCTCTGGAACGCACTGTCATCTTCCCCTTCTATCAAAGCTTTCACTTTAATCTTTTCTTTCCTTTCCTTACCTTTTTTTAGACACGGATTTTCATGTTATTGACCATCACACATACTTACTGATTCAGAAATACATTACCACATCCATAAGCCACTGTATATTCACCATCCTTCACTTTCCGACACTGGCTGTCTCTTTGATGGACTATAAGTGCTGCATCTGCTTTCAAATGCATCCCATACTTGTATTTTTAACACACACACACACACACACACACACACACACACACACACACACACACACACACACACACACACGACCATCAAGTGATCCTGACCGACCCGGTGAATTATAATTACACACACACACACACACACACACACGGAAACACTCGTGCATATACAGGCTTGCATGACATTCACCCCTAACGCACTTAAAACTGTCGTGTATATAGTTGCCACACAATATTCTCTCTCAGAAGGTTTGCTGTCTAGTTAAGAAAAATATCACAACTTCCCATAAAGAGTTAAAAAAAAAAAAGTTAATGCGAGACGAGATCATATTTTTCCCTTAAGAGATGCAAAGTTTTCTGGAGAGACCATTAGACGAGGCAAAAAGGTGTAAAATATTAGGCAAAATTTGGACATAAGTATGCAGCATTAGGGTAATGTTTTGTCTTCATTGCCGCTTTTAGATAAGAGAAATTTAATATACACTGCTCTCTCCATCTAGTGTTGAAGAGGGATGCCTTCACGTGGTTGCACTGATATGACTTGCCCGGTTATGCAAACAGCCTTCATCTCCCTCCTCTTCCCTCCGAAAGGAAGATGACAGGCTGCTGGACCAGGGCAACTTCAGCCTGCAGTTCACTGGGTTCACGTTCAAATTACCTTGGGGCAACAACAGAAGAAAAAAATTATTTTTCTCTCTCTCTCTCACACACACACACACACACACACACACACACACACACACACACACTGCTGAGTGGCTGTAAAATGAGGCCTCTACCCTCGTTGATAAAAGGTAGTTTGGCAACTCTCATTAATATTATATGCTAAACACACGTACTGAAAATACGCCTTTGAAGGACCAGCAAACACATACTGATAACGCTTTCCAAAAAATTGCAGAAAAAAAGTTTGTATTAGCTAAACTCTATTTGATTTCAGATAAGACTGGGTCCATGGATTAATTTTTTATTTTTATTTTTATTTTTTTGGCTGGCGTACTTGCATTTGGGAAATTATATGTGTTACTTCCTTTTTTGCTCTTCAGTTATTCTATCCATGTATTGTTCTATATTTCTCGTTTTACTTCCATACTCCCCTCCCTCCCTTAGCTATTGCCCACATACCCACTCCGCCCCTTCAATATCCTCTCCTCCCCTTCAATACCCCCTCCTCCCCTTCCATACCTCCTCCTCCCTTTCAATACTCCCTCCTCCCCTTACAACTCAGCATTCATATTGGAGAGATAGCAATATTTGGTTTATTCTTACTACTCAGCATTCATGATGGAGAGATGGCAATTTTGAGTTTCTTCTTACACATCAGCATTCATGATGGAGAGATGTGGCAGTTTTTTAGGCCAGGTTAATGTAAAAAGAGCATAGCTAGATTAAAAAGGAATATTCATCGCTGCGTGAGAGAAATAAATGAAATATAATAAAGGGATTGGTGCAGGTAAGTGTTTCTCATTAGTTATTCCTTCCTCTTATCGGAGCAATTACCATTTAGAATTTTATGTGCATTATTAAAGACAGTAAATTACATTATTTACATCTCTCTCTCTCTCTCTCTCTCTCTCTCTCTCTCTCTCTCTCTCACACACACACACACACACACACACACCATCATCCCCAAGTATTTTCCATTTGTCTTCCTGCAACGCTCAACTTCATTTCACAAAGTCCTTCCATCCTTCATATTCTTTCATGCTGCCAACTCTAATAAATCACCTTCTCTAAATATTTCTTCTCCCAGACACATTCTTCTCATTCCAAGCGTCTCTGTCTCACACCCTTCCCCATCCTTCTTCACAGCATCCGTCTCATACAGTCATCTCACAACAGCTGCATCAGTCCATCTCTCATAAGTCACATTTTCGTCCTCGTCTTTTTTAGTATCTCTCTTACACTTATCTTTTTCTCACCACAACTTTCTCGTACACCCGCATTAAGTCAATTCCCTTTTCTTCATGCCAGCTCCCTTACTGCATCACCATTTCTCATCATCTTTCACCCTATTGCTTCTTCTTACACCCTGACTCTGTGCATCACCCCCACACACACTTCGCTTTCCTCCCTCACAATATTCTTCTTCTCACAATCTGATTCCCTTCATCACGCCCACTCATCTTTCTGTTTCCTTCCTCACAATATTCTCCTTTTCACACTCTGATTCCTTGCGTCACTCCTACACATCCTTCGCTTTCCTACCTCACAACATTCTCCTTCTTTTCACACTCTGATTCCCTGCATCATTCCCACACACCCTTCGTTTTCCTTCCTCGCAGTTTTCCTCCCAGACAAGCATCTTCCTCACCACAACGGTATCTCTCAGGCTCGCAAACTCTCCCTACCTTCATGCTATCTCTTTCCTCGAATACTCTTATCTCCATCTTTCTTCCAGCAATTCTATTTTAGACTCTTTCTCCCTCTCATTTATTCGATTTCTTTTGACACCCCTCAGGCCACTGCCCTCGTCCACACACAAAGTTCTTTCAAGAGCACTCTACTCTTCCCTCCCTGATATTTACTCGTTTACGCAACCTGCCCTGTTTGACCTTCATCGTGTAGCTCGATAGGTAACCTTTTTAGTAAAACAGACACAACATCGTAAACTACAGTCTACACTTCACCCATCAACAGTCTCTGCCTTTTTAAATAAAAATGTAACGAACTTTTTCTGTCTCCGAAAACACACTTTATTTTGCGGCACACACACACACACACACACACACACACACACACACACACACACACACACACAGGCGCATGCGCGTAAGAATAGTTACAAAAAAGTTGAGCTATTTTTATATACAATACCTGACACATACACGCCTTTATTCTTCCTGCATCGCACCCTCTATAAAAAGTTCTTTTTCTTTTTCGTTCTCTCTCTCTCTCTCTCTCTCTCTCTCTCTCTCTCTCTCTCTCTCTCTCTCTCTCTCTCTCTCACACATACACACACACACACACACACACAAGGCAACCTTCTTGTACCCGATCCCCCGAGGCTGGGCTTGAAGTGGGTTATGTTCCAGTCACCTCTCCCGCCACCACTTCCACCTCCACTACCTCGCCCTCCACACCTGCCCTTTATAATCCTTTCTTCCCATATTTTCACCCTTCCTTCACCCAGCCATTACTTCCTTCCTCCCTACCACCAGCATGCCATCACCAACACTCTCCCTGCCACCACCCCTTACCCTCGCCAGCACACCCGCCCTACATGACCCCTACACAGCCGTTCAGTCCTCTCTCTGTTACCATCGCCTCCCTCCCCCTCCCCCTGCCAGCACTATCGTCACCACCAACTACGTCGTTCCTCATAACCTCCTTACACATTCCCCCAGTCCCCTCCTTGCCACCACTCTGCCAACACCTTTCATCCCAGTCTTTTGCCAGTACCTTGCTACCACTACCACCACGTCCTCGTCCTCCACACCTGCCTTACACTACCCTCAACCACCCCAGCCAACTCCTTGCCAACACCCTGTCGCGTCGCCTCTTCGACTACCTTTGTCTCTTCGCATCCACCTTACATTGTCCATAGCCCCCTTCTCCATATTACCGTCACTGTGCCGTTACTCCTTTCCCCTTGCCGTCACCACCCATGTCGCATCCTTTATATCTACCTTGCTTATCCCTCCCTTTCCTCCCTACCACCACCCTACCATCATCTCTCCATACCATCACCCTGCCATCATCTTTTCTCCATACCATCACCCTGTCCCCTCTTCCTTCTTCACTAACAACAACACCCCTATCTCTTACCCCACATCTTTGTTGCATAATTACCCCCTCTTTCCCGAGCACCACCCTGCCAACATTTGCAGTCTTCCTTGCTACCACCTACTATGCACCCAGCTATCATTCTGCCTCCCTCCCTGCTACTTGCCTTGTATAAGCCCCGGCTCTTCCTTTTCTACTCCTGTCACTATCCTGTCATTACCCTTTTCTCTCTTCCCAACAACCCTGCCATCACCTCATCCTTCCCTGTCCCAAGCCTGCCATCACCCTTTTCCTCACTGTTTACCTTCACTCCTTTTCTTTTTTCCTCTCTGCCACCATCCTGCCAACACCTTCTTCCCTAGTTCCAAATTCCCCCCTTCCATCCCTGCCACAACACCCGTCCTCCTTGCCAACACTATGCCGACATCCGCCGCCTCTAACCCTTCCCTTACACCCTGTCACCACACTGCACCACGCCTTGCATAAACCCACCACTACCTCTTCCTACCTCCCTCCCTTACTCCCTCCCTGCCCCTCCCTCTTTCTTGCCGCACACCATCACCCGCAACACACACTCACACATTTACACACCTGCAGGTGTGTAAATATGTGAGTGTGCTTCAAGCATCTGGTACACGGGTGGGCACGTCTCTTTCTCTCTCTCTCTCTCTCTCTCTCTCTCTCTCAGCTAAAAAATACAACATAGCTCGATTTTTTTCCTTGTTGCTGTACCCACAAGAGCGGTCAAATATAGTGCTTGTCCCTAACTGGGCCACTTATTCACTCATACAGTAATTCATATATTGAGCTAGTGTGGCTTTTTGAAGACTGGGGTCAGAACCTTATTAAAGGGGTGTTAGGAATATCAGAGTCTGTGCAGTGGTAGTCTTTCACCAGCGTCAGGTTTCAGGTAAGATAGGACCCCCATGAGCCTCCCTCCACAGGTCTGGGATCAGCCCCATGGGTTTCTGCAAAAATCACTGGGCTCGGCCATTTTTTCTTTTACCTAGGAACACGAATTTTGCAAAGTGGTAAAGCTTCTTTAGACTAGATTATGAGCATACTGTGACCCCCATGGGTCGTCCCCGACGGATGGTGGAGGGAGGTCGTGGTCCCAGACAACGCTGTTATGCTCAACCTTAATTTTTAACCCAGGAACCAGAAATTTTGCATATTAGTAGACTTTTACATCGTTCACGTTTTAGGTGGGATGGGGCCCCTGAGGGCCACCTCCCACAGGGGTGACGACCCTGGTGGGTCCCAGCCAAAATTTTTACTCCCTGCCATAGTCTGTTATCTAAGAACAAGATATCTTACACAATAGTAGAACTTTGCTTGGCCAACTTGTTTTAGGCACGGTGGGATCACCAAGGACCACTCTAACTAGGGGAGAGGAAGCGGCCCCCAGGAGGAAACAACGCCATAGTTCTTTTTAATCGAGGACCAGACTTAGCCAAAGTCGGACGCATAGGGTTCGCCTCTCCCTCGCAAATATTTATTCCTTTCAAGTTATATGTGTTGGTGCTGTAATCAGCTTGTCTTTTATTCTTGTATATTCAAGTAAAGTCAAGATCAAATTATTTTATATCTAACCTTTATTTTAAATCCAATGTGATAAGAAGGAAACGACTCTGAAGACAAAAAAAAAAAAGTCACACGTACAGCACATACGTTTCTAAAGATAGTGGTAGGAAGCTGGCTGGAAAACACAGATTAACAAGCTTCTTTTCAAACTACAGCACATGTTTCAGGGAGCCATTACTGGTGAAAAGATAGTATACCATTTGGAAAATTTTTAGTTGACTGCACATACACAGCATGGAATCTGGGAGCCAAGATAAAGCTTTGCTAATCGGCTTGCGTTTTCTTGTTTTTTCTCTATCATATTCTTTTCTGTGACCTGACTAATAAACAATTTTATTCAAAGCGTTTGGTAAAATGGCTGATGATAAATATGTGTTAAAGGTGATAGGTTGGGAATTACATGGACCAGATATTGTTGGTTAGTTACCTGGCTGAATAATAAAAAACAGTGTGTAAAAAGTGCGGTGCCAGGAGGTTAGATTTGGGTCTAAGCGCTTTTCTAACTGTACGAGTATTAATGATCGATAATAGTATCATACTCTATAACTACAGGAAAAAATTACAGTAATATTTAATAAGGAAGTACAGCGCTCATTTGTTCGCAAAATATTTAACGTGAATATTATAAAATGTTCCGTGTCCCTATTGGTAACTGAAAAAATTGCTAGGAAATGTCAGGAAAAAATTTATAGGAAACTATTATGCTTTCAATGTCTAGGTTTGACAGCATCAAGAGAAGCAAATTCTATAATTTTAGTGAAACAGCCATGAAGGTTAAGAGAATGTAATAATTTATCAGTGGGGCCTCCATAAAAAATAGCATAGACATTAACATATCCCTCTCACAAAGGTAAGCATAGTATGACCAAACCTGGAATACTGAGTGAAATATTGGGACTCATGTTTGTGCAAGGACAGCTAAATCAATGTAAATCTGGACAAAGCTGATTAATTACAGTAATTCCATTCAGTTCGTGCGAAATCCAAAGACAACTGATTAAAACAACTTGATGTTTACTCATCGGAACGTCGATTGAGAGGGGATCTGAGAAAATACATTAAAATATTCAAAAAGTTCAGTATTTATAGATTAGTAGCATCTTTTTTTTTTTTTCCTAGATATGACCACGAGAGGAAAGACTAAAACTCATCACACACACACACACACACACACACACACACACACACACACACACACACATACACATCCAAACGCGGCGGTCTCCCCAACCCTCACGTTCACCACGCATCTCTCATTAAATTTCTCACTCCATTAGACTTTGATTTTTAGCACCTTCCTTTCACCCTCTTCTTTGCCCCAGACTTTATCACCGAGGACCCCTTAAATAATTGCATCCCCCCCCCTCCAAGACAGAGGTCACAGTTTATGGGATGCTGTGTATGTGGGTTCTAATGCTGTGGCGTCTGGAAGATCAAGGGGTTCAATTTAATACCTGTCAGCAGTATGAGGTTTACTTAATGCAAGAAAGGAGTTTTTTGTTGTCTCATTCTTCTCGTAGAATATGATCAGCATTAGTTAGTTTACAATCAGGTCTCCAGGGAAAGTGATGGATTAAGTGGAACAAGAAACAAGTAAAACACACACACACACACACACACACACACACACACACACACACACACACACACACACTTATTGTATCTTCATCCACATATACATAGCCTGAAATTCTTCTCAATGGTCTAATTCGGAAAGTGATGGCAGTCTTCCGTGTTAAAATTACTTTCAGCTTATGTAACGAAAAGAAAAATAATGAAAAATGAAGCTTGCATTCTTGCGTCTAAAGTGTTGTCTTTGTCTTTGCACATTGTTACATAAAGGATTCGGTTGCATTTCCGGCTGTACGTCGACAACTTCGTAACAATTTTATCTAAAACAATAAAAAGAAAATGTGACATGCGCAAATCCAGTCGCTGTGGAAGAGGTTTTAGAAAGGTCCATAAGAGGGAAGAAAATACGCCCAGTGGATGGTGGACTGAACTGCTTGAAGTGAGAAGGAAAATAATAAAATGACACAGGCTAAAGGGATCACCAAATCAGAGGTGTTAGAGGTGTTACAGGACGAGAATACGCACTGTGGGTGGAACCGACGCCTCACCCCTTTCCTCGACAACTTCCGACTGTGCCGCGGGGACTCGGAAACCCACTGAAGGAAGGGAATGCCAAGGCTCCATCAAACTCACAGGAACTTTGACAGGTGCTTTGAGTCTCAGCCAGCCCCACCCAGCAGCCGAGTCAGACCAAGTTGCAGCCTCGAGAGTGACAAGTTCGCACGGTAGTTAAAACTTGGGGGTCAACTCGTACGCTCTGGGGAAATAATGGTTTCGCCTTGTAGCTCTTTACGTCAACGAGTTTTGACCATTTTTTTTCCCCTTGAGGAGACTGGCATGCGTGAGCGACAGCCACATGGTTTCTTGTTGTTGATGATGACGTTGGTGGTGGTGTTGTTGTCGTTGTTGTTGGAAGTCACGAAGCATAAGTCATCACAACTATTATAAATTCTGCTGACGCTGCTGCCGCCACCACCTCCATCACCACTGCCACTACTTACTAATACTTCTGCTATTATTATCACTAACGTATGTTGTATGCAATATAATCATATATATTATGAAATGAATGTCATTGGCTAGTGTACTCCTGCATCTACAGCAACAACAACTACTACTACTACCAGTACGAGTATCTAAGATATTTACATCACCGAAATTTGTAACTCTGTTAATAATTTTCCCAAGATGTATTTTTTTTTAAAGAGGGAATACGTTAGCAACATACATGTTTCAATCCAAGAATATACCAACATGGCTGGTGAAGTGTATGTACAAGCGAATCCTTATTTCATATTTTAAAAAAAATGATAACGTGATAGAACACTTAAGGGGAACTCAGTCATACCAACCGACAACTGTAAATGCAGCGTTGGCAATTAGGCAGCACAAAATAATTTCAAGACAAAGACATGAGTTAGATATGAAATTAAAAATCGTACCCTTTCCATCCAGTGACATTTTTCTACCTGCAAATTATTCTGGTCAGGTCAACATAGAATTTTCGAATCAGGTAAGTTAGCCTTCATTATTTTATACCTTCATAACAAAAATCTCCCATTATAAATTTAATCGTCTGGATATAAAAAATAAATAAATAAACACAAAGAATATGCTCTCAGGTTGAAAGTGTGAAAGTGAGTCCTGGCTCCTTATTCCCGTCGGTTAAGAAAACTCCCTAGCACCTCTTCTTTGGCGATTTACTTTTCCATACAATTAGTTAATTTAAATTTGTATGTGTTTATGGCGTGTATGGCGTTGTTCGAATTATTTAAAAAATACAGGAGATAACAGTAAGGAGTAATAAGCAAAACAAATCGCTTATGAAGAGATGTCACGGAACTTCCTTAACCAATGAGAATACGGGCACTGGAAGCCTGGGAGTGTTAATACGAAGCACATATTTTTACCTTCAGTACAGTGACATGACGATGATGATGGTGATAATGATGATGATGATGATGATGACGATGTGATATAATGCCAAATTGCCTTCCTCACCACCACCCCAAGCAGATTTTCGAAGTTCAGGGGTGTTGGGCATTTTTTTGTTTCCAGTAGGGTCTATGTTAGGTTAAGTTAGGTTAGGTTAGATGAGGTTAGGAGAGAAGAGATTAATGATAAAACTATTGGGATCATCCTGGGAACAGTAAACGTAGAGTTCGGTGTTGACATGGCTTGCCGTTTGGAAATATATAGCCTGTATAGGTTGTTGGCACACTGAAAGCAGTGATGAGAAATAGGGAGGTGAGTATGGAAGTTAAGAAGTCACTGCATGATGGTATTGTGATCCCTACCCTGACGTATGGAAGCGAGGCGTGGACCTTGCAAGAGGGGAACAAGTCAAGAGTGAGAGCAGTGGAAATGAGTTACTTGAGAGGAGCATGTGGAGTGACATGGAGGGACAGGTTGACGAATGAAGAAGTGAAGGAACTTTGTGGGGTAGATGTGGATGTGGTTGAAAAGATTAGGAGAAATCACTGAGGTGGTTTGGACATGTGGAGAGGATGGAGAATGAAAGACTGACTAAGAGGGTGTATGTAGGTGAGGTGGAGGGAGGGAGAGGGAGGGGTAGACCGAGGATGAGGTGGAGGGATGGAGTTGAGAGGTATATGAGGGAGGGGGGGTGAGTTGGGGGGAGGGGAGTCAAATGGTGGGTGACAGAGTGACTTGGAGGCGTTTTGTCTGCGGCCACCCTTTGCGGGATTAGGGCGTCGGGCTATAGATAGATAGATAGATACACACACACACACACACACACACACACACACACACACACACACACACACACACACACACACACACACACACACACACATCAAGAGGAAACTGATTTAGAGCCCCAGTTTATCATCGTCAGGCCATAAAACACCCGAATCACACCAAAAAAAAAAAAAAAAATCGCGTTATAAAATGAATTAGTTATTGCGATTCATTACGGAGTTAGGCAATTAAGCAGCAGCATTAAAAGAAATTTATTCAAAAGTCTGGATTTTGAGTAAGGAGGTCAATATATCACTGAGGCGAGAGCAGAAGGCAGGGGGGAGAGGAGTGGGTGAGGAAGGGTGAAACAGGAGGAGAGGGATGATGTAAGGGGGGGAAGAGGAAGGAAGGAAATGCAGGGAAGAGGGTGAGGAAGGGAAGGGAGGGAGTAGGAGGAGATGATGAAAGTAAGAGGGGAAAGTGGAAGGAAGAAGGGAGGAGGAGGAGAAGGAGAAACAGTAGAGGAGCGGGGTGGTAAGAGGGAAAGAGAAAAGAAAGAAGGAGGAAGGAGGGAGAAGAAAGAGGAGTAAGTACGAAGGAGAAAGAGAGAGGAGGAAACGAGAGGAAAGGGAGGCAATAGAGGAGGAAAAAGGAAGAAGCAGGAAAGAAAGGGGAGAAGGGAAGAAGGATGCAGGAAGGAGGAGGGGAGGGGAGGTCACAAGAAGAGAAAGAGGAAGTAAGGGGGGAAGAAGAAGGAAGAAGCAAGAAGGAAGGGGAAGGCGGGAAAGATAAAGCAGAAAGGAAGGAGAATGTGTGAAAACAGGAGGAGAGGGGGGAGATAAGCGGTGAAGAGGAAGAAGGACCTAGGAAGTAAGGGGAGGGAGGGGAAGGAAGAAACAGGAAGGAGGGAGGAAACAAGAAGAGAGGGAGGAAGTAAGGGGGAGAAGAGTATGGATGAAATAGGCAGGAAGGGCATGAGGAGGAAATGAATATGAGGATGTCGGTGAGGAAATAAGGGGGGGAAAGAGAAAGGAAATGAGGGGGTAAGAGAGAGAAGGAGATTGCAAGGGAAAGAAGGGGATAGAAATAAGGGATGATGGCTGAAGGAAAGGGAGAGAGACGAAGTAAGGGCAGGCAGAAAGAAAGTAACGGATGGAGAGAGGAGGAAGTAAGGAGTGGTGGGAGTCAAGGCAGGGAGGAAGGAGGGCCAGAGAAGAGAGAAGAAAGCATGGGGAGGGAGGGGAAGGGAGTAAAGGGAGAGAGAAAAAAGAAGTAAAGGATCAGTGTGAGGAAATAAGAAGCAAGAAGGTCAAGCGAAGGGAGAAGGGAAGTCAGTGAAGGAAAGAAATAAGGGAAGGGAGGTGAAGGAAGCAAGGGGGGAAAGGGACAGGGGGTACGTTGGAGGGATAGGGTGGGAGGGGAATGAATGAAGGAAGGAAGGGGAGGTGAGTTACGGGGGTAGACAGGTGGGATAGGGGGAGAGAGGAGGGAGGTAAGGGGAGGCGAGGAGGAGCATAGGCAGGAGGGATAGAGTCGAGGGAGTAGTAGCCAGAGTGATTGTGCAGTTAATGAGGACTATAAATTACCAACCAATTAGCTCATTAAACCTCCATGCACGAGTGTGTGTAATTGAGGGTACATTGACGTCATTAGAGGGGTTAGAGAGGGACGCTGTACACTCAGGTAGCACACCGTGCATAGCAAAGGTTAAGCCAATTAGTGAAGACAAAAGCACAGTTAAGAAGGCTGTGGTGACGAGGTACAGTTACGTCAAAAACAGCAACAGAAGATGGATTTATGTAATGAGCTTAGTGTCAGCATGAAAACTGTGTATATTTCATGTACGTAGAAAACGGAGGTGACTGCAAAAATTGACTGCTTTAGGTTAATTGGCACCAAAATACTGTACATCATCTACAACAACAACAACAATAACAGCAACAACAACAACAACCATAAAAAGAGGAAGAATAAGAACAAGAACAAGAAGAAGAGGAAGAGTTCAGACAAAACAATACACAAGTGACACCTTGAGAGAAAAGGAAAGTGTTCAATTAAATGACATCATTCCAGATAGGAAGAAAAAACTCTCAGATAAGAAACAGAATTTTTTTTTTTTCGAGAAAATAATGGCCAAAGAATAAGTGACAAAAAAAAGAACAATAACAGTATACTGTGCACCTTATACCAAGACAGAAAAGGCAACTTATTACAGAAAATGAAAGATAAATCAAGCTACACCAGCGTAATATCAACACACATACACACACACACTACACACACACACACACACACACACACACACACACACACACACACACACACACACACACACACACACACACACACACACACACACACACACACACACACACAAATTCCAAGAGTGAACACCTAGCCAGAGAAGGAAAATGACAGCCATAAATCAGGTGGCACCAAAATAACAAAAGAATAATAATCACGAATTAGACTGGCGACCAACAAAAGACATGTGATTCAGACAAAAAAAAAGGGGGGGGGGGAAGGTGTTCTTGATAATGACACCCATAAATCAAGTGGCAAAAAATTATGACTCGAGAAATTGGCGGTCGTAAATCACAAACACACAAAAATCTATAGGTGATGAAAACACACGAGTGACACTTTGAGAGAAGAGAAAAAATAATTAGATAATGACAGCCATAGATCAAGTGAAGTGAAAAAAAAAAAAATAAAAAAGCATAACAATCTGTATTTAAAAAGTGGCAACTGTAAAAAATAACTGACAACTAGAATTTAAAGAAAAGAAGATTCTGAAAATCTACAGTCATAAATCACATGACAAAAACAAAAGCAAAAATATGAGTTTTTTTTTTTTCTAATGGACATTAAAATGAAATGGCAAGGTGACTCTACAAAATAGTCATTGATGATGAACAAAAAAGAAATCACATAATAAACAGGACGATGATCCCAGGAAATGACATCTTTAAACCAGGTGACAAAAATGAAAAGTAAATTTAAGAGGGATAATGTGCGAGTGACACCTGTATGAAGAACTAAGGTAATGCTTCAAAACTGCAGTTATAAATTTAGTTAGAGAGAGAGAGAGAGAGGGGGGGGGGGACTGTTCTAAAACTGTCCACCACAAAACACAGAGCCAACATAGAGACATGAGCTCTAAATAATTCCTCCTTCCCCACACCTGACCATTCCTTTGAGGTTAATAGAAATACATGTCTCAGAGCCGGCTAGACTCGACTGCGGTAGCCCTGCATCTACTCAAGGCCGAAGCCATCACGGAAGACAAATGATGACAGATGGGGCTGTAAAAGATCATGGTCTGTCCTCACACGCAATGCTGTCCCGATTCAGTTGACTCGGGACGTAGGGAATGCACCAAACACTGGGTAGGGAATGCACCAAACACTGGGTACTTAGGGAATGCACCAAACACCGGGTACTTAGGGAATGCACCAAACACTGGGTACTTAGGGAATGCATAAACACTGGGTACTTAGGGAATGCATAAACACTGGGTACTTAGGGAATGCACCAAACACTGGGTACTTAGGGAATGCACCAAACACTGGGTACATAGGGAATGCACCAAACACTGGGTACTTAGGGAATGCACCAAGCACTGGGTACTTAGGGAATGCATTAAACACTCGGTACTTGGGGGTAAATATTTGACCCTAATGCAAAAAAAGATTTCCCTCGACAGTAATAAATTCTAATCTCTTACAGGATTAAAGGGGAGACGTTTTTAACTTGGAAGATTAGATACAGCTTTAACCAACTCCTCCTTCCCTAAATAAAATCGTGGAATGAAACTGTGTGATTCCATACTCTACTCACTTTAAGCGGGTGAAAATTGCCTGCTTTCCATCTTCACTGCTGACCTATAGTAAAAATTAAGCCCCATAATATGGTGCCAGTCACGAAGAAGTGCTATGGAAAGGATGTTCAGCTGTCGTATTATATTATTACTATGCCTCTGAGCTACGAGAAATTAGTTACAAAAAGACGAAAACCTAGGGTATGATAAAATAAATGAACTATTATATTGAAATGAAAATATCGTCACAATACTGAAGGGTTAAGGGATGTGGATGGCACTGAGTTAGCCAGAAATTAAGAGACGTATCATAAGTGGCACTGAGGGTTCGTTGCATTTTTTCCTTAGCGATTCATTTTTTTTATTACATTTGATGTGAATGGCAGAAAGTTTCCAAAATAATAAGCACCGTATTGCAAGTGGCATAGAAATCCTCTTAGCATCAACTCCATAGTGATTCATTTTATACATTGCACCTGAACATTTTGCCCTGGGGTTTTAATATAGACATAATTTGATTCATCGGTAAAATGTAAACGGATATTGAGGTCCAATGTGCAGAGTAAATCGCTTTTAAATAGATGTTACGAAATCTCCAGTGCCCCTTAGCATGCGACTCAATGGCTGTTTAGCGTTTACCTCTCCTGATATACCATCCAATTAAGATAATGACACCGGCTCATTATTTACCAGAGGACAGTCATTAGCCTCTAGTTGAAGATTAATAGCTAACACACTTAGAACACATGGCGATTAAAAGGATGAGGGTACTTTGTTTTGGACGGAAATTGGCAGCTACTGTTTACTGCCATGTGTATTGTCTGCCAGACCTATTCATTACGATGGTGTTTAAGTTTATGGTTTATACTTGCAGCAATTTTTAAGTAGCTTCGAAAATATCTGTTTATGAGTAAAAAAATATATACATACTCCCGTTGAAGCGTTGAAAATAAAAATTATCACGATTAATGGTCTATAGTCTAATCACTCTAATTAGAACAAGGAGGGCTGAGAAAGTGCAACGCCTACGTCCACCATCTGGTAGCCGAATTTGTCCTGTAACCTTCACATTCGATAGCTTTGGCTCCTGCTATCATAAAACGACTTCATTTAGCTTGGGAGATATCTGTTGAGTTAAATGAGTTGCTGACAATCATATCTAACCACTCCAGATCGAGAAAGTCTAGTAAGTTCAGTCAAATCGTCTGTTTGTAGTAAGACTGAAACACGTAATACGTTATCGGATTGAAGGGGTTAGCTTCCCTGGCGGCTAAGGCTACTACACTCACTTCCGAGAACATTTTAGCTTTGCATTCTAGCTTCCACATACCATCAATTGCAGTTTAGGGAGAACCTCAAGTACTGAAGGGGTTAACGAAGGCTGAATCTTACCCCTCCTGTTCGTAAAGTATGTCCTACGCTGACTCTTACTCGTCCTGTTTGTAAAGTTTGTCCTACACTGAATCTTACCCCTCCTGTTCGTAGTGTCTGTCCTACTCTGAATAAAGTCGTCTGGCTTTAATACGAAGAGAGGATACAAGTAAAAGATGTCGACGCAGTGAGGCGGTAAATAATGCTCTTTTTACGGCCTGCAGACTCCAGGACGATGACTTTTTCTTCTTTCTCTGTCTGTCTGTCTGTCTGTCTGTCTGTCTCAGTCTGTCTGTCTGTCTGTCTGTCTCTCTCTCTCTCTCTCTCTCTCTCTCTCTCTCTCTCTCTCTCTCTCTCTCTCTCTCTCTCTCTCTCTCTCTCTCTCTCCAGCTTACGAGAGGCTAATGGAATGAAAGGGATTAAATTCAGTCTTTTACCACTTCAGTACAAGAGATCTTCCATAAGCTGAATAAAATCGTCTAGTGTCAATAGGAATATAAGATAAATGGTCATTAACAAGTTGCAAGCTAAATTCAATAACAGTATTTAGTCAACACATTAAAATATACAGTATTGTTTAGAAAGGCCTTTTCTCTAAATACATTACGGAATGACGTAGTTATTGCACCGCTGGAGGAAAATTAGTTTATATATATTGCTGTCGGAAGCAGAATACTTGTCTTGCAAATGAAAGGTGAGAAAGTTTCTGTCACGCCCCTGGAGTTAATTAGTTAGATAATGTTTTTTCATATACGTTGTGAGGGCAAAATTGCTTACGTAACTAATAATGGCTTTTTATTATATCTGTCTGACCTCGCTGAAAGGCTGAAACATTTAGACATCATATTACATTGCACATTTTATTACCTTTTTATGGTCGTTTCACCGTCCAGCTTATTACAATATAGTTTAAAAAAAAACATATTTTTCCTTGAAATGGTACATGAGTATCCATTTGCCCCTTTCTACGAAGAGATTCTCTTTGGTTGGGTAAAATCTAAGGGTAGTTGCTGTTGTTATTGCTGTTGAGTTACTCCGGTCTGTCTGGCTGAGCAGACCCATCAACCACAAGCAGGCAACAACTGCCCCTGCAGGACCATCCCGGGCAACAAATCGATTTTCCTTTGTGGCAGACATTGTCTTTCCACAGCGTGACACGGGGAAAAGTGTGAAGGTTTGACTCCTGGATGGAAACCGCATTTATCTGTCTCCACTCATTTAACAAGGACATAATAGTATGCCCAACCTCACGAAATATTTGGTTATATGTTTACCACCCAGCGTTGAAGATGTTGCCTGGGTTACAGGAAAGAATTAGGCTTGTCATTCATTGCACAGTAGAACAACCTGAAGTGATAAAAGGAGTAATTAAAGGGACACGAAGAATGGGAGAAGTATGATGAGAGAAGGGCAGGCACAGAAAAAGAAAGTTAAGGGAGAAGGAAGTAGAAAACACTACAACAAGTGAGTCGATGATGGTCGTCACCGCCTTCCACCATATGAGGGTAGGAAAAATAAAATACATCACTAACGTAATGAGGAAGTTGCTTAGCCCCGCCATCTTCATTATCCAGGTGTGTGTGGAAGAGAGGAAATGCGCAGAGAGCGAAATGATTACCGAAGCAAAAAGAGAGAATGGTCTAAGGGTTCAGAATAATTCCTCAGCCTGCAGTTCCGTCGCGCCTCGCCTCTCCCCAGACGAATCCGGCCCACAGCGTCTCATTAGGCCGGATTAAAATTAGACCGAACCTTACGTCACTGCGGCACCCCACCTCTCCCCCACAATCCCTACCACTCCTTCTGTACCTCTCCCCCTCCCTCTTCTACCGTCCTCATTTCCCCCCTTCTCCGCCCTTTTCTCAGGTCATTACAGAACAGTGCATAGTAGACCCCCGGCGCCGCTTACTAGTTAGATAATGCGGCTCTCCAGCTAACATCTTATCCTCGTTAGTTTTTTTGGTACTGAGAAAAATGATAATGATGTTAAGTTGCCTGGTAGTCTAGTGGATCAAAACGCTTCAACCTGGTGTAGTCTATAAATTTAACGTTCTGAGTTTTTTTTTTAATGCAGAAAAGAGGAAACCAAAGTTGTTCCTTGGGAGATAAAAGTAGGGAAAAGAAATCCAAATACAAGATCCCTCTATTTCCAGTTGCGTGTAAATAAACAGCGGCTGGTTCATAGAAATAACGTTGATAAACTGGATAAAAGAAAACATAGGAAAAAAGCCAGCGTTCTCCATTCCTCAAACCTTCAGGCAATCTCTTTAATGATAAGCCTCGTGGAGTAAGAAATTTTAGCCTCGTCAGTCCATGAATGCAATTTTTATTTTCCTCTTACCACCTAAAGATTATTTTTTATATTAAGGAAAGACTTCTCGTGCTGAAGAAGCTAACGAAGGACATACCGATTCCTTCCAGTAAAAATAGATCTTTCATAAGTTCATAGATAGATAGATAGATAGATAGATCGACAGACAGATAGACAGAAAGAGAGAGAGAGAGAGAGAGAGAGAGAGAGAAACGATTAAATTTTTTCCGACGATTTAGGTCTCTCCTGAGTTACACGAATTACACAGACCAAACTCCCCAGACTTTCCTTAGAAGTGAAGTACAGAGAATTACTGAAGATTATAAAAGAATTGTGAATTACTTAGACCTAAGCTGATTTAGTTGGTCGTACAGGTGGATTGATTTGTTTTTGTTTCTCTGGTAACGTGGAGTACGATTAGATATTGTTTTTACTCGTGTACCTTTCTTACTTTTGCCTGGTCTAGATTTTCGTCCTCTTGCAGCTTTTTTCGTGTAGCTGAGTTGCGGAAAAAGGTAATGCCACGACTTTACACAATTTGCACAGCACTTCTTTGTGACTAACACCATATTCTCGTCTTCATCTATTGTTAAGCTCGGTATGCAAGTTGGAAAGATTGTAATTTTAGGCAAAGTTAGAGTAAAATGAGTAGTTATGTTCTCCATGTGTTCTACGCTGTAATAATTTCGGGTGATTATGATGTACCCTGCTCATGCAAATGCCACTATCAATGAATGCACATAGTTATGCACACATACACTCACTCTCAGTCACGTGCATTCGGATATATATTGCTCATTTACACACACACACACACACACACACACACACACACACACACACACACACACACACACACATCTTCACTCTCCTCATCAACACACCAGCCATCCTCCTCCTCCACCTTCCTTCTTGTTATTACAATCATCCCTAACATCGCAGGTAATATTATCCACATGCAAAGTGCGATCTCTCAGATAACTGGTGAAAAGGAAAGCAACTGGATGAAGGTAAATATCCAGCATTCATCTAAAATGATGTAGTTTTAATCGTCATCTTTTTTACAGTTTAGCTTCCGTAATATCATGATTATGTTTATCGTTTCTTCTGCAAAAATGGACTTCGATGTTTCAGATGATGTAATTACCTTTCCCAGTGTGTAAAATGACTCATTCTTTTCAACCTGGAACCATTAGTCTGGATTTTTACCCATATCGAATCTTATAACCCTGTCATGATCGTTTTGGCTTCAGCATTTTAGCGAAGTTAACACCAGAATTTTGTATTCAGCTGGAAACGAGCAATAAGTGTGATAGTGTTAATACTGGTACCATTAACTTTCCTGTGGACCTGATAGCTGTAGCATCTTGTTCTATCAAAGCCAGACGATTTTCTTTAGCTGAGAGTGAGTCATAGGACCCTGGGAGAGTTAAGAAGTGCTTCATATATCAGTGACGGACGTGAACTTTCCCACACCTACGATTATTTTCCAGCACTGTATCGTTATCGTATCAACCCACGAATGCCAAGTCTTGGATGAATGTCAGCCGGAGTATCACATCTGCTGACACAACCTTTCGCAAATATATTTATTTATGGGTACCTCGCACGGCCTTTGGGAATGCCTGTGGTGTCCGGTGTTAGGGAAGAATCAGGTCATAAACTGGCAAGGAATTATGGCTCACGTTCGAAGACGCCTAACTTCTGTAAGAGTTTCCCTTTTCCGGTCTGGGCCTTACCCGGTTTCCTCTCCTTCTCCCTCCTCTTCCTCATTTTCTTGCTTTTGCTCCTGCTCCTCCTCTCCTTCCTCCCTTCCTCCTCCTCCTCTTCCCATTCCCCTTCCTTCCCCTCTTCCTCTTCATCTTCCCCCTCCTTCTTCTTCTCCTCCTCCTCTTCCAATTGTAGGTTTAAGAATAAATGATATGAAAAAAAAAAAGCAGTCAAGATATGATCCAGTAATTCGTTGACGTCATTTCCATCTAAATCACACCACCTCCAGACGATTATGTTAAGCTTAAGGGAGATCTGTCATAGCGAGTGGGTTAACGAAGGCTATGTGCAATCCCTCCAGCTTGAAAAGTCTCTCCTGGGATGAATAAAATCGTCAGTTACGAGCAAGAATATAATAAGCAGTACGTCCCCTGATTAAAAAAGAATAAAATCAGCAAAAAATGATGTGATTCAAGAAGGTAAACATGGACATATTATATTGCAACCAGTTTACTTGCTTGCCAAACTAAATACTCAGTTGACATAAAAACATTCTCGGGATCTTAGCATATACAGTTCTTCTCTTGGACCTCAGCCTTCCTTCCACCCAATGACAGTACACTGTGCCCCCTCTCGCTAAAGGTCTGCCTCGAGACTCACTTGTTTTCATTGTGCGTCAGGCTGAGCAGGGTCGTACGTCTTTGCTTGGCACGAATGGTAAAAATGAGGCCCCAGTGAGTAGTCAAACCCGTTACAGAAGGTGACGAAGAGACCAAAGGTAACAGTCAGGCTTCTGTTATTCTTCCTCAGCTGAATAAAATCGTCTTGCATTAGCTGGGATGGAAATATTAGCTTGTCCCGGCCTGCTACTGACGGTGATAAAGAAAGCAGAGTTAATAGTCAGGATCCTGTTATTCATCCTCTACTGAATAAAAACGTCTTGTTTTAGCTGGAACACAGCACTTGAAATAAAATCGCCTTGTGTTAACTAGATTACAAATATTACTTCACTTACACTGTCCCAGCCACAAGTAATGTTTTAAACTATACATGCCTGACTCTGTGCATAAAGACATCAGTTACTTCCCTAATGCCCAGGAGTACTCCTACTTGTAGTACACCTTCACATGTTACTACTACGGCGTTAGTACCTATCTTCCATGTTCAATAAATATTAGGGGGTGTTCATTCAGGACAAGTGAGATGGTATTAAAGGGGGTTTCTAAGATTTGTCGGTGAAGTCTTGTGAAATATCAGCAATGCTTGTGTTAAAGAGTTCATATTATAACACCTCCTTCGCCTAGCATAGCATCGAATGTTTTTAGCTAAGGTGACCAGTTTTACTTCCCTGAATGGCATTATGTGAACAGTATGCTTACATAATGCCATTCTGTTCCCATCCCATATCCGGTTGGAGTGACCTAACCCAGAACGCCAACAGGAGCCCATGTGTTAGTTATGAATATGGTTACCACCCAGCGTAGATAATTACTGAAATTTTATAAGTTAGAACTACATATGTGAATGCTCTGTAAGTCTGCAATACTGTATTCGGAACGTCATCTTGATTCACTAACATTCAGCTCTGTACTTGAGCCTCAAATGCCGAAGTGGAATGGAATGCATGGAACTCAATTTTTGACAACATTATTTCATGCATATGGCGAAGACAGAGCATGTCTGGCCTCTCTGTATCATTAATGGCTGTACTTTAGATTTTAAGAGACAGACTGAAAAGAAAAGACACTGATCCATTAATGGGCTTCAAATTTAATACTGTGGTTTTATCTACTCTTCGTGTCGTAGTTTTAAAAATGTGAGTACGTTTAAGTACTTGGGTAGTGTGATGAGTAAGGATGGAGGTTTGGAGGGTGAAGTGCTTGAAAGGGTACAGCAGGGAAGAAAGGTTGCTGGTTCTTTGAAAGCAGTGATAAGAAACAGGGAAGTGAGCATGGAAGTGAAAAAGTTACTACATGACAGCATTGTGATACCAACTCTAACGTATGGAAGTGAAGCTTGGACGTTGTTGGAAGGACACAAGGCAAGAGTGAAAGCAGTGGAAATGAGTTATTTAAGAGGAGCCTGTGGAGTCACATGGAGAGACAGGCTGACGAATGAGGATATAAAGGAGCGTTGTGGTGTGGATGTGGATGTGATAGGAAGCGTTATGAGGAACACACTGAGGTGGTTTGGCCATGTGGAGAGGATAGAGGGTGAAAGACTGACGAAGAGAGTGTATGTGAGTGAGGTGGAGGGGGGAAGAGGGAGGGGGAGGCCGAGGATGAGATTGAGGGATGGGGTGGAGAGGTATATGAGAGAGGGGGATGTGAGTTGGGAGCAGGGCAGTGAAATGGCGGGGAACAGGGCGACTTGGAGGCGATTCGTTTGTGGCCACCCCAAACGGGATTGAGGCGTCTGGCAATAGATAGATAGATAGACTTTCACCCAGTCAGTAATGTTCTAACTCCCTTAATCTGATGTAATTTTTTAGCTTATCCTTGCTGTCTCCAGACGATTTTGTTTCATTTAGGGGAGACTTTTGAACGGGAGCGGAGGAATATACTTTAAATAAATCCTTCTCTACTTCAGACCTTAGTGAAGTTGAAAAAATTGTCTGTCAGAAGCAAGAATGAACTAAAGAAAACAATACATCACCTCTATTGTTGGCATAAGCAGCTACTGTTCAATGTTCCTGGTACTGCCCTCACTTCCTGTTTGCCACGTGGAGGCACACAATGGTACATCAACGCCACATCAATGACTCTTCCCACTGTGGTCGAATCATCAATATTTTCATTCAGTCTGCCCTTAATTTTGTTATTATTGGGAATACATTTGTTGCTTTTTATGGTGTATGGGTGTCTTGCTCGAATAGAGTGTAAGTTATGAAATGGTGCGTAATTTAGTTGGATGCTGGATATTGCGTGTTTTATTGATGTCAGCCATTTTTTTAAGTTTTAAGGGTTATAATATAAGTGACACTGGATGCTTTGTAGATTATTATTATTATTATTATTATTATTATTATTATTATTATTATTATTATTATCATTATTATTATTATTATTATTAGATTCATCAGAGCCAGCAGTGGTTCAAATGATAACAGTAAACAAAACCTGTATATCTGAAGTTTGATTATATAGCACTCATTTGAAACTGAACTTTCATTAGGATTTTGTATTCCCTTCAGATTTTCAGAGATTAACGTGAATTGAAGTGTGGCCCATCTTCATTGGCAAGTATTGTGATGGCTGACCTACATTTTGATTTTTCTTTGTTTTTTAATTCCTCTTTTTAATACTGGTGGTAATTAGGTCATGATGATCATGATCATGATCATGATTATGGTGGTGGTTATCCAATCTTAAACAAACTTGGTGGAAGGTTAAGGACTAGCCAGGAGGGTGAAATATGGTTTTTACGAGCATTAGATCGAAGGTCAGGATCACAGGGCCTTGTTAAAGTTCAACCGGTGTGGGTGTATATAACAAAGTAACTCATACACTTTTGGCCTGATCCGACTCATACATGGTGGAACAGTTGGGGACCCCTTAAGTTGGTAAACTTTTGTTTTTTAAGAATAATAGGTCAATGATTAAGGTCATATTACGAGGCCAACTTAAACTGGTTTTATCCGATTTTAATCTGACTTTGTGGAAAGTTTTATGACACGACAAGGATTTACGAATTCGATTTCGAGAACAATTAGTCAAAGGTCAAGATCACAGGCAAGGTCAGTTCAAACAATTTAAATCTGATCTGAGCTAAACCTGAAAGAAATGTTAAGGGTCACGCAAAAAAAAAAAAAAAAGTAATTCGACTTTGAAAGCAAATCAGGCGAAGGTCAAGGTCACAGGGCAAAGTTATATTTTGGGCCCTTAGACCAAATGGTAGCAGCGTGTGTTTCCCCCATCAGTGTGTTCCTTTTAGTTATTCGTGTTCATCAAAAATTAAGAATTAAATATGAGCAGAATGAGGCAGAAACTTTGTTGATATTTGAAATGATGATCAAACAAGGAAGAGCAATTTCACCCGTATTGTTTGGTGTGTCTGTAGGGACGAGTTAATTAATGAAAGATAAATAGTAATTATGCCTGTTATGTGGATAATACAAACTCCGGAGCATTCACCTAACCAGATAACTTCAATTTATTTTCATCCAGGGCCGTAGTAGTGGAAAAGTAGCAAGTCCAGAAATGCGGTTCAGAATTCAGGAAATGCTGGAGACAGAGGCAAATTTAATGATATATGTTCGTTTTTGCACTGGGTGGAATTAACTTTCTCCTGGAAGACTAAGTAGAAAAGCTAGGTAATAGGAAAAATTATACATTCGGTACGCTTCATGGAAATGCGAAAATGTGGGGAAATTGAGGTTGGGGAAGTTATGTGTGTGTGTGTGTGTGTGTGTGTGTGTGTGTGTGTGTGTGTGTGTGTGTGTGTGTGTGTGTGTGTGTGTGTGTGTGTGTGTGTGTGTGTGAGGGATGGGGGGAGTTATGCCAGAATGTAGATAATGGCGGCAATGTGGCGAGGATGGCAGCTAAGTGTCCTTGTCACCCGCGGGATTTCGACTCCCTCTTGGGCGTGCACATCAAGAGGCTAGGCGTGAACTCCCTCGTGCACACAATACGTCCGCCTCGTTGGTGTGTCTGACCTAAGATGATGAGCTCAATTTTAGTTCCAAGATTACCTGTTTTCCTATTAATTTGTCTTATCTCCAGTTATTTCCACAGTATCTACTCTGACTTGGCCTGTATTCTTACTGGTTAAGGAAGCTCCGAAACACATTCTCCTAATTGATTTATTTTGCTTATCACACCTTACTGTCCCATTTTGCGTTATATAATTCCTTCTAACACTATCATACTCTGCATAAATAAAGTACAAAAGTATATAAATCAGTTATATCCAAAAATAAATCGCTAAGAAAGATAATTTGTTCGTGCTATCTTCAGACGATTTTATTCGGCTTGGGAGGGGCTTCTTAAACTGGAAGGATAGATACAGCCTCCATTAACCCCTTCAGTGCAAGATGTCTCCTAGGAGCTAAATAAAATCGTCTCTAAATGATGAGTGAAATGAAAAGATACGTATCAAGCTGAAAAGGTTAATGGAACACCTGTCAATCTATCTATCGCCAGATGCTTTAATCCCGTAAGCAGTGGCCACAAACAAATGGCCTCCATGTCGCCCTGTACCCCGCCATTTCATTGCCCTGCTCCCAGCTCACACACCCCCTCTCTCATATATCTCTCCACTCCATCCCTCCATCTCATCCTTGGCCTCCCCCTCCCTCTCCTCCCCGCCACCTCACTTACTTAATGGAAGATGATGATAGCATATTTACAACTTCAAAACGCATGTAAATGGAAGAGCGTACCAATTGCTTACAGGTCGAAAGTCCTTTTGAGATCAGCTTTCTCTGGATTTCCCGAACCTTCTTCACACATTAATGAAAAAGATGTAGCCATATTCAAGTACGTACCCTGCCTTCCGTTTTGGCTGTGAAAAAAGGCAGAGTGTATTTTCTTCGCTTGTGACGTCAAAAGAAGGGTACGGGACAGGACGCCGGTTCACAAACGTCTGGTCCATTTCTTTTTATAACTTGCATCTGTTTTACCCAGGACGGACTAGGAGGGCAAGGCGTACATTCCTCTCATACTACTTGTCCTTCCTCCAGTAAGCAAATCATAGTTACAACAGGAAACTGATCGTAAGTTTGTTATAGCTGGTTTGTTTTCATCTGACGGTACTGGGCCACTCTCACAGCCTGATATTAACTCGTGGTTGCATGAAATTCGATGAACTTTAGTTGATATATGAATGAGTGTGCATGGTTTCCAGTCAAATATGTCCTGCAATATGACTACACTTCGCCATCAACTGAGATGAAAGAAGTTGAAGCTGAGACCCCTAGTTAGACGAAAGCAAACTGACTTTAGCGCAGACGGGCCTAAGATTTTGCAGGGGAAGTGGCAGGACAGGAATAATTATTGCTGGTAATGTATCTGTTCAACACTTCTAAACACTTCAGCACGGGGACGTCTTTTTTTAGTTCATTCTTGTCACCTCCGGACGATTTTATTCAGCTGAAGAAATAACTCGTGATGAAGACGGTAGTGAAGGCTGTATAGAAGGCATCCAGTTCAGTGTCTCTCCTAAACTGAATAAAATCTAGTTCACTCTTTCGCCAGATTCACCATTTAAAATGCATTCATGAAGTCAGTGTCTCTTTGCAGTTGATTATGTGTGAAAATGATGGATTGCACTGTGGATAAGTTCGTGATTATGGGGAGATGAAGTGGCAAATTGTCAATATGCTAATCACAGGCTTACACATGCTCGTGCTCTCTCTCTCTCTCTCTCTCTCTCTCTCTCTCTCTCTCTCTCTCTCTCTCTCTCTCTCGCACGCACACACACACACACACACACACACACACACATACACAGAAAGTTACTAATTGAATGAGGGAATGTGTGGGTGATTTAGTTTAACTGACTGAATGTGAGTAATTGTGCGAGTGAGTGAGTAATCGAGCGTGTGGGTGATTGAGAAAGCGTTTTGGTGAGTGAGTGAGTGACTGAATATTAGTCAATATATGAACGGCTGACAAAGTGACTGAGTGGGTGACTGATAGATTGTCTGAGTATTTAATTGATTGAGATATTGAGTGATTATTTGTTAAAGCAAATGATTGATCGATAAATTGATTGATTGATAAACTGATTAATTGAATGACTCATTGAGTGAGTGAGTGAGTGAGTGAAAGAGCGACTTGAGTGAATAACTGACTGAATGAATGACTGTGTGAATGGTGTGGTTGAGTGTGACTGAGTAACAGATTGAGTGAGTGACTGAGTCAATAACTAATCGTTTAATGAATTGAGAGAGTTTGTGTCTGAGTGTTAGAGTGAATGAGTGAGTGAGAAGGCGATTGAATAAGTGATGAGTAGATGTAGCGACGATATACTGTACGATAGCATTTTCAATCCCTTACGTTACTGTGGCGGAAAAGGGTCAGTGTATGATATTGGACAAAAAATCTTTTCCTTCTGTAATACAACCAGTTTTTTTTTTTTTTTTTCTGCAGCTGGCGTCTGGGTGTATGTGGGCGTGTGGTACCATCTGCAGGCAGGTGGGCGGACTCTCTCACCCTCACCACGTAGCCAAATGTAACACAGACGATGGTTATTACGGAGAAGGCGGGGAAGTTTGCGCCCGTATCCCTAAACTTTCTTGAACTTTATTCCAGGTGGCGTAGGAAGCTTCGTGGCACGTGTCCCCAGGCGCCTTATTTTGCATATTACGCCTGAACATTCTCTTGGACATTAGTTAGACTGTTTTAATTTTGACATAGTTTGCATATACAGTATATAATGTATAGTAATGAGCAAAATATACCGACAGGGATTAGATGATGCAAAGTCTACGGAACCACACAAAATATTATTCATAATGTGTGTGTGTGTGTGTGTGTGTGTGTGTGTGTGTGTGTGTGTGTGTGTGTGTGTGTGTGTGTGTGTGTGTGTGTGTGTGTGTGTGAACAAATAATAACGTGAAAGTATATGACAAAACAGTATGATTTCTGGCAGTACTTCAGTGTCATGTAGATTTGTTTATCTCAAAATCTGGCTGGGATCCATCCTGAAAGCCTGTCGTGACTTAAGGGACGTCGGATTCTGGTATGTGGATTGAACCCTGAATACAAACACACACACACACACACACACACACACACACACACACACACACACACACACACATATTCAGAGGGTCATATTATCTCTGGTATTTATAGCAACGCTTCTCATGAGATCTAAATGCTTATCACACCTGCACACTCTCTCAGCTGAATCAAATCGTACGGCCTTTGCTGATTTACGAATATAGAGTTGTTCCGCCCATGAGGGAGTTAACGGTGAGAGTGTTAATATTATCTATTACTCGCTCTGAGCTGAATAGAATCGTGTGGTATAAGCTGGAATAGGCGAGAGAATAGGCTATCAATAGAGGTGAATTTCTTGAATGTGGTTGATGCCTTTTAAATACCGGCATAGTTTACACCAGTGACATACAAGAGGAGAAAATGCGTAATATCCAAAATACAAGGCTATCTTTAAATTCCGCTCTCCAAACTTGCCAATTGCCTGCTATTGTGATAAGTGGACACAGACTATTGCAAGAAATTACACTTTAGACCTGTAATCAGTGAACGTGTAGTATTAGACAATATGAACCATGAAAAAGATTATGAAATTGATGCAGGGTAAACACTCATATTTCTGCCTGATCTGTCCCCACAACCCGCAGAAATTAAGATGCGAATAAAATAGATCACCCTGTACTTGATGAACTGCAATACCAAATTTCTTAATCCAGCGAGAGCATTGCCCACAGCCCAGGTCGATGAGGGATCCGATGGTACAGTCAAAGAAACGATCAACTTCCCAAATCCGACTGAGGAAAATTTACAATTGGCGAAATACTGCGAAAAAGCCTATCTCTGTTAGTGAGTGATTCAGATGGTTCGATTTTTCCGCTATATATTCGTTAAGCTTTGTGATAATTCCTGTGGGTCTGTCCGTACGTTGGTTAGCATTTCCAGGTCCCCGCTGACAAAACCTAAATTCGTTTCCAGGACCAGACAGATTGTAAGTCGAAGTTTGTCTCCATTCGCCACTCTTCGGTCAGCAGACAACTGAGGGGCAGATGTTAAATAGACTGTCATATGTCGTTTAATGGGGGAAGACTGGAACTTATATAGTATATTTTTTTTTTACCCAGTGAACCCGGTGATGTCATTTTCCGTAAGTTCTCGGCAACGCTTAATTATTTTATTCTGTTCAGAGAAGAATTTTAAAGTGGAATGGGATTATATAGCCTTAATAAACCGCTTCAGTACGAGATGCATTAACAAAGCTGAATAAAATTGGATGATGGCAGCAAGAACAACCTTTAATGTACGTCACCTGGCATCAAAAGTTAATGATTCTTGTGAAGCCGATTGGAATTAAGCATTCTTCTTTCTACGGCCAGGTTAAAACATGAACAAAATCCCAGTCATACACACGCCGCCCGTATCACATTTACGGTGCCAATCGTAAAACCTTCGAAATCATACACACTCCACGCACATCATATTAGTGGTGTCATTCGTAAAGCCTTGAGCGAATGTGTAGCAACCCTTCAAATTCTGATGGTCATTGAGTAAACAAAATTCTTAGTCACACAAACTCCATGAATATCGCATTTGCCGTGCCATTCGTAAAACCCTGAGCGAAGGCGTAGACTAGCTTCAAATTCTGCTGGTCATTCACGATACACCTTTGAGAGCGAGGTGTGATAAGCCTACCTGCCGCGGTAAAGAGCATGTTCATTAGCGAGGGAGAGCTGCGAGGCATATTTAATCCCTGTCTTTCACAGATGCCACTGGAGAGGGAGGCCTTCATGTGGTGGGACTGATATCTAACTGGGTGACTCCACTGCTTACTTATACAAATGTCCCTCACCTACTTCTCTATTCCCTGAAAGGATGATGGTTGACTGCAGAAGGACGACGATTTTAGCCTGTAGTCCACTGAGTTCCCTTTTCAGATGAACCTGAAGCTACTACTACCACTGCTACTAATGCTACTACTACTACTACTACTACTACTACTACTACCACCACCACCACTACTACTGCTACTACTTTCACGAATAAAATGACCTTCATATACAGAGCGATTAGTTTTTCTTTCCTGATCTCAAGTTTAACCCCTTCAGCCCGGGGACGTATTTTTGTTCTACTTTTCCTGGCTCCAAAGAAATATATTCAGCTTATGAGAGAGACATTATCAACCGTAGGGGCTGATTATAGCTTTTATAAACCCCCTTCTGTCCAATGACGAATTTTCCATTTTTAATCTTGCTTCCTCCTGACGATTTTATTTAGATGAAGATATACTGTACTCCCTTCGACCTGGAGGGGTTAAATAGACTTCATTAACTCCCTTCACAATTTACAAGCACCCCTCCAGTATAGAAAATCGCCTGGGTGGTAACTTAAAACCTGAAATACGTCATCAGGGTGAGGGTGTTAATGCTTTCACTAACAGGGTTCTCTCTCAAGCCAAATAAAATCGCACAGTAGTCGTAAGGATAAAAAGAAAAAAAAAAACATCGTAGTAAAGAAGTTAAGTGATACGGCTTAGAATGCTCGCCTGCTGTGTCTGCATCATTTGGGTACAGTAATTTCAAAGGAGTCTGGGATGATTATCCACATCACTCCTACGACCGCTTTAATGTTTTAGTTTTGCTGTCTCCTGATGTGTTTCAAATTCAGGGAGACTTGTGAAACTGAGGAAATTATATTAAAAAGGTTAATTAAAAGTTTGATACAAGAGTCTGGTGGTTGTAAGAATAATAAACAACGTACACTGAGTCATCGTAGCGGAGAAGTAAAGGAGGGCAACGAAACTTGTCTGTACCGAGGAGCCAGATCGGACCCTCTCGACTATCAGAAGCAGGACTGAACCTTGGATCGCCAGAGCAGAAGAGTAGTATTTTAACACAGTGCGGGACCCTTCTCGACGGATATATCATTTTCAAGCCCTACTTTTGTGATTATTGTGTTTATATATAGACCTCTGTGATAGTGAGAGACAAGGCAGTGACTGAGAAGAAAAAAGAAACTAAATGTGGCCCAGCTGACAGAGAAAATAAAAAAATAACAAGGAATCATTTGTGAACGTGAGTGAAAGTGATGCCGATTCTGGAGATCCGGGTGCAGAGAGAGAGCAAAGAAGGGTGAAAAGGACGAGAAAAATTCCTAATGATGGAGAGAGAGGAGGAGCAAAGAAGAGAGAAGTAATGACAAGGAATCTTTTATGAATGCAGGTGAAGGTTGGGGCAGGTGTGACTAGGCGAACGTGGAGAAAGAGCAAAGGAGAGTGAGGAGGAAGGGGGAGAGAAATAAGTAGAAGAGAGAAGAGTACAGATGAAGAGACGAAAACTTCCTCAGCATTCCACTCAGCTGACGGTGTGAGTAAAGTTTAAATAGAGTTTTATTCTGCTGCTTATTTCTAGATTTTTTTTTTTTACCATTTTTATATTTTATTCATTTAAGCATGATCATGAGTGCAATTAATTTTTATTTACTGATACTTTCATAGAAAAACAACTTGTGTAACTTTTGACTGAAAGTAATTATTGATGTGTGTGTGTGTGTGTGTGTGTGTGTGTGTGTGTGTGTGTGTGTGTGTGTGTGTGTGTGTGTGTGTGTGTGTGTGTGTGTGTGAGAGAGAGAGAGAGAGAGAGAGAGAGAGAGAGAGAGAGAGAGAGAGAGAGAGAGAGGGAGAGAGACAGACAGACAGACAGACAGAAAAGTAAAAGAATTCGCAACAGAGGTGTTTGTGAAGACGGAGGAGATCGTAAGACACAGACGGGCTTTTGGCCAAGTAAAAAAAATATGGGTGAAGGAAGTGAAAGGTGGGAGAGGAGATGAAGAAAGGAATCGGCGAGTGTGATGGGCGAAGGAAATGATTTACAGACCAATGACCTTAGGAAAGTTGAAATGATAATGTGTTGGGGTGAGGGGTGGGGGGTATGTTTGTGGGGGGTATGTGTGTGGGGGGTATGTGTGGGGGGGTATGTGTGTGGGGGGTAGTGTGTGTGTGTGTGTGTGGTTGTGGGTGTGGGTGGGTGGGTGGGTGTGGGTGTGGGTGTGGGAGGTGGGGGGAGTATGAGGCTTCTTAGGGTAGAATTAGACAAAAGTTGAAGATTATGTGCCGTATTCAAGGTGTTATTGGAGGGTTCGTACCATCTAATCCTTAGCTACTTATTTTGCACATCCAATTAAGGTGGAAGCGGAAGGTGAGAGTGAGACTTACTAGTAATGAAATAAGGAGGGAAGTAGGGGAAGCTGAGGAAACTGGAAGCTGTGTAGCACCCCTCCTTTTCCGATTTATTCTGCATGTTATTGATCGGAGGAAGGAGAAGTGGAAGGGTGAGGGTACAGATTCTCGGGGAAATATTGGACCAGGGTGGGCAACACGGGAAGGTCGGGGAGCTAGACTTATGGGCCGAATTCCGGACGACGTTGGATGCTTCGTAATGCCGCTTCCGTGGCGATTTATTTTGCATATTACTCCATAACATTCTCCCGTTTTCTAATTATGTCGCTTTGATATCGGCGTACTTCTCAATTTTAGCACATATGAGGATACTGAGGTGCATTGTCCGGAATAAATCGCTAAGGAAGAGCTGTTACGAAATTTCTAGTCAATGACCTGGAGGGCTGGGATAGGATGCTGAATTGTTGGTTAGCCATTAAAAAGAAATAATGAGCATATTAACACTTTTAGACGAAGGACGCTACTACTACTACTACTACGACTACTACTACCAAGGTCCAGAGACCTTGCTTTTACGACTACTGTTACTATTATGACTGTTACGACTACTACTACTACTACTACTACGACGACGACTACATCGACTACTACTACTACGACGACGACTACATCGACTACTACTACTACTACTGTTGTTATTATTTTTATTATGATTTTTGTTATCATTATTATTATTACCTCCGCCAAGGAGGTTATGTTTTCACCCTTGTCCTTTTTTGTTTGTTGGTTGGTTGGTTGGATTGTGAGCAAGATTACACAAAAACTACTGGACGGATTTCCACGAAATTTGGCAGAATAATGGGCCTTGGCCCAGAAAAGGCTCCATTAAATTTTGGTGCCGATCCGGATAAAGGTGCGGATCCAGATTTTTTTTCTTTTTTCACTTTAACATTGCGAGATAGGGCGTTTTTCGACATTTTCGTAAATTTTTTCATTGAATATTGTATGGATCTTGATGAAAAAAATCAGGCATATTTAGGATGTTGGTATCTACGAACTTGTACAGTTTGGCGCGGATCCATATAAAAACCAGGATCTAGCGGATTTTAAAGTCCGGATCTAGCGGATTTAAATATGCTTGTTGGGCCTTGGCGGAGCCGAGGAGGTATGCGCTCTACTGAGTGCCATTCTAGTTGTTATTGTTGCTGTTGTTGCTTCTCTGGTACTTTTAACTTCAGATTTTATTAATAATAAGGTGCCCTTTCTTGGCTGAGTCTAATTGTTCATCATCAGTAAGAATACACAATAAAAAGACGTCTTGTTTACGTTGGGGTTGGAAATACGTGGTTTTAATTTCGTGGCGGTGTGGTTTGCGTTATACTTAATTGTTGGAAACTTCTTCATGATTATTGTTTTCCAGGCATCCTAAGTGAAGTGAAAGAATACGAGTACAGACAGACAGATTGATAGATAAATATAGACAGATAGATACAGTAGTTGGAAAGACAAGTAGATAGATAAGTGGCAGGACAGATAATTACATAGGGAGATAGGAGACAGATGAAAATGACAGACTGCGCCTGAGCTATGTTATAATGCAGAAGGGTAAAGGTTATGAATAATGACATTTAGCGATCAGCCATCCACCCCTTTATTGCCCCATCAATAATGTAGGGGTCCAGGACTCGGTTACTTTGTCCTGACAGAGAAGGTGGGCTTGACCAGTCGCTTTTCCCCGCGTGTCAATGTGTGAATAATCAACCCCAGCCCACCCTCTGGTGTAAACCCTCACAGTCCTTATACGGTTGAAGCGTCTTAACCTGCTAAACCACCAGGCATCTGTTTGGTTACCCAGTTACCACCCAGAGTTGTAGTTGGCTTCCTGAGTTAAGGGAAATCATTTGGCTTGTCACTCAGTGTAGAGTCACATGAAAGAAGTGTTATTTCAAGTGAGTGGATGGTATGTGCCCTAACAGTAGTAAATGTACACGGAAGTCTGGGATTCAGCACAGTGACCATATGGTTCTCAGTTGGCCACCATACTAATCGTGCCATCAGGAGAAAATCAGTAACAAACGAATTGCTGTTACTATAGTTATTATTTGTGTAAGCGGTATTATATCCTTCTACTCTAACGGCCTAAAATCGACCTCATTCAATCCTGAATTCTAAGTTTGTAACAATAGATTATAACTAGAATATGATGTCAGTCAGGAAGAAGTTCTATATAGAGGACGTTGAGCTAAAGTTTTGTCTCATTCTGCTCTCGAGGTAAGCGAAATTAGCTGCAAAAGGACGAAAATCTGGGCCAAGATAGAGTAACAGGAGCAACATAGACTGACTGATGCTGACAGATGGTTAATTGGCTACGAAGAATCCTACCCAGACTCTTCGATCAGACTACTGGGCTTGCTAAACTCGCTACCTGGTGGGATATTGTAGCCCCTTAATGGCTGAACTAAACCCCATTTATTTCAACTTAGCCAAACTCAGAGGCACCCAGAACTTGAAAGCTGTTTGGGTGAGACTTTGTGGGGAGCCTCAGGTATGAAGTTTATGCGACAACACGAGTTTATCATCATTATCATCATTATCATCGGCATCATCATCATCATCATCATTCCATTATTACTTCCCACTTACGAAATTGACTAATGGAGTATGATAACAGAAACAAACCTTGAAATTTTATCCACTTCGCCTTGATAGCGTAATATTTTAGTTTATTCTTGCTACCTCCAGAGAAGACCAGTAACTCGTGACCAAGGATTACACTGTATCCGCGAAATGTCTCTCTGAAGCCGCGAAAAATCCCTTAGAGGTGGAAAAAACAAACCAAAATAAGCTTCACGGGAATCAAAAACTTAATCGCAGTCAGACGGAGGATTGGAAATGTTAAATCGAAGCTCATGATGGGGGGGGGGGGAAAGCGAGAGCGAGAATAGAAAGTCAGACTGAGAATAGAAAGAGAGACCGGGAAAGAAAGGTGAGACCGAGAAAAGAAAGTATGAGAGCAAGAAGAAAGCCAGGCCGAGAAAAGATAGCCAGGCAGACACAGAAGGTTGACACCGGGAAAAGAAAACGAGAGCGAGAAGGGAAAGTCAGACCGAAATAAGACACCCAAATTGAGAAAAGAAAGCGAGCTCTAGAAAAGTAAACGAGACCTAGAAAAGAGCCACACCGAGAAAAGAAAGCCTAGAAAAAAGCTAGACCGAAAAAAAAGAAAGCCAGCCAGAAATTACAGAAAGCCACACAGAAAAAAAAGAGAGCCAAACCAATAACGAGGAAGCGGGTGGGTGAGGGAGTGCTGTACAATCAACCTAAAGCAGTGACATTTCACCTCTTCATGTGGTGTCCAAGTGAAAAAATCATAGCAACATAGGAAAGGGTTGCTTATTTGGAAGACACAACAGGTTCAGTTCAACTTGGGCCTAAATGAAAGTCCACGTCGAATCAAACGCACTGCATTGACTGAATATACATTTCTCTGTGTGGGTATAATTCTCCCATTCACCAGGAGACCTTATTGAAACCCTGATGATGGATTACATTTGACCTGAGCGATAGTTTACCATGAGTTTCGGCGTACCTGGAAACTCTGAGTGACTAAAAATAAAAGACAACATAACACTGTATGGTACTTTAATGATGAATGTATCTGAATTATGACGCACTGTTATTGAATAGGAATAATAGAGAAGCCTACCTCAAAGCTTATTCATCTTACGCTTCAAACAGCAAAGCAGAGCGCGAATCTCAATATGTATATGTTTTTTGCTTACTGTATTATTGGCAGGACACATAATGAGTGTGTGTGTGTGTGTGTGTGTGTGTGTGTGTGTGTGTGTGTGTGTGAGTGAGAGAGAGAGAGAGAGAATGAGTGAGTGGTTACGAGATATCTGAGCGCAGCGTGGAGAGATAGACAGATGTGGAAAAGTTCGGGAGGGTTGTGGTGTTGGTGTGGATGTGCTGGAAAGGGTTAATAAAAGTACCATGAGAGTTTTTGGCCATGACAGACAGACAGACAGGCGGGTACGAATAGGTTGGTAAAGTAGAAATACAGAGGGATAAGAAATCGATACATAGGCAGAGACCAATAGATACATAAAGAGGGACAGACAGAAAGACAGACGGAGAGGTAAGTAGATAGACAGACAGACATACAGCACGACAGGGCATGGTGACAGTAAATGAGATAAGTGACTTGATTTTCCTTGTCTAATTGGAAACTAGACATCCTGACAAGACGAGGCTTGGCAAACAAGATAAATATTTCCAAGAGGGACTGACACTAGGATATTTAGCCTAGCTTTTCCTCGAGTCCCCACTGGATTAGCACCCCATTAGGCGGACTATTCGGGACTATTCTGATTAATCTACGCTGGACTATGGGTGGACCATTCCGGACTACTCCTTGTGGACTATGGCGGACTTTGGATAGACTATACCTGACTACTGTGTGTGGACTATGCTGAACTATAGGTGGGCTATTCCGGACTACTTGTGTGAATTAGGCTGGACCATATTGCTAGACTAATTGGCTTTGGAGAGAGAGAGAGAGAGAGAGAGAGAGAGAGAGAGAGAGAGAGAGAGAGAGAGTAGTGACTGGGAGACGTCAAGAGTGAGTGACAGACCGAGTGACATGTAGGGGGCTTTATGTGGACCAAAAAATGCTGTGATTGTACTGGACCAGATTACTCTAAACGGACAGCGAGAGTGAGTGAGTGAGTGAGTGAGACAGTGAGTGAGTAAGGTGGCTTGTTGATGAGTAAGTGAGTAAGTGACGTGACTGGACGGTGGCTAGTGAGTGAGTGAGCGAGTGAGGTTGCTCGACGGTGGCGAAAGTGAGTGAGTGAGTGAGGTGTCTGGACGGTGGCGGGAGAGAGAGAGAGAGAGAGGGGGAGAGAGAAAGTGAGAACTAGGACATGCGTAGTGGGTCAGCTCTCGTGTCGGAAACCCTCCCCGGTCTCCCTCTCAGTCACTCTCACTCACGCTTCCTCCTGGCCAGGGTGTGTAGGGAGCAGCAGCGGGACACAAAACCTGCTCCTGCCTGCTCCAGCGCACCACAAACTTCACTGCCGCATCCCATCTTTGCCTCGTTAGTGACACGGTGGAAGTCCTGTAGGGAGTGGAATACATGCTTAAAGTTTGAGTGCTGTGTCGAACTTGGCGAACTTCCGTAGTAATGGAAAGGAAAGGTACAACGTAAATTCGCCACAGCAACGATGGAATTAAGTTTTGCGACCTAAAGCGCATGCATAGAATCACCAGACTAGAATATTTGACAGCAGAACAGCCAGAAACGAGTGCAGAAGCAGAGATGGGATGACTAACTTCTGGCGAACTTCCCTGATGATGAAAAGGAAAGGTACAACATAAAATAGGCACAATGGAAGTACTGTAGGTTTCTCAGTATACAATGCATAAGTACTGTCACCAGCGTAGGGCAGTTGTTGGCAGAACGACCTGAAACAAATGGAAAAAGAGAGATGGGATGACAAGCGCTCTACTGACCTCCACACCTGTCCCGTAGAGAGACGCGTAAAAGAAAAATTGACGGTACCAGACGGGGAGCCTCGCTAGACTTGTTGATTCACACGTCCCACCACAACCCCTCCTTTCGTCACTTTCATTTATTTATTTTTTCTTTTTTTTTTAGTACCATTATTTTTCAGTCCCCCGAACTACGCTGGTTTGGTTCGAGCGACGGGGTAATTTCTTGCCTGCCACTGAATGTTACTTTATTTTCCTTGTTAAAACTGTGAAAGACGATGAATCGTGTGCATTGTCAAGGTCTAAAGATGCAAGTTTTTTACCGGGAAAAGGAAAATGAATATCAATTTCCATACGATTATCAGTTTTGTTAGTGAAAGTTAGGGGGGGACAGCAGTACGAAAATATGTAACAAATAAGCCTGAAGATCAAAGAAACAATAGTTTTGCTAAATTTGTGAGTAAATCTAGTAAGTGACGACACATAAAATATAGCCGGGTAGAAAAACATTTGGAGTCTGGAATGATGTTCAGAGTTATGGAATGAAGTTCAGAGTTTACGTTTTATGCAGGTTCCAATTGCCCTAAGAAATAAATGCACGGGCGATATTTTACTCCTGACAACTTATGGTAGCCATGCCTTTGTTTACTTTGCAACAGGGACAACCAACTCAGTACAGCAATACGAACCACAATGAGGCGAACTATGAAGCTACCGTATTACCTCGAGTACTCACGCCTTAGGGAAACTGTAGTGTGCCCTAGTCCTTGGAGGCGATTACACACCAAGGATTCTCTAAACACTACCCATCCCACGGTGCTCTCAGAGTAGGTGTGGCAGTGAGAAACAGCACAACGGAGCCTAAAATTCAAAATCCCCAGTAAAAGAATATATTGAAAACATGTGAGTGAGTGAAGGAAAGTTAGGAAATATTGCCAGGATGTAGCAGGTGTTTTTGAGGGTGCGATCGTAAACAAAGAAGGAAGTATGGCTGTGTTCATGCTGGCCCAGGAAGCCCCCCTCTCTCCTCCAGCATGCTAAGGGAAACTACCCAACTTCCACCACCAATTAGGGAGAACTGAGGGGGGGTGAGTAAAATTCGCGAGACGCCCGTAAATCTGAGAGATCCATCGCCAAAGTTCCCCTCACCGCCAAGAGACTCACGTAGAAAGTTTGGGCCTGCTTACCGTCCGACCTTATACCACCTGCAAGGAGCGCTGGAGGTAAGTAGCGGAATTATGTACCTGAAGACCTTTTTTATCCGCCCCTTAACCTATTCTTTTTTTATTTCACTTCATCAATGCCACGACCTTACTATGCTTCGAAGAGATTTTTGGAAGTAATGAGAGAGAGATTTGGCCTTCATTTGCCCCTTCAAAAATTGAGGTCTTTTTTTAATTTGGGCATAATGGAATCGTCGTAGTAAGAATGACAAAAAATACGTCACAGGCTGGAAGGTGAGTAGTATTTGAGAAAGCGAAATCGAGTTCTCAATTTCTGACAGCCATTTGTGACACCCATGAGGAAGTTAAGGTGTATTTGGCTTCCCTTCCTGGTTGCTGAATGCGCCCTGAAACCTCTCATACAAACTAGTTACACCTAATGCTCAGAAGTGCTCCATAAATGACCACAAGAATCCGGGGCTTGAATTATCCTTCCACCTCTCGGGTTTAATTATACGGCTATTACAGATACTTTACCGGTATTAATAAAACCCTAAGAGCGGGAATGTGTACGTAAGCCAGCTATTTTCAGTGGTTATTTAAGGAACATCCGTAATTATTAGATGTGACCAGCATCCCTTACTAAATTGTTATCAGCAATGGTACGAAAAGATCAGCCATATCCTGTCAGGCGTCTCGAAATGAACGAATCTTGAATATATTTTATTCCCTTCAATGGAACAATTTGCGAACTTCTAGCTTTAGACCCCCTTTTCCTTGCATTAAAAAAAGTAACCACATGCTTCTCAATTTATCTTTAACTACTGGGAGCCCGTCCGAATTTCCCAGCTCTCAGTTTCCATAGCAACGGCCATAAGTCCTGTTAGTTCAATGATTAGAAAAAAACAATTTGACTGACGGCCGTGTAAAGGTTACGCAAGTTTTTTTATTTTTATTTCTTGTATTGCCACCAAGGGAATAGGCTGCTCATCTGTCCGAAGTATGCTGGACTGGTAGACAAGCCTCAGGTCCCTACGTGTCGAAGAGCACAAAATAGGGTTGGCAGGTAGTGTTTTATCTAATTATAAGTCGATTTATTGGAGTTTTTTCTTCCTCTCTCTCTCTCTCTCTCTCTCTCTCTCTCTCTCTCTCTCTCACAGTTTCGTAGTAAAGCTCCCTTGTTTCGTATCAATTTTTACCTAAATTTACACTACCAGTAATGTGTTTATGGGAAAAGCTGAGACATTATTTATCATCCTTCACTTAAATGAGGACTGACTGCAGGGAAAGAGAGAGAGAGAGAGAGAGAGAGAGAGAGAGAGAGAGAGAGAGAGAGAGAGAGAGAGAGAGAGAGAGGGACAATCATTGTATTCACGTGCAAAAAGTGTGAGTTGGTAAAAAATATCTGGCCAAAGAAAAAGTAAAAAGAGTATTTGCGGGCATTTCTTTTCTCTTCATTTGCCACAAAAATTAATGTGTGGCAAGAACAACATTCTTTACGACTAAAATTAAATTATTTATGTGTTTTTGCTAGCAGTTTTTCCACTTCAGTGAGAGAGAAGGAGTGGGTGAGTAGGTGAATGGGTGAGCGAGTGAGTGAGCGAGTGAGTGAATGAGCGTGTGAGTGAATGAGTGTGTGAGTGAATGAGTGAGTGAGAGAGCGAGTGGATGACTGGAGCTACAATTCATGGACTAAACCGTATTATGAGCGAAATCTACAGGGCAGTAAATTGACTATATCCTTTTCACTTTAACTTGGCCTAAAATTTCCCTATCTCCATCTTGAATGTTGAGTTATGGAGATAAAGTAACACTAGAATACCGTGCTAATCACGAAGAAGTGCTATGAAAAGAGATGTAGAACCGAAACACTGTCTTTTCCTATGTGATATAAGCCACAAAGACACGGAAATCTGAGCCAGGTTAAGGTGAAAGGATTATAGATTTTTCCATTTATTATGCGGTAAAGCGTGAAGAGTTAGCTTAGTTCCTTCAGTCCCTTTATTCATTTATTTATTTATTTATTTACTTATCTGTCTATCTCTTTGGCTAATCCTAGGAAATTTTAATTCATCTAAGGGGAGGATTTTCGACCTTGAGGGGTCTGATGAGACCTTCGTTAACCCCTTCACTACGAGAGGTCTTCTTTGAGTTGAATAAAATCGTCTGCAGGTAGCAAGAATAAACTGCAATATTACGTCATTGGGGTGAAGGAGTTAATGGCTGCACACACACAGAGAGAGAGAGAGAGAGAGAGAGAAAGGGGGGGGAGAGACTATACTGTAGTACATAAAGGTACACTGTTTTTACTACTTTTTTTTAGGGAGAAGTTAGGGAGAGCCTAGCAAACTTTAATTAGCCTTTTTTTTTCATGTATAATTGTTGAGTGAAGATGAATGGGAGTTGCAAGGTTTGGTGAATGAATTTGGGAGAGTGTGTAGGAGGAGGAAGCTGAAAGTTAATGTAAACAAAAGTAAAGTTATGGTGTTTGAGAGGAATGAAGTCACAGAGTGTGCAGTGAGGTTGGATGGTGAGGATATGGAGAATGTGAGTGCATTCAAGTACTTGGGTAGTGTGATGAGTAAGGATGGAACTTTGGGGGATGAAGTACGTGAAAGGGTACAGCAGGGAAGGAAGGTTGTTCGTACACTGAAAGCAGTGATGAGAAATAGGGAGGTGAGTATGGAAGTTAAGAAGTCACTGCATGATGGTATTGTGATCCCTACCCTGACGTATGGAAGCGAGGCGTGGACCTTGCAAGAGGGGAACAAGTCAAGAGTGAGAGCAGTGGAAATGAGTTACTTGAGAGGAGCATGTGGAGTGACGTGGAGGGACAGGTTGACGAATGAAGAAGTGAAGGAACTTTGTGGGGTAGATGTGGATGTGGTTGGGAAGATTAGGAGAAATACACTGAGGTGGTTTGGACATGTGGAGAGAATGGAGAATGAAAGACTGACTAAGAGGGTGTATGTAGATGAGGTGGAGGGAGGGAGAGGGAGGGGTAGACCGAGGATGAGGTGGAGGGATGGAGTTGAGAGGTATATGAGGGAGGAGGGGTTGAGTTGGGGGGAGGGTAGTCAAATGGTGGGTGACAGAGTGACTTGGACGCGTTTTGTCTGCGGCCACCCTTTGCGGGATTAGGGGGTCGGGCTATAGATAGATAGATAGATAGATAATTGAGTAGTAGATAGTGGAAGTAGATTGTGGTAGTAGATAGTGGTTTAGGTATAAATGGATAGTAGACAGTGGCAGTTAATAGTGGAAGTAGATAGTGGTAGTAAATAGTAGTAGTAGATAGTGGTTGTAGATGGTGGTGGAAGAACTAACAAGCGAGGGTAAGAGAGCAAGGCCAGGCTAAAGCTCAGGTCTCCTTCCCCATCCCTTTAGGAAGCCAGGAACTCCACTCACTATGGGCCAGATTCTCATTAGCCTCAGAGACCAGATTCATAAACGCGCTTACGATCCTTTCCCTGTAGTAACTGTGATTCTTTTTCCCAGGAAGAAGGGGGAAGGGAGATTGCAAAGTCTTCCAGTGCCCTTAGTTCCTCCTCCAAAGAAAATTTTGGTTACAGGAGGGAACTTATCATGAGTTTATGTATTTACCTATGCAAGAAAATCCCTTTCCATTGTCTCCCTTCATCCTGTAAATACAAATCTTATGTTGCGACAGAAAATCGATCTTAAAATCGGGTAGGTTTGAGAATCCCTGTCTCGGTATACAGTAGTTCGTTCACCTTAACCTGGCCAAGATTTTTCGTCCTTGTGCAGGTTATTAATTTTCTCCGTTGCTCATTATAAGAACATGATAAAACTACTCTATACAGGCTTTCCGTAGCACGCTTTCGAAAATAACGTTATTATTTTAGTATTAGCAGCACTATTATTCCTATTAATTGCTTGTTACAGTCTATAATTGAAGGTAGAGAGAAAAAAATTTTAAGCCAAGTTGAAGTGGCTGGAGTATAGCACATTTCCGAAGCGGATTATTTTGCATATGACACATTAATTTTTCCTTTGTTTAACACCATACTAATAATAAACCGTATTCTCACCAGCCGAGGACTCTTGGCAATACTTGTACATTCTCCTTAGCTATTAGTGATACATGCCTTCCTTAGCTCCATTACCTTCATTGCTATGTGGAATACATTCTTTTGGTAACAAGGAGAATAAAATGCGTAGGTGATCACGATCTTGAGGGGTTAAGATAAAAAAAAAAAATTGTCCTGTGGTAGCATGAATGTAAAAAGAAAAAAATATTCGTAAAGGGAGAGACGAAGGTGAATTTTGAAATGTCCCTTCTAAGCTGTGTACGATAGCTGTCAGCCGGAATAAACAACAGGAATATATAAGAGAGACAGACAGACAGACAGACAGGGACAGAGAGAGTATTGACAATGATAATGGAGAGCCCTTGTTATCATCTTGGTAAAGCGCAAACGGCAAAAATAATGAAGTAGTACAATGTTGGCGATAAAATAAATGTCATCGTATTGAAGGGTTTAGCCACTTCACTCCAATGGCTTGCTCTTTATTATATGCCTGTTACTTTCAAGCAATTTTATTTGGCTCAGGGGAAACTTTAGAAACTGGAGGGGAATTGACTGAGCGAGTGAGTGAATGAGTGAGTGGGTGGATAGGTGGCTGGATGGATGAGTGATTGAGTGGGCGAGTGAGTGAGTGAGAGAATGAGTGAATGAGTGGGTGAGCAAGAGGGTGAGTGAGAGTGAGTGAGTGATAGGGTTATAATGCATGAAATAACCTGACTATACCCATTATTAACCTCCTCCTTTCTAAGCTGAATAAAATCGTCTGAGAGTAGAGAGAATAAACAGGAAAATAAATCATGGCTGAAGGGGTTAATGTCACACATATACCACGTATTATTCCTGGTTTCGGAATTCTCTTAGCACCTCTTCCTCAGCGATTTACTTTGCGTATTTCACCTTCTTTTGCATGGTATTTATATCAACTGAAAATCCACCTACTTTGCAACAGTAATTTGCAGGGGGATGTTAGATGTAATGTAAGGAATAAATCGCTAAGGAGGAGGCGTTACGAAAAGTCAAAAGCCACATAAAACACGGCACTATGACAATACCTTTTTTCCTCTTTTTTTTTTTCTTTTAAATTTGGCAAAAATATCCAGAACCTCTTTTAACTTAGCTGATGGCAATTGTGCTCAGATTGCCAGATAGATTTCATTAGTAACCAAGGAGACTCATTCCCCCCTTACACAAAAATCTCATCGAATTGCACACAACCACGACTTAGAATTCAAGCTAAAAATGGCACGGTTCCGTCTGGTGAAAGCAAAAACACGGCTATAACACGCCCTTACTTGCAGCCTTTTTGATCCATGTATCGACTTCATATATACTCCGACCTAACAACCCCATCGACTGGCTAGGGTAGCCCATCATGCGGCTATGATTTCCAGCCTCATTAGCCTTCTCATGCCTGGGACAGCTCTGGTTCTCTATTCCGGCTGACACCAGACGATTTTGTAGAGAGAGAGTCAAGGGAGGTTAAAAGTGTCAATACATGAAGCAGAAAACGTGCTGTCTTTATTTTTACTAATTTCAGACGATTGCCTTCAGCTTAGGAGAGCCAGACGATTTTATTCAAATAGAGATTCGGACTAGACTCTTAGGGCAAGAAGAGTTAGTTGTTTCCTTTATTAACCTCTTTACTGTGCTGAACAATATCGTCTGGAAATTAAAAGAATACCTGTAGTCTAAAATATTATACAATCGTCGTCATTGTTTTTCTTATCCCAGAGTCATATTAGACGTGAAGCTGATGGAGTGCAGGATGAAGCTGTCCTTCTCTTGCAGTCCACCATCCTCCTTTCACGGGATAGGGATAGACAAGGGCGTATTTGTATAAGCTAGTAGTGAAGCCACCCACTTAGTACCACCACATGAAGGGTCTCTCTCTCTCTCTCTCTCTCTCTCTCTCTCCTACATATTCATAGTGAAGAGATTAAGTGAAACTCCAATCCAAATGATTATAGTTAATTTAGCTAGACATCGTTAGGTTTTTACACAAATTGAATATTGTAAAGGTATTGTACATGCTTTTTTTTTTTTTTTTTTTTTGTTATTCTTTTATTATTTAGGGATTTAGTAATAACAGTAACAGAACAGAAGCAACAAATAGAAACAACAGATATCCTTGTCTTGCCACACTTCTTTTTCACTCTTAATAGGCTACCATAAATCTCCCCCCCCCCTCTCTCTCTCTCTCTCTCTCTCTCAACTTTCTTACGCCTGTGAAATCCAACGTAATCTTCCTTCAGCCTTTTCTCACTTTTTCAGCCTTACTCTTTTCTCAATTTTTTCTTTCATGTTTCCTGACTTTTCACATAATTTTTTCTTCCTCTACCTCCTCTGTTTTTTCTGCACATGTGTATTTCAAAACTCTCCTTTATTTTTATTATCCTTTTTTGCTAGACTATATATTTTTTGCATTTTCTTTTACAGTTTCTTTCGACTCTCTCTCTCTCTCTCTCTCTCTCGCTCGCTCGCTCGCTCGTTCGCTCGCTCGCTCCTGTTCCTTTTTCTCTTATCTCTATCTCTCTCTCTTCCTCTCTCTGCACACATCCATCTCTTTAATCTCTCTGCCTCTCCATCTCTGTTGTTTTATTACTCTCTCCTCTATTTCCATTAATCTCTCTCTCTCTCTCTCTCTCTCTCTCTCTCTCTCTCTCTCTCTCTCTCTCTCTCACACACACACACACACACACACACACACACACACACACACACACACACACAAAGTCATCATATCAGCATTGCATTTACTCACGAAGCTAACATATTTTCATTCCTGTCAATATCCTAACTTGTTATAATAAACTCTTGCTCTTCCCAGACTATTTCAATCAACTTAGGATTATTTTTTTTTTTTGGCTGGAGGGGTTCAATACAGCTCTCACTAAATCCTCCTCCACCTGGGGTTTTCCTAAGCTGAATAAAATCGTCTGCAGTCTGCAGGAAGAAAGTATATATTAACATCGCCATGCTGAAGGGGGAAAAAAAAAATTACGTATATCAGGCTTAACCCCATGAGGACGAGGGTCTAATCGTCCCAGTTGTTTATGTGCAGTATATCAACAACGAAACAATATAAACATTCATTCATAGTCATTCAGATATATACAGATGTGTTTATTACCTGTTCATTATTTCATCCTACGTTGTGGTCATCCTGTCTGCTGACCCCAGTTAGTTACAGATTTTACAAAGCTCAGGGTTTAGGGGGCCTCGTCTCACTCTCAGGGCAGGGCATACTAACATAAGGCAGGACATTCAAGTAGGAAGCAGGACATACTGTTGAGATGCAGGACATACTAGCACGAGGCAGGACAAACAAGCACAAAGTAGGGCTTACTAGCCCTCTCTGGCGCAGGTGGTTTGAGTCATTAGATTGTTTAACAACCTGTAAAGCGCACCATGACACGAATCGGGTAAAAAATATATATATATATATGACACACATCGGTGGGAAACTTGTGTCCTCCCTTGTTTGACAAGATGTGCATCATGGTGCGTTGTACAGGATGGTATTCAGTGACTCGATTGGAGTCCGTGCATGAAATGGCTAGCACGAGGTGAGACATACTAGCATGAGGCAGGGCATACTGGCACGAGGCAGGACATACAAGCACGAGGCAGGACATTCTAGCACGACGCAGGGCATAACAGCACAAACTCTCTCCAGGACAGGCTGTGCTGCTACGCAGGTCCTGGCTGTGTCCTGTGTTCCAGATCTGCACAAAACAACAAAAGTCCTGCCCAGCTCACCACTGTAGTTATACTCTAAAGCAACTGAGGTTCGAGCACTGCTTCAACTACTACCGGTGTCTCTGATTCACACTGCTACTACCATCGTCTGATTCACAGCACTACTATTACTATCCTCTGATTCACATCACTACTATTACTATCCTCTGATTTACACTAGTACTACTATCTCTGATTCACACTACTGCTACTTTCTTCTGATTCACACTACTGCTACTAATATCCTGTGATTCACACTACTGCTGTTACATCTATTAGCCCACACTACTGCTGTTACATCTATTAGCCTCTGATTCACACTAATACTAGGCCTACTACTATCCTCTGATTACAGTACTACTACCATCCTCTGATTCACAGTACTACAACTACTTCTGCTACTACTATTACTCTGCTTCACACTACATCTACTATCCTCTGACCTATTCCTTGAGCCTCAGGTACTTAAGGGTCGAACTAAGATTGCAAGCTGCGCAGGATGTAGTTGTTGAGTCTACGTAATACAAGAATAAAATCTATAAAAAAAAAACTTACTTCAATTTGCTTCAAACCTCAAGACAGACTGAACCTGCAAAACTTAACCTTACACTGATCACCACGAGGATATCATTTCATCCTGGTAGATTTCAGACGGTTCTAGTCAGATTAAATGAGCAGATTAAAATTGGAGAGTAATGAAGGCTATATATAAACCTGAGTGGCTGGGAGACGAGTGAAGAGTACATTAGATGGGTGAGCAGGTAGGTAGGTAGATAGACACAGACAGACAGACAAATAGGAAAATAGAAAAACAGAGACAGACAGAGATGGATGAATTGGCAGACAGATAGACAGCCAAAAATACAGACAAATATAGATAGACAGACAGATAGATAGTTGCACAGATAGATTAGACAGACTGATATAAAATTAACGAGGTAAGGTAATAGACATGAATTTGGCTGAAGAGCACGCTGCAAGCAATAAAAGATGATGGAACTGAAGCCAGCTCTTAAATATAGATTCATGCGATGCTTTATGGCCGTGGACATGAGGATGAAACTATTTGCATTATGGCAGGGATTATTTGGTTGCTTAGTAAATTGCGCTGATTAGCTGTGGGACCCAGTGATGTCGCTGTTGCTTGTTGTTCGTTCATTTCTGGCTTATTTCCATTATTACTGGATTCCCCTTTTTTTTGGGGGGGGGGGAGGAGCTTGTAATTTGCATTTTTCCTCCTTTAATTTGACCTGGTTTGCTATTATTTTGCTGATTTATCCTCTTTAATTCCATGTTTTTTTTTCTTTTACTTTCACTCGCCTAAAGTCCGCCTTCGGCGGCCTGCGCCCGATGTCAGGTCAGTTCTCATTTTCAGTCGAAAGTAACAGAAATCCGAATTACTCGTGCCGTGAGCGAGACGGAGCCAGGAATTTTCCCTTATTTTTATCATGCTGGGACCCCGTTGAGAAGAGAGACAGAGGGGGGGGGGCAGGATAGTGGTGTTCACTGTTATACTAAAATATACTATGGCATTACAGTATACCATTTTAGGCGTATAAGAAGGGAGGAAGGAGAGGCGAGAGAGTGATAATACACCAAACTCGTCACTCTTCTTTCTTCTGTCATGCTGGTAATTTCAGTGCCGGACCAGGAACGAATCTATTCCCTCCACTAAAGCCAAATACTACATATGAAGCAAAAGACCAGAAATGAGTCATAACTCGGGAACCGGTGGCCGAATTAGACTGGAAATTGTTTTGTTTTTCAAGTTAAAGCATTTTAAGGGTACCTTGACCTAAGAAAAATTACCCTACGTTGCTCCGTTTTTGCTGTGTTAGAGTAACAAACAAACATACAGATATCGGATCATTATAATATAGACTTGCCTTGATTTTATTTCCGTCTTTTCTCTATTTTCTTTTTCAATTGTTTTGCCTTTCATTTTGATCACCTTTGCTTATTCTGTATTTTTATCACTTTATTTCCTCATTTATCTTTCACTTTTCCCCATTGTTTTGCGATTGCTTCATTATCTTTCACTTCTACCCTTCTGTCATGCTTTTTTCTCCTTCTTTTCATTGTAGTGTTTTCTATATGCTTTGTTTTTTATGCATCTGTTTACTTTCATTTGGGTCTGTGTGTTTGCTTTGCTTATCTATGTGCGTTTCCTGCTTGCTATTTATTTAACTCATTATCATCTCCGACTGTTTTTCTTTTTTTATGGATCAAGCTGTGTGTTATCTATATCCTCATTTGTCTTTTTATTTCCTCTTTAATTTGTTATCTATTTCCTCTTTAATTTTTGTTTTCTATTTCTTCTTTAAGTTTTATCTATTTCCTCTTTAATTTTTGTTATCTACTTCCTCTTTGGTTAAGTCAGTGCTTTTCCGTTTGTTTTTTTATTTTTTTTTTGGGGGGAGGAAATTGTGTTTGATTATGTTTTGCTGGTTGTTGCTTGCTTGTTTTTATATTGCTTCTTTCGTCTCCTGCTGTTATCATTCCCCAAGTTTTTTTTTTTTTTTTTTTTTACTGCCAATATATAGTTCTATAATATATTCTCTCCTCTTACTTAGCTTTTTGTGTTTTGTGTTTGCCTCTGTTTAGCTGTGTGTGTTATCTTTTAGTTTCTATTTTACTAAATCACATTTGCTTTTGGGGGAGACATTATATCCTGCGTCCTGTATTGGAATTTGTGTTGTCAGTGTGTTTATATTTTGGCCTCTGTATTTCCCAGTTGAGTTTGCTTAATGTTCATATATAATGTTATTTTACTATTTATTTCCTGCCTCTTCTTTGCTCTAGGGTGTCATTTTTTCACCTTTTAAACATATATATTTTTAAATATATTTTAGTTGTTTCTCTCCTCTTTATTTCATTCTGTTTTTTTTTTTACTTTCATTTAATTAGCCTCCCTGTATGTGTGTCAGATTTGTTTTTACTTATCTGTGTCTGTTTTTATTACCTTTATTTCGCTATGTGCTTTCTCTTTCATTTTTCTGTTTAATTATTTCAGGCAATTTTTTACCTTCAATTTATTCTGCATGTTGCCTGGCGTGTCTGTCTCCCTGCCTGTTTGTTCATCACTTTGTTTTTAAGTCTGTGTGCTTGTGTCTGTCTGCCTGATGGTTTTCTTTTTGTTTGTGTGTTAGCTTGTGAGTATTTACATCTGCAGGCTTGACTATCTGTCTGTCAGTTAGTAAGCGAGTCAGTCAGTCAGTCACTTTCTAATATTCATTCATCCAAGCAGCCAGCTGGTCAGTCAGTCAGTCTCTTCTTCCCCCCCATCTCTCTCTCTCTCTCTCTCTCTCTCTCTCTCTCTCTCTCTCTCTCTCACACACACACACACACACACACACACACACACACACACACACACATACACACACACACACACACACACATCCAGGATTTCCACCCCATTGTTTTCCTATTATTCCACCATCAAACACTAATATTTTTAATCAATGCATCAATTAACACTTTGCCACAACGGATAATATTCTAACAGTATTACACGCTCGGATTTGTCCCATTCAGTACGGTGACAGAGAATATGTATTTCAGTTCATTCTGCTTGCTATAAAGTTTTGAGGCTTTATCTAATTCTTCCTACCTGCTGGTGTTCGTAGCCTTACCTGTACGATTGGGATTTTTTTTAGTTAGGCATATATTACTCTTAGGTAAGGTTTTACGCTAAAGGTGATGATGATGATGATGATGGTGATGATGATGATGATGATGATGATGATGATGATGATGATGATGATGGTGGTGGTGGTGGTGGTGGTGGTGGTGACAATTTTTTTTTTTTTAATTCATGCCTGGCCTTCAGTTTGTCTGTGTCTATCTGTCTGTCTGTCTGTCTGTCTGTCTCTCTCTCTCTCTCTCTCTCTCTCTCTCTCTCTCTCTCTCTCTCTCTCTCTCTCTCATTCATCCATTAGGGACGGCCTCTCTGGGAGCTATCAAACAACTCCTCACCCCATAATTGCCTCTGGGCTCCCTCAGTCTTGAGAGAGAGAGAGAGAGAGAGACCGAGAGAGAGAGAGATGAGTGTGCTGTATGTCTGTAAATGTGTGTGCTTGTTCTTGTGTGTCTGTCTGTCGTTGTATATATTGCGACGTGAAATATATTTTTTCATCGTTTAATTATATTCTTTGTACCATATTATTATTATTATTATTATTATTATTATTATTATTATTTTCTTCATCATTATCACCATCACATCATCACCTTCACCACCATCACCACGATCACCACCACCACCATCACCACCACCACCATCACCACCACCACCATCATCATCCTTTGCATGTTTTTCCCCTTGTTTTCCTTCCAAGTTGTCGATGTGTCCAGAGGGCCTTGATCGCGTAATGAAGTTTTTCTCTTCTGGGTAGGAGTGCATTAGGCTTTTGATCTTTATTAATTTCCTTCCCTATCACATCAAGAAAAAAGGGACACCGTTCAGAGGAGCTCAATTTTCATACCTCCTCCTGAGTGTTCTTGGAAGACGCTGTGCTATTAATTGCTCCAAGAAAGTGAAAGGGAAGGAAATTTGCCTGGCAGTTTTGTGTGATCGTTTTAATGGGCATTTCTGAGCAATTAGTGCTTGTCAGACTGAGACAGAGACAGACAGCAGACGGGGGAGGAGGTGGCTCAATCGGTAGAGAGGTGGTCTGCAGTCCTACCGGACCCAGGTTCAAATCCCCTCTGGGGCAGGGAACAGTTTAAGGATTTCAATTTCATAAAAAGCAGACTTTCCTAATCTACCAGAAGACCCGCCGACATGTCTTGAAAATACCCTCGTTAATACCAATACACCAGTCCTGTATGAGACAGCCCTGGCATGTACTCAATATTGACGGTGGGTGTTAGCGCCGAAGTGGTGACATGTAGAGGTGCATGGTATGTAGGAGGACTACTGGGCCTTGAGTGCAGGCTGTGAAACCTATGCCCAGAGTCGGACACATAAAAAAAAAAAAAAAAAGACAGAGACAAAGTAGCTGAGAAATAACTGCCTCATCATTTACAAGTACTGTTAATGTGTCTTTACCACGGTTGTCAGATAGATCGATAGACAAAGACTCTCTTCATCATTTACCACCATTTACAATCATTTACAATCATTTGCACCATTTACAGTCATTTACATCACTACCTGTATTGCCTCATCATCACTGTCATTGAAACGTGACCTTGATAATCCTGCCTTGATCTGTGGTAAGTGCCCGGATCTGTTTACTAAGTGAAAATGCATTGGACACTACGTTCATGGCGATATTTACTTTGTGGTAAGGATTTCTGTGTGTGTGTGTGTGTGTGTGTGTGTGTGTGTGTGTGTGTGTGTGTGTGTGTGTGTGTGTGTGTTTGTGTGTGCATGTATGTACGTGTGCGTGCGTGTCACAGCCAGGCACGGAACCGACATTTATCCAGGGATCATCAGTTTTTTAAAAAACGGGGTTTCACGGTAATAATCACGTAAAGGTTGAAGCAATATCCGCGGCCTGGTGATTATTAGGTAAAATTAACAATATGCTCTCTCTCTCTCTCTCTCTCTCTCTCTCTCTCTATCTATCTATCTATCTATCTATCTATCTATCTATCTATCTATTTATCTACCTCTCTGACAGTTTTAGCGTAGATCAGAAATAAAAACCTTTGTTCACTTTTTAGAATTTTTTCGTCAATGCATTGGATTGATCAGAATAAAACCCTCAAAACTCGAACTTTATTTTTATCATAGGCAGAACTTGTACTACGGTTAAAGATCCATAATAATATGTATTTTTTAACGTTATAGACTGAGCGAAAAAGAGAGAAGGAAATTATTTTAAGTGGGCAAAAGAGGGGAAAGGTCTGGCAATTAGCAGGAGGAAAAGATGGAGAAAACCAGCTGGGATGAACGAGTGGGTTGGGATGTGAACGAAGGATGTGGTGATGAGGTGATGTGTTGCTGGGTTATGTTGATGGGATTTATTTGTGAGGTATGTCAGTGGTGCGTGCTGGTGAAATGTGCTGAGTGATGTGCCTGTGAGATGTGTTAGTAAAGTGTGTTATGAGGTATGATGGTGATATGTGTGTTGGTGAGGTGTGCTGGTGAGGTGCTGATTGGATGTCCTGGTTAGGTATGTTGGTGAGGTATGCTAGTGATGTGTGTTGGTGAAATGTGCTGAGTGATGTGCATGTGAGATGTGTAAGTGATACCTACATTGTAATATGCGATGGTGGTATGTGTTTGTGATTTGTCAGGGAGCCTTTATTGTGAGATTTGTTGGAGAAGGATGTTGGGAGATGTGTTGATGGGGTGAGTTGGTGAGGTGTGATGGTGAGAGGTGATAAAGAGGTGTGAGATGGTGATGAGGTGTGTTGATGAGAGGTGTATGTACGTTATCCTGTAAGATGTTGCTGTACTGAGAAGGAATGTGTTGATGGGGTGCTTTAGTGAAATGTGCAGTTGATATTTTTTGGAGAGAGAGAGAGAGAGAGAGAGAGGAAATGGTTTTCTCTTCAGTGGGTTCCTCCTTTTTCTCCTACTTCTCCACTTCCTTTTTTTTTTTTTTTTTTTTTTGTCACGCCACATGGTTAGATATTTCTTTTTTAGTGTGAGAGAGAGAGAGAGAGAGAGAGAGAGAGAGAGAGAGAGAGAGAAAGAGAGATGGTACTGAACTAGGTTTTTAGTGCTATCATCTCTAAAATAGGCAAGAGAAAAGTGGTGCTGACATACACTGGTAAGATGCACTAGTGAGATATGCTGCCCAAAAGTGGTGTTGACGCACGAGAGAGAAAGTGGTAAAACACATTCCCCCACTTCCCACTCCGGCCTTGAAGCGATGAGGAAAGTGGTTAGGGAGTGAAAGGAGCGAGCGATGGCTTCTAGGTAAATGGAGTGAGAGTTTTAAGCGTGTCGCGGTGACAAGAAAGAAGAGAATAAGTTTAAGGTATATGCAAATTTAATTCTACAAGAGGAATAGTTGAAGGAACGTTAAGGTGTTGATAGAAACCCCTTAGAGCAGTGTTTCTTTAAAGGACATGTTTTAGGTTTAAAAAATTGTTTTGATTTCCGCCTTTGATACACAATGATAAGGACATTTGCTGCGACCATTTATAAAGCCTTACTCTGAGGTCAACTGTAATAAGGTAGAGCAGCAAACCAGATGAATTTTAGTTATGTTGCCTTAACGAGACCTAGATTTTCGTCCTTTTGTAGCTTATGCCACGTAGCTAAATGGCAGAATAGGACAATATTTCGGCTCTGCACTCTTTCCATGGCACTTCATCGTGACTAGCATCCTCAAGATAGTTGGTATTTTTAGGCCAGGTTAGAGTAAAACGAGTATAGTAGAAATATGCGTGAGACAAGGTCATCTGTTCGTGTTGTATCTTCTTGGCTGGTCGATGGTAAGAGGGAACGAGACCTTAGGGAGCTGAGTGGCAGGAAGCGAGAGACATGTGGCTGGGTGCATGGCGAATGGAAGTGAAAGTTATGTATTAATATCCAGGAGTATTTTGGGACCTTTAAAAATACGTATAGATAAGTACTACAAAAATACCATGCAGGTGCAAAAAATATTATGGAAATCATTGTCTTGAGTGACTGATAAAATATGAAAGAAAGAGTGAAATTTGTTGCAGAAATTTAGTGGTGTTGTGGAGAGGAGGGGAAGGGAAAGGAAGGGAGAGTTGTGTATTACTGTCCCACAGTGTTCTGTTTTTTTCAGGACAACTAAAGTGCTACAAAAATTATCATGAAATGCACTCAGTGGTTGTTGCAAAATGAAAGGGAGGAAGAAAATTGTTGCAGAAACTGAGTAATGTGGCTGAGTGCAAGGCGGATGCAAGAGGAAGTTGTGTTATTACCTCACGGCATTTTGGGATATTGAAGATACGAAAGGGAAAGCGGAAGAAAACTTATGATTAAATTGCGTGATGTTGCTGAGACGAAGGGAATGAAGGTGAAGGTTATCATCCTTCGGTATTTTGCGGGTTCATTCAATTTTCAAAGCGCGGTAAAGGAATGGACAAGAAATTTATTATGGAGTTTAGCGATGTGAGTGACCAGAAGGAAATGAAAATCGAAGTTGTGCTTATATCTCTCGATGGTATGGATTTTTAAAGATAAGTGAGGGAAATTGCAAGTCAGTGTTATGGAATTTAGTGTCCTGAGCTACTGATCAATCTGCAGTACGAAGGAAACTGGAGAATGTTAAATAGAGTTAATTTTATTATGAGACGCGAAAGCACAAAAAGATTACTAAATTGAATGTTCAGAAAATAGGAAACTGAAGATTGTTTGGTATTATTATGACTGATTCTGGATATAGTTACGAAACCTACGACACACCAAAAGAGGGTTAAGGCTTAGCTGTCTCCATACGTCACCATGAATTTGGGCATTAAAACCTATCATCGTTACTGGGATATTAAACTTCCTTTTTGTGCTATTACAGTATATGCCTTTTTTTTTTTCCTTTAAGATGTCAAAAGTAAGGTATACAGCTGGTATAAAAAGGGAAATATAAAGAAAGATATCAATGAGACAGACAGACAGACAGACAGACAGACAGAGAAGGAAAGAAAGAAAGAGAGAGAGGGCTGTGTGTGTTATCATTGATCTGTTCCGGTGTGTATGCATGTGGCGTGTTTATGTAAGCGACCCCATCGTGTGTACCAGCTGTGTACGTTTTACCATGTGCACGAGCGCTAATGCATCCCATATTCCTTACGGTGGTTTTCCAAAGTGCATTCATATTTTTGGATTTTCATGTATATTTCTGTGATGGCCTAGGGCATGAATTTTCAGTGGCAATTGAGATATCGTATGACCTCCTCCTTACCCATTTATTCTAGATCATTTGCTTCAATATCCTCTTGTATTCTAGTGGTGCAAAGTGTGTCCATGCTAAACGTTATTGAAATATAAAAGAGAATATCAAGGTTACAAATGCAAAATTGAAGACTGCCAACGCTGTCACGAACCAGTCACACTAAGCCGTGCAATAAGCTTAATTTAGGTTAAGTCAGGCTCAGTTAAGTAATCATCCTCTGTGGTTAGCAATATCCTACCAGCCAAAACAGGAAATTGATTTATTTTGCCGACATTAAAACGTTTTTGTTTTGTCAGATGGGCCAGAACCTGTTCCTATTTTACAATTAAAACAAGCGTTAATGTTGGAGCATAATTAATCCACTGGCAAAACACACACACACACACACACACACACACACACACACAAAACCCCTCACCCCACATTCACATAACCCCCCTCCCCACACACACACAACCCCCCTCTCCCACCCACACACACAATATTCCATCCCCTCCCCACACACACAATATTCCTTCCCCTCCCCACACACACAACCCCCCTCCTCACACACACACACACAACCCCCCACACACACTCAACCACCCCACACGCACAACCCCTCTCCCCCCCGACACACACAACATTCCCCTCCCCACACACATATGAAATGAAAATATAAATACTAGTAGAGAAATACCCCTGTTTCCACCTAACCACAACTTTTACGTCACATTCGTTTCAAGCACGCCTCGCAACAGAGCATATCCAAGGCGCATCAGAGCACGCAAAAGCCAAATATTCGTGTCGTGACCGCTAAAATGCTTTCTTTTTCTTTGCTTTTCTTTTTTTCGTCTTTTTTGTTTGCGTCTTTACTGCCAGAGTCACAGTCGCTTCCCATTCTACCTACCGTGTTCATGTAGTATTTAAATATTTACAAAGGCGAGTGCTGGGAGCTTTTTCACCCCACATGCACTTTTTATGATCTTTATTGGAGTAGCGTGATGAGAGGAACAAGGATTATTTTTTTAATGCATGGAAGAAGGACCCAGATGTCGGAAACCCACAAGTTTTTCCCTCCATAAAAAAACAAAAGCAAAATAACGGAGAGCCAAATTCAAGATCCGTTCATTTCGGACAATGCGTTTAAAAGACTAGAGGTCATTGGCAGCAGGAAAAACATAATGCAGTAGTAACGTGCTGGGTATATCGCGAGAAACACTAGAAAAAAAAACAGAATGGTCATATTAGGGGTTAAAAACTTCCTTGCTTAGTATGAGGGGAAGCTCTAGTAAAAGTTAAATAGGTTAATTTAAAGTCTTTTATGGAGTCGCGTGGTGTGAGGAACAAGGAAGTGCTGGATTTATCACGCGAAAAAAAAAAAAAAATAGAAAAAAAATGAGTTATTGCATTAAGTGTTACAAATTACTTTGCTTAGTATTCGGGCAAGTTTGCTCTTTGGGAAAATTTGTTGTTAGAAGTTACATAGCTGGACGAATAGACATACTGAATTGTGTTTATTGTGAAGATGTGATAATTTTAACCTGACTTTGACCCTCTATGTGTAATACTAAAACATTTACAACGTTGCCTAATGGAAACGTTGTCATCCCATACACTCCTCTTCTCGTTCTTGTTGTTCTCTCTCTCTCTCTCTCTCTCTCTCTTCGTGTGAGAATCGATGGGGTGATGGAGTTATCGTGTGAGGGAACAGTACAGTACCTTCTTTGTTGCCAGGTAGAAAGAAATATTAAAAGTATCGTATTGGGAATGAAAACGTGCTTCCTTAACGCGAGAATATCCAGGGAGTGCTCAGTTGCCAAGTTCAGGGCCAGAGAGTGCTATGCTTGGAATTAGAGGTGTATTCTAAGTGATATATTAAAAGCTCCGTAACACCTTTTACTTTGGCGATTTGTTCTGCACCTTACCCCTCAGTATCTTCTTATAAATTACTCTCTCTCCCTCTCTCTCTCAAAAAAAAAAAAATGTAAGCAACAAAAAGAAAACTGTTCAATTTTAAGATGCAAAATAAATGGCTTAGGAAAAGGTACCATGAAACCTGTGCGCCTTAATTTTTTTTTTGCCAGACGCCATGTATCCCAGACGGGGTGGCCAAGGGCTTAGAGTTAATTGTTTTTTACAGGGAGGGGCACTAATCCTCCACCAACCCCACTTGACACGCAGGGATGCCAACAGCATCTGGTGTTCCCAGGCGGTCACCCATCCAAGTACTAACCAGACCCAACGTTGCTTAACTTCGCTGATCGGACGGGAAGCGGTGTACTTAACGTGGTATGGCCTTAAAATACGACCCTAAAATACACTGAGGTTATCGTATTACGGATTAGGACGTATTTCGGTATCGCGCCAACTAGGAAGACAGAATATCATTATAGTCTACGCAAGTGGTGCAAGGGGCCAGGGAGTCATCACTGCCAACGTCATCCTAATCTTCTCTGTAATATTTTTCTCACTAATACATGCGAGGTTGTGGTAGTCGTAGTAGTAGTAGTAGTAGTAGTAGATGACCCCAGGCTCATCTGAAAATTGATCCCAGTGGACTGCAGGCTGACGATGTCCTCATTCAGTCGACTATCCTCCTTTCAAGGGGATAGGGAGCGAGTTGAGGAATGTTTGTATAACAGGGCATTGGAGCCGACCAGCTGTATCAGTGCCACGACGTGAAGGCGTCCCTCTCCAGCACCACACGTGAGGTAAAACAAGGAAGTACCGAAGTTAATAACGATAATCTGAGTCACCTTGTTAGTCGTCCACGTAGGCAGACTTCTGAGAGATGATACACTAATTACGGGCGTATTCTGTGGCTCTTTTTAAAAATATTTATGACTTAAGGATAGAAGAAATAGTATTATCCCCTCCTGTGTACTCCTAATCATAACGTCCATGTTCTTTCCAAAGCATTTCTTACTTTTTTTTTTATCCTTCCCTCTGGATCTTATGCCGGAAAAAGTGCTCAGTGAGATCCTACTTTCTGTTCTTTTGCCACATAAATAAGTTAGGTTTCTAGTGTAATTAGTTTTCTCCCAACAAATAATATCGTTACAGGTAAATAGGCCTTCTGTTGCCAGTAAAATCTATGTACCCTGCAACGCACTGAGCATGTGAGGTCTCCCAGAAAATGAACAGTTAGCTTGGTATAGCAAAAAGTAAATACACAAGACGTCACTGAACATAAGAGATATAAAGAAACAGTATCTAACCCTTTCCTTAGAAGATGCCTTTCCTAAGATGAATAGAAAAATAAAGATATCACCATACGAGAGGCGCCAAGACTTAGAAGGGCTTGCGTTGTGGTGCCAGGACGCATAAACCACTGGGTGTCGAGATATACTTCCTGGCTCTCACGTGTAAATGTTGGGTCGTGAGTGGTGAGTGAAATAAAGCCAGCCTTGAACATGAACCCTTTTTGGTGCTTTATTGCCTTTGTTCATGTCGGGAGGGAAGATTTTCTAGCATCTCTGCTTTAACGAATTCTTTTGTAATGGAGAGGGACGCCTTCATGTGCTGGTACCGATATAACCAGGTCGGTCAGCTGCCTGGTCATACAAACCTCCCTTAACTACCTCCCCATCCCCCAAAAGGAATATTGCGAACTGCAGATCAACTTAAGCCTGCAATCCACGGGGTTAACGTTTCAGGTGAAATTGGGGCACTACTACTTCTATTACTGCTGCTGCTGCTACTACTACTACTAACTACTATTACTGCTATTATTATTATTATTATTGTTATTATTATTATTATTATTATAATTATTATTATTATTACTGTTATTATTATTATTATTATTATTATTATTATTATTATTATCATCCATCCAACCATCATCCAGTCCTATGTTGCCCCATGGGGAGTTTTTGTTATTATTATTATTATTATTATTATTATTATTATTATTATTATTATCATTATTATTATTATTATTATTATTATTACATTTCCTTATTTAGTTTATAACACCATAGTATTCATATGCATTAAGTGGTTTCCTACAGCTTTTTTCTATGCATGTTATTTCAATCCTCATAATATGGACAGAACAGTGCTGTACATTCTCTCTCTCTCTCTCTCTCTCTCTCTCTCTCTCTCTCTCTCTCTCTCTCGCAGCCTGATACCAAGCCAGGGCGAAGTTTCCATTACCAGCCTCCCTAATTATGCTAAAAGCCGACGTCTTCTGCGAGTATTTACTTTGGAAAGCAGTGTGTTCCCCTCAATGGTCTATTCTTCAGTGGTGTGTGTGTGTGTGTGAGAGAGAGAGAGAGAGAGAGAGAGAGAGAGACCGTGTAATGGTCTTCTCTTCAGTAGATTCCTCCTCCTCCTCCTCGTCCTCCTTGTTTTATTTTTCTTTCGTGCCACAGTAAAATGGTTAGATATTTCCATTTGAGGAGTGTGTGTGTGTGTGTGTGTGTGTGTTCACGGGAGCTTCCAGGCGTTAAGTTCATTCTAGTTTCACGGTAAAAGCCCGGATGCCATTACAACTTTGCAATAAAATCAGAATTGTTGGTATATAAACGAGGGGCTTGGCAACGGCGGCTGTGATGCTGCAAACACACCAGACTAACTTTTAATCATATTCATGCTTGGTGATTTTTCTTTTAATTTTATATGTATATTTTTTAACTACCGGCAATTTATTCTCACACGATGCAGAGTCAGGCAAGAGATAGCCAACTTCTCGACACCTTGGTAGGCATCATTTCAGACGTGATTTCTCAGTCATAATATCAAGATCTTAAACACACTTGTCATGATCTTTGTTTTGTAGTTTTCTATTTATACCGAAACTGAGTTGATTTTCTTCCCAGGCTCGTTTTTCAGTAACAAAAATAAATCCATCTCCTTTCTCTTCATTCCTATATTGATTTTATTAACTATTTAATGAAAAGGAGCTTAACTTTTTTAGAACGATATACAGATACTGTTTTCCGCTGGTATCATTATAACTCTTTGCACATCATTAATCTGAGAAGGTTTATGAAGACTGTGTCAAGGCCCTTCATTATGTGAGGTTTCACTTAATTAGTCTTTAAAAAACAACACCGGTATATATAGCATGGTGGTAAAACGATTGAAAAAATATGAAAAAATAAAAACTTCGTACTGAAGGGATAAATTTTCAGGAGTATATTAAGCCCACAAATCAATCTATTGCAACATTTCGGCTTTTACACGCATCACTCACTGTAGACATACCTCTCCCTTTCGTACTTCGCTTGCATAGGGAAGTGTTAATCCTGATCACCACTCCCCTTCTGAAGAGAAAGACTGGTTCTGCACTGGATCTCATATGGAATGTTAGACACGGTACATCAGTTCCTTTATTCACTTATTTATTTATTTGCATGCTCTCTTTCTTTCCTATCTCGTGATTAACCTTCACTTCTCTTAATGCACCTGAGTATTTCACTCAGGCGAACCCCACATTATTTTATTTAGCTGAAATAAACACAATATTTATTTTCCACTTACAAGTATTTTCATTTCTCATGTAGTGAGTTTAGTGGTACCAAATAAAAATACATCTAATTTGAAATACAGAAGGATAGGTTTAAATGCTGTATCAAATAACTGTTGGCATGGATTTATTTAAGCCAGTACTAGACGATTTCCTTTAGCTTCGAGATATTTTTGGAGTAAGAGCTAACCCATTCCATTCAGTGATGTATTGTATATATAATCCTTGCTACACCAGACAATTGCTTCTAGTTTATGGAAAGGAAAGACACAATTGCCCGTTAATTATCTTCTGTCTGCCTCACTACCTGTGTATTTGTTTATCTGGTCATACCCCAAAAGGAGGATGGTGGAGTGCATAAGGGCAGTTCAAACCTGCAGTCAACTGAATCCACATTTCTGTTGAGCCTGGGGTTACTACTACTACTGCTACTACTACTATAAGTCTCACCAATCTAAAACCAAGGTTTGGGTGGGGTCTGGCGCTGGGTGCAGCCATGCCATACTTCCTAAACGAGCGATGAGTAGATTCTGTTATATATGTAATAGGCATCACAGATAGGTACACACATACTTATACAATATAAACGTAAGTATTCTAGCATATCAAAGGAAGGTAAACTAGTAATGCATATGGCTCTTGTACATCGATAAAGAAACGTGGCATACATATTTTACAGTGGTGCTGAAAAAAATGTGGTTACTTTTACCGACTTTCACGGTAGTTCTAAGTTGGGTAAGTAATGTAACAATTACGTTTATAATATAATTTGCAGGAATCAGTAGAACATACGCTATTTTCTTAACAGAAATAAATAAGTTAAAACACTCACGAGCGGCAACATCCAGGCCCATACTGGGAGTTAATCCGTTGGAGGGAGATTAAGCTTCTGTCACGTGCTTCCACTGTTCACTTTGTTATATATATAACTTAAATTATATTTATAACTTAAATTAGTTTGTCTTTACACACACACACAAAACACACACACACACACACACACACACAAAACACACACACACACACACACACACACACACACACACACACAGAAGTGGGTGAAGTCATGTCAGGCCAGGTGGCGAGGTGTGAGCGGACGAACTCTAACGGTGTCAGGTCAGCCACTACCCAATCAGAGTATAGGAAACAAGGCAACGCTGTACGCCGGGAAATCCCCGGCTGGACTCCACCCAAACCTTGGTTTTAGATTGGTTTTTTTATACTGACCATCCACTTCTCCTTATTTCTTATTCCTGCCGCCAGAGTATTTCATTATTGCCTCGGCCAAACGACTTACTTTAACATAAGGGATAACATTTGATTGGAAAGTGTACGTGTAAGAAACAGTGCCTTTTAACGCCTTCTCTTTTAAAGGTCTTGCATAAGCTGAATAAAATCGTCTGTCAATAGTAGGAAGAGAATGTAAAATAAAAAGTAAAATGCGTGCTGGTAGTGAAAAGGTTAATTCTGTTCCTCTCCACCTTCCTCTTTATTCGCTTATCTGATTATCTGATTCTCTTTATGTCCTTTTATCTCTCCATCTCCCTTCATTCACGAGTCCGCCTACCCCTCGTTTCCCTTTTACCGTATATGTACTCGTCATCATTATATCAGCATCATCATCGTGGTCATCATCATCATGTCCCCATCGCCACTACCATCATCATTATCACCGCTACCACTAGCACCACCACCACCACCACCATCAGCAGCAGCATCGTCGTCGTTGTCGTCCTAGTCGAAATCGTTATCGTCATCATTCCATAAAAGAGATGGGTGTGTTTCTAAGAGATGAAGTAGAGAGGAGAGAGAGAGAGAGAGAGAGAGAGAGAGAGAGAGAGAGAGAGAGAGAGAGAGAAACTAAGCAAATTTATTACCAAAAATAAGAATTGATGTAATTTCTGTCATCCAAAAGTTAGCTGCCTTAACAACCTTCAGTTATCCCATCTTGTTGTCCAGTGTTTGTCCTTCTTTAACTATATATGCAACCACACACACCAACAGATTCACTGCCAGACGGAAGAAAGAAGAAAGGTGAATTTTAGAGAAGGAAGAAAGATGAATTTTCTCCCAGGGCAAAAGTTCCGTATCACAGCACTCTTCTTCCGGCCTTTGTCTAACTTTCCCACCCATATTCTTTCTCTGGCGTCCTTGCCGGGTGTCGCCGGGAGCCCGTATCGACTGGCGACCTGATCTCATTATGATATCTCTGACCCTGGGGGGCAAAAATACCCTGGTTCTCGGCACTATTAATGGGAGACACGCAATTGCACGCTGCTCCCTCCATTTTCTCATTTTCCTTAGATGGTATTATCGTGGGCGGTTTTCATTGAGCCGCCTTAATTTCCTTTAATAAGTCGATCTCTCTCTCTCTCTCTCTCTCTCTCTCTCTCTCTCTCTCTCTCTCTCTCTCTCTCTCTCTCTCTCTCTCTCTCTCTCGGGTAGATATTAATTTTGTTTTGGGTTTATAACGCTATGCAGTATGTAAAGGAAGTTTTCACTGATTGTATTATATTCAGTGAGTAATTTCTGTTTCTATTTTTTTGTTTGGTGTTTATTATATTTTGACCCGTATTCTAATGGCTCATATAGAACACCTTTTTTTAATACCTGTTCTTTAGTACTATAATTTGTATGTTATGCTTTGATAGTTTCTTGTATGGTGTTTGTTTCTTTGTACAAATGTTTGGTACTGACACACCACGCAAAGAGAGAGAGAGAGAGAGAGAACCTACGTGTCACCAAAGACTCCGGTATCGCCTGTGGGAATATACAGTAATTGAATAATAATGTGTCGTATGCCAAATAAACAAATAAATAAATGGGGAAAAATGTATAAGGAAATCTGATATAAATAAACGGGGAAAAGTCTACAAGGAAATCTGATATCGTATGTGAGACTACAAGTGAATGCAGAATTGAATCATAACCCTTTCAGAGCGACGATTTATTTTTTCATTTCAATCCAGCTATTTTCAGACGATTTTTGTCACACTAAGAATTTTCGATCAAGAGGAAGTTAGAGTTAGCCTTCAACAACCCTCTCTGAACAAGTGGATTTTCTTAAGCTGAATAAAATCGTCTGGAGGCAGCTAGAGGATGTTGAGTAGCACGTCATTGGATTGAAGGAGTGAAAGGATTTATGCTCTGGAAATTGGTAACGCCGGCGGAAATAGAATGAATATTAACCTTTGATTAGGTAGAATAAGTGGGTAAGGAAAACATGCTAAGGACCGCTGCTAACCTAAGGGGAATACGAGGCTTTATCTGTTTAATGACTTGGCTGGCTGTCCTTGTTAGCGCCATCGATTTTCCCTTGTCAATTACTGCTATTTTTCATTCATGTGTTCCCGGGCTATTCTTCTCTCTCTCTCTCTCTCTCTCTCTCTCTCTCTCTCTCTTCTCTTCTCTTCTCTTCTCTGCCATTTCAATTAAGGTTTTCTTTGTGGTTAATTTTCTCACTTCCAAACGACCTTAGGAATAAATATTTTTCTTAGCACAATTGTTTTTTTTTTTTTTCACTTATTTTACACTTCTTTTTTCCCTTGCCTTATATCGTCCATCAATACGTTAACACATATCGTCGTTTTTCTACATACTAGCCTTATTTTTTTGCACCATCTATTCCACCTCTGTAGCCCGATTTTTTTTTAATTCTTTAGCATGCATCCCCCCCCCTTTTTTTTTTTCTTTTAACACGTTTCTTTTTATAAGTCTTTCGGATGTCTTATGTTTCTCATCTAGTATCGTGCTTCGTCTCTAATTGCACGAATCGTTATATATCTTTTTACCACATGCTGTGTTTCACCTCAGCTTGTAATTAACGTCCTTACTACCTTTTTTTACCTGAGTATGTCTCATTTTATACCTCATTAGGAGGTATTGTTTTACCTGTAGATACTTTTTACTCTAACGGCCTAAAATTGCAGTCTCTCCATCTTGAATGCTGAGCTGTAGCAAATATTTAACTCTAGAATATGATAGTCACGAAGAAGTGCTGTGGAGATGATGTAGAGCCGTCGTATTGTCGTTTTCCTCCATTGAGCTACATGACATAAGCTGCAAAAAGACGGAAATCTGGGCCAGGTTAGAGTAAAAGGAGTTTAGTATCGTTCTTTTCGTTTCTTTATTGCCGATTTTTAACATCATAAACAGGAATAATTTAATATCTCATTTATCACGTATTGTTTTTCACTTCATGTACCGTTATTAGCCTCTTTAGTGCTGTTTTTCACCGTCTTACTGTGTACCTTTGTTCATTTTCTTTGCATCCACCGTTTTTCACCTCCTTTGCATACACCGTTTTTCACCCTTGTATGCACAGTTTTTCACCTTCCCATGTATCGTTTTTCACATCCTTTGCATGCACCGTTTTTCACCTTAGCATGAACCGTTTTTCACCTTAGTATGTACCGTTTTTCGCCTTAGCATGAACCGTTTTTCACCTTAGTATGTACCGTTTTTCACTTGTTTAGCACATCTGTTTTTCAGCTCCCAAGTAACTTTATTTCCTTTAATATTTTCCCCTCTTTAGTACATATAATTTTTAAATTGTTTTATTCACAGCAAATCTTTACGCAAGTTATTGAAACGAGAGTCAGGAGAGGAAGCTAATCTGACATAGGCGAGAGAGAGAGAGAGAGAGAGAGAGAGAGAGAGAGTCTTTCACAGTGTAAGAATACTGTTAGTACCTTGAGGTCATTATCTCCCCGCCAGGAGATGTGGACAAAGAGACTTACCTGGTCTCTGGAGGGGGGAGAGGAGGAAGAAGGGGGAGGGGGAAGTTAAGAGGGGGGATCCAGCTCGAGAGAGAGTAGGGAAGGGAGAACGGAAGCGAAAATGAGGAAGTTTGGGGTGGGGGATGGTCCGGCTAGCGAGAAGGGACAGGAAGTGGAGTGGGAGAGGAAGGACAGTTGCAAAGGAGTTCTGAGGAAAGCAAACAGCAATAGATCTAATGGACCTTTCAAGGCTGCTTCTTACAGAGAAGACTATCACTGTGATATCTGATTCTACAAGTTGAAGGAAAGGATGGTAAAACAAGACGGCTCCCGCCCCCCTCACCCACCAATTCCCCCAGTCGAAGCCGGCAGGAAATACGTGAGAAGGATCACCATGCAGCATGGAAAAGCTGACATGGAAATTTCATAGGAAAGACTGAAAAGTCGATTTCCCTGCTATAAGTTCAACACGATCTGAAATATAGAAAAACAGCTTACATTATTATCCAGTCATGAAGGTGTTTAGCTGGGGATTTGAAGCGAGACTCTTATCCAAGCGATTTTTGAATGTCACCACTGGACTGCAGTTAACGACATCCCTGGGCGGTTTATTCTAAAAGTTAACAACCCTGCTCAAGAAAAAAGTTGAGGGGGTTGAGAGACTGGAAGAGGTAGGGGGGAATAGGAGAAGGAAAGAGTGGCTGTGAGAGTTGAAAGAGGAGGGAGGGGAAGGGGGATGTGGCAACTGGGGCAGGGAATATTGGGGTGGTGTAGGAGGTGTTTTGTGAAAGGGGAGGATAGTAGGAAGCAGGAGTGGAAGAGAAGCAGGGAGGGGATTATGGAAGTGAGAGGGGCTACTGGGTAGTGGGACAGTGGTAGAAATAGTGTGGGAGATACGATAGTAGAAAGGGTGGGAGAATGTGAATAATAAGGAACAGCAGAGGATTGAAATGCAGGGAGGGCGAGTATGAGAGAGGTGGAAGAGGGTAGTTACAGGAGTGAGGGAGGGAAGGGTAGTGACAGAGGGTGAGAGGGAAGGAAGGGTAGTGACAAAGGGTGAGAAGGAAGGAAGGGTAGTAACAGAGGGTGAGAGAGAGGGGAGGGTAGAAATAGAATGCATGGAGTAGGGGGAGTGGGAGGTGTAGGTGTGGAGGGGAGGAAAATGGAGTATAGACAAAGGTTAGGGTAGTGGTAGGTGTGGTTTAGGGGGGAAAGGTAGTGGTAGATGTGAAGGGGAGGGGACAGGAGGAATGAGGGGATGGGGAGAAGGGGGAACAGCAGGATGTGGCCCCCTGATTGCTGGTATGAGGGCACAGGTCGGGGTAATGGACCAGCCTGATGGTGATGGCGGTAGAGGTGGTGATGGTGGTGGCGGGAAGCAGAGGTTAGTGGTGAGGACAGTCGTAGTGTGGGTGATGATGGTAGTAGTGAAAGGGATGAGTTAGTGATGACGGTAATGGTAGTTGTCGTGGTAGCAGTAGTGATGATGGGGATGGTGGGATGGAGGAGTTAGTGGTGAGGACAGTAGTAGCTAGGGTGATGATGGTAGCGGTGTAAGGGAGGAGTTAGTGATGACGGTAGTGGTAGTTGTGGTAGTAGTAGTGGGGATGGTGGGAAGGAGGGGTTAGTGGTGAGGGCAGTCGAAGCTGGGGTGATGGTGGTGGTGAAAGGAATGAGTTAGTGGTGACTGTAGTAGTAGTAGTGGTGATGTTGATGGCAGTGGTGGTGGTGATGGCGATAATGATGATAGGGGTGGTGCAAGGGAGGGATTGATGATGAGAGCGGTGACAGTGGGGATGAGGGCAGTAGTGGCGATCTCTGTGACTGAGGAGAGACTGGGTGGAAAACATGAGTACAGTGACAATAGAGATGGTAGTGGTGGTGATGATGGTGGTAGGGAGGGGTTAGTGATGATGATCACCATGATCATTATCATGATAAAGAACAGTAGTGGTAATTTAGGTATACTGTATTTTACTGGTGAGCATAATGATCTCTTCACTGATGACTGTCGAGCGATGATGACAGTGATGCCGGTGATGATGATGATGATGATGATGATGATGATGGTGGTGGTGGTGGTAGTTATACAGGTGATGAAAAAAAAAATAGTATCGTACTGCTTGAAAATCTCCCCATAGCCATTGGAAGATTTCCTATGCATTAATTTAATATATCCAATTCTAGGCATACTCAAAAAAAAAAAAAAAAAAAAAATGAGGATCAACAATTCTTCCACGAGCAACAGATGGCTTCACACAACTTTCCTCGTCACCACTTGACGCCAATACCCACCGTTCAAACTGAACATACGCTATGGCTGTCTTCTTCAGGATTGGTGTGATGGAAGTAGTGGGGGTGTCGGTGGATCTGCCTAATGCTTACTTAAGTCTTCATTACCTACAGTGGAATCGATCTTGCGTCCTCCCTACCAGCAGCCCACATCTCTACCGCTTGAGCACCATCTTTTATGCCCTAGGAGGTCGGGAAGAGTAGGGGAGTTAAACCCGGAACTCTCTTTCCTCCTTGACCTCGCTGTCTAGATTCTCACTTCAGTCTAGGGACACCGGACACAAAGACTGATGATGCTGAAGTACAAAGGCAATGAACGAGAGAAAGCACAAACCCCTTTACAACGATGATCTCTATTTTATTCTATTTTTTATGCTTTCAGCCGGTGATGACAAACGTAGAAGGGGCGTCTGGTGATGATGGAGGAGGCTGAGCTCTGGTGATGATGGGAAGGGACAATGGCCGGTGTTGTGTGTGAGGTAGAGGATGATGGTGGTGATAGTGGATGATGGAGGGAATGGGTGTATATTATGGCGGACATTGAGGCAAGAAGGATGGGGAATAATACAGTAGATGTACTGTAGAGGGAGGTGTCAGATGATGACAATGGAAGATGAGCTGTGATAATGATGGCATGAAAGTGGTAACAGTGGATGGCAGTGATAGGGGTTCTACTGGGTGTCGAAGAGAAGGTAGGTGATGAACATGGAAATGGAAATGATAATGGCTGGTGTTGACGGCTGTGGAAGAGGTGCCCTCTGATAGTTGTGGGAGACGTAGATGATAGTCATGACAGATGATGCAAGGAGGGGTTGCTGATGACGGTAGAAAATAGGACAAGAATGATGGCTGATAAAATGGACGGTGTGTCGTTGATGATGATATATGGTGAGAGCTGAGCGTTTCACTAGTGAGTGTAATAAGGTCATAACAGTGGTTGTGGTGGATGTTGAAGGGAGCGGATGATGGCTATGGTGAAAACTGAACCGAGATATGTGGGTGAAGATAAGGTGGGGTTACCGCTTCACAGAGTTGATAGGTGATTAGACGATGGCGATGGGCGTTCGTGGTGCTGACAGAGATAATGATGACGGTGACTGTAGAAGCGAGATGGAGATGATGATGCCAGAAGGCAGAGTAATAATGGTAATCGGTGGTTATGGGGAAGGTGTTTTAGTGATAATTGCACGGTGACAGTGATGGTAAACTGATAAGAGGTTACTGAAAAAGATAATGAAGGTGATAAGGAAGATACATGAACTACTGAAGAAGGTGATGGAATTATTCTTTATAATGAAAAGTGGAACCCAAGGCTGAGAGTCTGCAAAGCTTTCTCCTTTTAATGGAAGTTGAAAACAAGAAAAACAGAATTAAGATCCATTCATTTCGAGATGCTTGGACGCACTGTGATTGAAGGTTGGACGTTATCGGTAGTGGGAAAAACAGAACGAGGAAGACAGTTTCAGAGCTGACCAGTTGCAAAAATGAAAGATTGAAACTACGCACTTAATTCCCACCATCAATCCCTACAACGAACGTGTGTAAAATAAAAGAAATTATGTCCGTAAGCGGCGCAGTTTTAGTTATCAATTATTAAGGTAAAAATGAACAAATGAGCCTAAATTACAGTATGTCCGGAAGTATGACAGAAAGGTATTAGCAGATTTACCTGAGTTTAAAGTGCAGTGTGTTCCGCTTTGTGCCAATCGATATGCACACCACACAGGCAGACGACCCGGCCAGGATACAGTGTTCCTAAACGTGACTTGGTTTTATGGTATTTTTCTCTTTTATTGTTGGGTGTAGTTCCATACGCCTCCTTCATTTCCTCCCTCTTGTGTTGTTTCTTTCTGCTTTCATTTCCTTCGTTATGTTATACTTTATTGTGCTTTCATTTCATTCCGCCTCGTCTGAATACAAAAGAGCATACTTTTCTGCATCTGCATTTTTTAACCCCCTCCACCCTTTCTCTCTCTCTCTCTCTCTCTCTCTACTGTATATATATATATATATATATATATATATATATATATATATATATATATATATATATATATATATATATATATATATATATATATATATATATATATATATATATATATATATATATATATATATATATATATATATATATATATATATATATCATTTCTTTTATCTCTGTGTACTTCAGTTTCACATTCATGTCATTCATTTCCCGCTTTCACTTCTTCTCTCTCTGCTGTCTGTATTTTCCGTCCCTTTCTCTTTAATTGTCCTCTCGAGCGTTCCCCCTATCACCACTATGTTTTATTTTCCCTTTCTCTGTCTAGCATTTTGTCTTTCCTCCTCACAAGCCTCTTACCTATACCAGTGACATGTATTTTCTGTCTTGTTTCTGCTCTTCGTTTTATTTTGTCCTTGCTTTTCCTTCATTCTCTCTCGAAATATATATTTTTTCTATCACAAAACGCCTACCTATTTTCTCCCACGTTTAACTCTGCCAAAACGATGACGAATTCTTACATCTTCCTATTTCCACATTTTCATTCAGCAGTGGAACTTCTCACGTACTGAAGAGGTTAATAAAGGCTACATCAATCCCCTCCCACTCGAATAATCACTCATAAGCTGCATAAAATCGTCTGAAGGTTGTAACAATAAGGTTTAAAAATACGTCATTGGAGTGAAGTAGTTAATTTCTGATGTGTTCCTGCTTTTCATTTTGTTCAGAGTTCGTTTTCATTCATTTTTTTCCATGATTTTTTGTTTCATATATCGTGGACTCTTGTGTCTCGTGTTCTTGCACTTATATCCCTCTGTGTGTGTGTGTGTGTGTGTGTGTGTGTGTGTGTGTGTTTTCTTTTCATTAATTCTGAGTTCGCTTTCCATTATTCTTTTTTGTTTTTGCGTTTTATCGTGAACTCCTCGCTTCCCCCACTTTCATTCTCCTCCAATAATTCTTTTGCTGTCTCGTCTTTTGGTCTCCACTTGGTTTACCTCTGTAGTATTTTTTCATGCTGTAGTCAGTTCTTGCACATACTGTATCTCATTACTTGTGCAATTGCATTTTTTTTTTTCGTTCTCCGCCTAAGTATTTTGTTTTTCATCCACGTTTTTCTTGTATTCTTCATAAGATTTCTGCGGTTATATTATTTATTTTTTTCTATTTAGGGAAACGTTTTATGAATATTTTAATTTGGGTGTTTTGGCTTTTCTACTTTTGTTTTCTTCACCTCCTGTACAGCAGTCATAATCTTTCCTTTTAACCAACTTCTTCCACATGGAGTTAACATTTCGCTTTTCATTTATTGACATTTAATGAACCTTTTACTCCCAGACATCAACCTAATTAACATTTTCTGCATGAAGACATCAACATCGTTTTGTTCTTCCTGTTGTCAGACGATTTTACTCGGCTTAGAAGAGTGCTGAGACAAGTGAAGGCCACATCCAACCCCTCCAGATAGAAAAGTCTCTCCTGAGCTAAGCAAAATCATCTGGATATGGGAAGAATTAAATGGAAATCTTCGGTATAGTCGTATCTCCTCACCAACTCTCTGTTCGCTCCTTCCTGTCGTTATTCAGGCCATTAGTTTTTTTTACGTGTGTCTAGGGTAGTTAATTCAGTTTGCCTTCTACCAATTTCTTGTACGTCTTAAATGTTTATCGGGTTCTTCTACTTTAAAGTTTTGGTAATATATTTATATATTTTTTCATTTATCTGCATCGCTTTTGGTCGTCAGATACCTGCTGTCTGCCTGAACATTATTTTCTCATTGTTAATTTCACCATGCAAACCTTTCACTACGAAAGCGTTGTAAAAAGGCTGCGAGTGAGAATAAAAACTAAAAAAAAAAAAAAAATGCCGTCGTGGTGAAACTGACATCGTCATGGAGGAAATATATGAAAAAAATGTGTATATGACGGACGGTAACAACAAAAGGCAGTACCATAAAAGTGCCAGTAGTCGGTGTCATGATATATTGTTTTTCATATGTTTCCTTTTTTTTTTTTTTTTTTTTTCGTGTGGATGACGAGTTAATGGATCTATAAACCATCACACGAGGTACTGCCACGGTGCATAGCTATTCCCTCTTGTTTATGTTTTGTTTATGTCTTTTTCCTGTTTCCATTTCTCGTGTGTTTTCACTTGCTTCGTGTGGGTGTGAATGATGGGTGCAGGTGTGGGATTTTTTCATTGGGTGTTGTGATGGTTGGTAGGTGTTGTTTTTTGTCTTTGTTTTCTCTCGTTCATTTTCCCATCCCTTTCTCTTCTAGGTCAATTCTCTCTCTCTCTCTCTCTCTCTCTCTCTCTCTCTCTCTCTCTCTCTCTCTCTCTCTCTCTCTCTCCGTTTTTACTTCAGTCCTCCGCCACACCAACGTTTATACAGCTGTTCTTGCAATAATATTTTCCCCTTTCTCTCTCTGTATCCTGCCCACGTTCATTTCAAAGCTCCTGATGTGGATATGAATAATGAATGAATGGATCTAGGTATCATTCACTGTACGCGCCACTCACTGACCACTCTCATGATAAATGGTTATTCATGGTTTTGCATTTCCCTCTTTCCTATTTTGCTTCCCTTTGTTTTGCATGAGTGTGAGTGGTAAGTGGATGGATAATGGGGCTATTTTTTTTTTTTTTTACAAACTATTATATGAAAGGGAAGACTGAGAACCAAGTGGAAAGGTATTACTACACCATCACTTGAGAAAAACTGACTTGGAATGGCTTCAGGGAGAGACGATGAATTATAGTAAAGAAGAGTGTGTTGCTTTTGTCATAACCACACTGGAAGACCTCCGGGAACAGACATATAAATAGACAGACAGATAGACAGACGGATGGATAGATAACAGGTGTGTAGATGGACACATTAATATATCGATCAGCAGACAGACTGACGGATATAAATGAATAAATAAACTGACAGGAGGACATATAAATACACAAATATTCAGACAGACAGACAGACACAGACATAGATAGACAGACAGACTGACAGAACGATACTAATTTCTTAATATCCCGAGACACAAAAGTGGCCGAAACGGGCGATTAAGATCAAAAGAAAATATATTGTCTGGACTTCGCGTGACAGACAGACATGCAGGAGAGACTAATGGATCACGAACCCCGACTGAGAAACTGTCAACTCTAACGCACACGACAGTTTGGCAAGACCACAAAATTGACAAAACACACACACACACACACACACACACACACGAGTAAGGTAAAAACTAGCCAGAAAATTTTATAAACTGTAGCTTTTGGGAAGGGCATTGGTCCACGGGTTAGCATATTTATCTCGGGGGGTGGGGGAGAGAGAGAGAGAGAGAGAGAGAGAGAGAGAGATTCTAGGACCGATCAGACTGTGAGGCTCAGATTGTTTCCCATTGTCCCTGTTTACCCAGAATTACAATTAGGGACCTGGATTTAACACAGACATCTGCAGGTCATGTTCTAGGGGGTGGCTGGAACTTAACAAAACTGACCGAGGGCGTTATTCTCTCTTGCAGTCGATAGGTACAAACATTGTCCTTCATCCACTGCATTACTAAATAGACTGTCGGTATTTATGATGAGTTTTTCTTGTTCTTGATCCATACTTATAGAAAATTTTGTATTCGTCATGGACTGAGACAAATAGACTTAACATTTTTTTTTTTTTTTACCAGTTAATGTTAACATTATAATCTTATTTGGAACATCATAGATTACGTGAGTCCAAGAAAGAGACAAAAGTAATAGTAAAAAGAATTTCAGGTTTAAGGGACAGAACTGGAGACAGAGTGAAAGGTACATTGGTAGATCGGTAGACACTGACAAAGAAAATACCCAAACTTATTGCTAAGATCTTTTTCCTCTTCTCTATCTCCCTACTACATGATGTGGATTTCCCGGTTCTACATCTGGGTATAGTAGGTTTGGTGCAGGAACAGACTAGGAGAAAGATTTGCTCAAGAGATTTGGCCAGAAGGCTGACTGGACTTCTGGTTTTCATATTTGCTAGTTGGGCGCGCTGTCTTTACTGGCCTGGAGGGAACTGGGCCTAACTGTAAAAATAAAAAAGAACCACAGGCATATAGGACCGTACTCTGCTGGCTCCGTATACTAGTCGGGTAAGGAGGCTCCGTAGCACCACTTCCTCTGCGATTTATTTTTGGAAATGGGTGGTTAATATCCTTTTCTACTTTATTTATGCAAAGTATGACGACATAGGAAGGATTTTTTGTAACACAGAATTGGACAGTTAGGTGTAAATTGCCTAGAAAAAGGTACTAGGGCGCTTCTTAAACCGGCGAGAATACGGCTCCTGGACTTAACCCCTCCAGTACGAAAGCTTTTCCAGATGTTTGATAAAGTCTTCTGAAGTAGCAAGATAAGACGTCATCGTGCTAAAAAGGCTGAATAAAGATTCCCTCTAACTCCTACCCTATTAGATCTCTCTATTAAGCTCAGTAAATTAAGGTTAGCAGTAATAAAGCAGAGAATATGCCATGGTACTGAAAGGGTTAAGGGATCTTCTGGCATCCTTTTCTTTGTTCCTGTCTAGGGCGACGTAATGATCAATATTATATTTTTTTAAATGCAAGCTGAAGCCATCAAATATAACGTACAAGTGCAGCATACAAAATAAATCTGTGAGAAGGTGCGAGGGAGATGCCGAGAACACGTTCACTAGCTGCCTCCTTTGAGTGAAAATCAAAACAAATAGTCAATTCTCGGAAGAGGGCAAGAATCACATCAAGCTCCAAAAATTGTTTCCCAATCTTGTTTCCTCTTCTACCTCCACCGGCTCCCCTCTCCCCAGCCCCCCTTCCATGGTCCCCAACCCCCTCTCGCCCCTACCCTTCCCCTCCTCTCTCTACCCTCCTTCGCCTGTCCCTCAGCTGCTGGCAGGTGCAAGTCGGGGAAAAGTTTGACCACGAGAACAAAAGACGGAACCGAAGAAAGTGGCAGAAGTTTTGAGCAGGGAAGATGGAGTGTGTTGATGAAGGTGTGTTTATTTTATCTTGGAGAGATAGAGAGAGAGAGGGAGAGAGAGAGAAAGAGAGAGTCAGGCCACACGATCGTCTAATTAGGTCAGATTCTCCCCTCTTACCTCGTTCTCACTGGAATACCAATGTGATATTATTCTTTTTATATAAAAAAAATAAGTAAATAAATACTCAACTGCCTTTGCCTTCTCCCATCTCTGCTCTTGTTAATCCCTTCAGCTCAAGGACCTTATAATTTCTCTACGACCAGACGATTTTATTCAGCTTTAGGAAGGACCATCAGTAGTAAAAAGGATTAGGGAAAAAATCTCCACAATCCTCCTCAGTGCAAGGATGTCTTATTACTCCTTGCTGCCTCCAGACGACTTTATTAAGCTTTCATTTCCACCTCCGGACGATTTTATTGAGCTTTGAAAAAGGTACAGTAGTGATGAAAGGATGTTAGAAGAGTAGCAAAAACTTTCCCATATTTTTCCTCGTTTTATTGACACGTTCTTCTTCTCGTCTCAAATTCGATCCCATTATAATTTCCCATTTTGGTTTAGGTCTTCCTCTCCATATTCATTAACCAACTTCTCTTGTTCAGCCCTCCTCCTTGTTCTTTTTTTTTCTCTCTCATTGCTTTAGTCCTCTCATGGTAAAGGCAACTCTGGTATTGTATTCCCGCTAGCGCCAGATTATTATTTTTGTTTTTTTCTGCTGAGAGTATATCATTGTTTCTTGAGAGACAGTACTGGTACCATTAATTCTCTCTCTCTCTCTCTCTCTCTCTCTCTCTCTCTCTCTCTCTCTCTCTCTCTCTCTCTCTCTCTCTCTCTCGTCACCACTTCTCTACGTATTCTGCAGTTTAACTTCATCATTCAACCTCTTTCTCACTCTTCTTAGATTCTCGCTTGATCATTGCACCTCTTTCTCGGTCTGCCTCTCTCATTCCGCCGTGAAATTCAGTCCTACCGTTATCTCCGCTAGTTGTTTTTTTTATAATGTTCCGGAGGCGATGAGAAAGGGTGAGAATTTCTGGGTCGAAACTGCATTTGTAAACATTGGCTGCCTCTGCTCCGGTGATCATGAAAGAGCAGTAAACGTTAAGTGTATTGATCCACGCCCTCCTGCCTTCCGGTACACTACCTGGAAGTACAGGTAAATAGCTTTCTCATATTGTTACGCGCTTATTTTCATTGACTTGAAAAAAAAAAAGGGTAAACTGTACAGGTAACAGACACATGCACAGACGGAGAGAGAAGGAAAAGACAGAAAGGTAGATTGACAGAGAAAAAGCAGGGGAGTGCTTGTGCGTGTGTGTGTGTGTGTGTGTGTGTGTGTGTGTGTGTCTGTCTGTCTGTCTGTCTGTCTGTCAATGTCCTCGTCATATCTACATTCTCTATCAGTCAACGAATATGCATGTGTGTATGTTTGTATCAATCTGACTGTGTGTATGTATGTGTGTGTGTGTGTGTGTGTGTGTGTGTGTGTGTGTGTGTGTGTGTGTGTGTGTGTGTGTGTGTGTGTGTGTGTGTGTGTGTGTGTGTGTGATTGAACGTGTCTGTATGCATCTGTGGGAGGAGTCATACGTAGCTGTGTGTAGAGCTTTTTTTTCCTGTATACAGTAAAGTGAAATGACTGTATGTGAACGTATCTGTGTATAAATATGGCTGTTTGAAGGTATACATGCACGACTTATCCCTATAGGTGTGTGTACAGTGTGTGTGTCTGTATGCATGTATGTGTGTGGTCATGTATAAAGTATGTGTCTGTATGCATGTATGTGTGTGGTCATGTATAAAGTATGTGTCTGTATGCATGTATGTGTGTGGTCATGTATAAAGTATGTGTCTGTATGCATGTATGTGTGTGGTCATGTTTGTATGTTTGGGATGTCTTATAGCCTATCCCGGTGTATAGAATGAATTATTTGTGTGTAAATATATGTCCCTGTGTCCTTGTGTATACGTGTATGCGTATGACCGTATCTCTGTATGTGTGTGTATGCGTCTGTGTGCGTGTATGTATGTGGTCATGTATATATATATGTGTGTGCGAGGCCTTTTATCATGGTACATGGGGTGAAATATTTGTATGTGAATGTATCTGTGTATAAATGAGTGTGTGTGAGTGTATAATGGCTCTGTAAAGTATGTAGGCCTACGGTATATGTATTTGGATGTATGTATGTATGTGGTCATGTATATCTGTGTGCGACGCCTTTTATCTTGGTGTATGGAGTGAAATATTTCGGTGCTGCATCACGCTACACACGTTTTCATTTCAACTTTGGTGTCGTGTGTTAACTGGACAAAAATGGAGCTATTGGGGACAGGTTTGATACAGAGGCAAGGGGGAGGGTCGCATCTCTCCACTCTGCTGGGTCCTCTCTCTCTCACTCTGCCTTTTTCTCTCTTTCTTTCTTTCTCTCTTTCTCTCTTTGCACGCTCCCTCACCTACGCGCTCGCTCACTCACTTGAAACATCTCTCCCTCTCTACCATATGTCTTTCCACATTTTTTTATTTTTTCACGTGCTCACAAACTCGTAACCTTCCTCGCTCACACATTCAGTTGATCATACACTGGCACACTCCTCAGTCACCGTTGCTCTCTCTCTCTCCCTCATACAAAGCCTTACTTCCTCACTTTCTCACACACACAGTCACTGACAACCATCTCCCTCGTCGCCATTCTCGCCCTTTTTCGATGGTTGAACTCGACCTTTTTCTTTCAGTTACTTACTCTCTACCTTCTCTCTCGTGATGAAAGAGTGACAAGGAGGAGGGGTGTTCACTCTGTTGACACGCTATTGTATACTGTTCCCTTTCCACCCTTTTGCTTTCTTGCTTAACTCACTCACCGACTCACTCGCTCACTTTCCTCTCTCTCTCTTGATGCATAGAAGGAGGAGAGGGCAGTTTCACACAGCTGACTCTTCATCTATGGTTGAATTCCAGCCTTTTCACTCCTACTCACTCACTCACTTACCCACCCACTCATTCACTCGCTCACTCACACACTCACTTTCACTCACCTTTTAATTCATTCATCAGCTTCTTCTTCATGACTTAGAGACAGACAGGAAGCTATCTCTTTTTTACCCTACTGTCTATGGCCTTTTATTTTCTAGTCACATATCTTACTCTCCCTCTCCGTTTCTCCTACTCCCCCTACCCATCCCTGCCTCTCATTCTTATTCTCTCGCTACCCCGTCTCCCTCGCCTCGGTTGTCCAGAGTGGTGAGATATTGGATGTGTGTCCCATATGCAACTTCCAACATAAGACAGGGACGAATTTGAAGCGAACCCCTTGAACCCCAGGCCAGTTAAGAAACAAACTTCATTAACACTTTTATTTTCCCTCCCGCCAGGCGTTTTTATTCACCTGAAGAGAGACTTTCCGAGGAAGTATTAGATACGGCCTTTATTAAACTCTTTACTTACTGAAGGTCCTTGCAAATTTTAATTAAGGTTTCTGAAATAAATACAGTATAAATCAATGTGTTGCACAGGTTATGGCCTTCTATTTTTTAACTTTTGTAAACTCAGGGAGGTCAAATGAGGTGAGATACTAGCTGTGCATCTCGTAGTAGTCGTATGCTCTTTCCATTTTAACTTGGACCAGATTTTCGAAATTTTGCTGTTTATTTTGCGTAGCTCAGTGGCAGAAAAAGACAATAGTATGGTTCCTCATTCTTCCCATAACATTTCTTCGTGATTAGCATCATATTCATTGCCACAACTCAGCATCCAAGATGGAAAGATGGCAATTTTGGGCAAAGTTAAAGTAAAAACCGCGTTGTAGTTGTAGCTCCGGGTTCATCTGAAATGTGAACCAGGTGATGTGCGGGCTGAAACTGTCCTTCTCCTGCAGTCCACCATCCTCCTTTTGGGGGATAGGGAGGAGACTGAGGGGCGTTTGTATAACCGGGTATGGAGCCGTCCAGTTAAATCAGCGGCACCACATGAAGTCGTCCCCCTCCAGCACGGTGTGTATCTCATATGAAGCTCACGGAATGGACAGACCTGAAACGGACCCTGTGAACCCAAATCGATTTAGAGCCGAACTCTATTACCTCCTTCAGTCTGAGGACGTCTTCTTCAACCATTTTCAGCACAGGAGACCCAACACGAAGTTAAAGGTTGACAAAAACTCAGTCTGACACCCCGAAGTTCGAAAAGATTATCCATAACTAACTGCAGTCGTATGGTGACAGCGAGAACAATATGTAAAAGTTGCCATTTGACTGACCTGCTTACTTCCTTCGGCCGGAGGTAGTTTTTTATTCCACTCTCTCCTAACTCCTGGCGACTTTATCCAAATCATCTTGGAATGTTTAAGCATGGTGGATTACATTCAATCTTATTTTATTCCTTTACTACTCCCTGGCTCTCCTAAACTGAATGAAATCATTCGGCAGCAGAAATAATTAACTAAAAAGAAAGTCTACTTTAATTCAGGCGATCATTAATATATGAAATTTTTAGTCCCTCGATATTTTTTTATGTTTTCCTTTCACATAAATTCCCACGACAAAGAAAATGCACTTCTTTGTTGACCAGGAGGTTGTCTGGTGCAGGAAATTAAGACGTCGGATCTAATTATGCCGTTCCGTCTGCACAATAAGATCCGAACTGCGATTACTTCAGTTACCCTGTGTTGCTCTGTCGCTTGTCCTTACATCAGTGTGTCATTTCTTCAGATGCCTTCTTGAAAGAGATGGGATTTGAACTCGTGACCTTGCACTCCTCCGTTTGCTTTTCCACCCTCTTCTGTATATCTGTTTATCTATTGCCAGACGCCTTAATCCCGTACGGGGTGGCCACAAACAAATCGCCTCCAAGTCGCCCTGTCCCCCGCCATTGCACTGCCCAGCTCCCATCTCACACCCCATTCTCTCATATACCTCTCCTCTCCATCCCTCCATCTCATCCTCGGCCTCCCCCTCCCTCTCCCCCCCTCCACCTCACTCACATACACCCTCCTCGTCAGTCTCTCACCTTCCATCCTCTCCACATGGCCAAACTACCTCAGCGTGTTCCTCCTAACGCTTCCTGTCACATCCACATCCACATCCACACTACAACGCTCTTTTATATCCTCATTTGTCAGCCCGTCTCTCCATGTGACTCCTCAGGCTGCTCTTAAATAACTCATTTCCACTGCTCTCACTCTTGACTTGTGTCCTTCCAACAACGTCCAAGCTTCACTTCCATACGTTAAGAGTTGGTATCACAATACTGTCATGTAGTAACTTATTCACTTCCATGCGCACTTCCCTGTTTCTTATCACTCCTTTCAAGGAACCAGCAACCTTTCTTTCTTGTTGTACCCTTTCAAGAACTTCACCCTCCAAACTTCCCTCCTTACTCATCACACTACCCAAGTACTTAAACGTACTCACATTTTCCATTTCCTCACCATCCAACCTCACTATACATTCACTGACTTTACCTCTCTCAAAGACCATCACTTTACTCTTCCCTACATTCACCTTTAGATTCCGTTTCATACACACACTCCCAAACTCCTCCACCGAGCCTTGCAGCTCCCCTTCGGCTTCACTTAATAACACAGTATCATCTGCAAACAACAGTACAGGGAGTTCCCAAACACTACCCTCTCTCACCAGGGCCACTCCAACATCCACTGCCCTACCTTGTACCTCTTTTATTACCCCATCCATGTACAGATTGAACAACCATGAAGACATGACACATCCCTGTTTCAACCCAACCTTCAAAGAGAAAAATTCACTCAGTTCACCATCCACACGCACTGCAGCCTTAGCACCATCATATATACCCTTCACAATATTCAGCAACTTCCCATCTACTCCATATATTCTTAATACTTTCCACAATCCCTGTCTATCCACCCTGTCATATGCTTTCTCCAAATCCACGAAGGCCGCATACAACTTCTTTCCCTTCTCTAGAAACTTTTCCACTAAAGATCTAAGAATGAATATCTGATCCACACAACCTCTTCCCTTCCTAAAGCCTCCCTGTTCTTCTCCGACTAATTCCTCTGTTATTTCCCTAACTCTTTCAATAAGTATCTACCATTCACTTTTCCTATTACACTAAGAAGACAAATGCCCCTATGATTACCACACACTTCTTTTTCCCCTTTTCCTTTGTACTAGCGAAATTATAAACTATTTCCTTTGTACAAGGGAAATTATAAACTATTTTAAAATGAAAGTGGAGTTGTCAATCAATTTAGTCTACTTACTATGAGAGGGTCACTCGTAATATAAATAAACGAATCGAGCGTTGGCAAGAATAGAAGAATATGTCAATAAAAACTAGTGATAATATGAACGCAACCATCTAAAAGACATCACATTATTAGATAGATATAAGAAAAAATAAATAAATAAATGGTACAGTATGTTTTATTTCCATTTCGGCCCAACTTGCCTGTCCCCCGTGATAAAATGTTGATCATGGCCTATGTGAAAAAAAAAAAGCAGCTCAAAATGAAAAACTGTAATTATAGACAGAGAGCAGCTTTAAATCAGGGGCATTGAACGTAGAGAGACGGCTGATTCGTAATTTATTAGAGAGAGAGAGACAGAGACAGAGAGAAAGGGGAGGGGGGACTATAGCTTTGTAGTTCTGTTTGTGATTGTATGTTCTGAATAATTATGCCCGACGTGTGTAATTGTGTCTCAGTAAATTTTAATGAGTAGGTGCAAAAAATGTGCCAGCAGAGTGTGTCTGTGTGTGTGTGTGTGTGTGTGTGTGTGTGTGTGTGTGTGTGTGTGTGTGTGTGTGTGTGTGTGTGTGTGTGTGTGTGTGTGTGTGTGTGTGTGTGTGTGTGTGTGTGTGTGTGTGTGTGTGTGTGTGTGTGTGTATCTGTCTGTCTGTCTGTCTGTCTCTCTGTGTGATTTAGTGCGTGAATAAGTAATTGATTGAGTGATTTTCATTGTCTTCTGAAGAGTAAATAGATGGTGGAGTGAATGAGCGATTGGTTGATTGAATATGTGAGTGTGTGAGTGAGTCTATGAGGGTGTTGATGGGTATGTAGATGAATGACTAACAGAGTGACTGTGTAAGTGGACCAATAACTGAACCAGTGAGTGAGAAAATATGTGGTGAAGTGAGTGAGTGACTGGGTGTTTGAATAAGCAAGTGAATGAGAAATTCAGTGAGTTAAGAAGTGAGTGTGTGAGTGAGTGAGTCAGTCAGTCACAGGGTTGATGGGTCAGGAATGAATAACTGAGAAAATCAATGAACAAATAAATGAGTGAGTGAGTGAAAGAGTGAATGAGAGAGTGAGATGTTCATTGTGGTCTCTCTATTTACCGACAGGCACATTTGCAGTCTTATGTTGTAGATATTTTCAAAGTTATCCCCGCTCTTTCATTTTCTCTCCCTTTGTGCTTAGGGCTCAGTTGTCTCTGTATATATGTTTATCTTTCTGTCATTTCGCAGTTATTAAAGCACTTCATCTTCCCATGAATTACTCACCAGTAAACACGTCTCATTAATTCTCCTCCTCTTACTGGCATCCTTCAACCTCTGTCTCTTCGGCGCGCTGTTGCGTCTTTACCTTCATTCTATCGCTGCTTCAATGGTCACTGCTCCTCTGAACTGTCTGTTTGCATCCCTTCACCACTGCCGCAAGCACGTAGCACCCGTCTGGGAGCAAACTCTCCCTTTTTATCCAAACTTCTAATACAAGAATTAACCGTTATTCCCAGTCCTTCATATATGCAACATATATATATATGTATGTATATACTGTATACACACACATGGATTTTTTCAAGCCTTTTCATATTCGTATTTTCATACAGGCAAAAAAATAAAAAAATGTGAATACGTGAAGAGTCTTTAGACTCAAAGCACACGGCAAACGTCGGGCATACGAGGGTTTTTTGTTAATGGTGTTGATGACAAGGGGCACGGCAGGCAACGACCGTAAAGGTATAATTACTTTAAGCTTGCAAATGTATTCAGCTCTCTCTCTCTCTCTCTCTCTCTCTCTCTCTCTCTCTCTCTCTCTCTCTCTCTCTCTCTCTCTCTCTCTCTCTCTCTCTCTCTCTCAGTCTATATCTATCTGTTTATATGTTTATCTTTCTATTTTCTATATTTATCCAAATATGTATGCATGCATGTACAGTATGTATGTATGGCTGTAGTATGTATGTATGTATCTTTGTACAAGTATGTGTCTATCTACCTATCTCGCTCTCTCTTATTTCCTCTCTTTCATTCCTGCGCCTCCGTCCATTCATAAAAAATTCAGTGTATGCATGACCACCCGCTTTTTTCATACACCCTGTACGTGCGTCCTTGTATATGAGTGCGTGCATGGGTATCACTGCGTGCACGTTTATGAAGCGGAAGTGCGAGGTACGAAACTCACCATTTCGCACGGATATTAAGTTTCGTGTGTTTCTCCTGCATTATCTTCGTGCTGTGGAAAATGTGACCTTGCATTTACGCTCGTCAAGTAGTTAAAATCGAGGAAATTTTGTTAGTGTCTTTTATTTCGTGGATGTGTGTTGTATTCTCTCTCTCTCTCTCTCTCTCTCTCTCTCTCTCTCTCTCTCTCTCTCTCTCTCTCTCTCTCTCGTCGACGGCAGCAACATATATCTCATCTCCCCTACAGAGTGACCTTTCTCTGTTTTATTCTACCTCTCTTATTTAGCCAAATTCTTTTACCCTTTTCGCCACGTTTAAATTTGAGTCTTTATTTTGTCAGTATGTCAGTGTCGGTTATGCATAAAGTGTGAATATTTCCTGTGTGTGTGTGTGTGTGTGTGTGTGTGTGTGTGTGTGTGTGTGTGTGTGTGTGTGTGTGTGTGTGTGTTTAGCAACTCTTGTGTTTTTCATTTTCTTTCTTTTTCATATTTTAAAATCGTGTTTCTTGCGTTTTCTTAGATTTAGGTTTTTCGTGTCCAGATTAATCTATTGTTGTTGTTTTTTCTATCTTGTTTCTTTTTCACAAACTTTCTTCTTCCAACTTTTCACATTTCTTCTTCTACTATTTTTTCACCTGATTCTTTTTTCTGTCAGTTTGTCTTTTTCACATTAATCTGATTTTTCTGCATTTTTTCCTTTACCCTTTTTTCACTTTGCTCCTGTTACACCTAGACGATTTTTTCAGATTAGGGGGGATTTATCGAGTTGGAGGGGTTAATATTTGCCTCACATAACTCTTTCAGTGTAGCTATATCTCCTTACCAGAATAAAATCATTCGTAGATGCCACAGTACACCGAAAAATACATCCTCGCTGAAATTAACCTCTTGACTAACCTGAGGCTCTTGATTACAGGTAGCATGGCAGTAAGGAAGGTTATTATGTGCTTGATATGACAGAGTTGGTTGATGTTAATGCATTTTGTGCTTTGAAAATGAAGGTAATAATAATGAAAAAAAATGAAAATATGTCGGAGTTAGGTGCTATCTTCTTTAAGGATGGGACGGGCACTTACACAAGCTCAGGTTAGTATATACACAATTATACATACACATACATACATACATACATGCATGCAGTCAGACACACATTTATACATACATACAGATATATACATACATACATACATACATATGTTAACATCAATTCAGACACACTTCAGTGAACGCACGTATTCATAAAAATATCGAAAACCGAATACAGAAATTACATTATGAGGATAACTCTCACTTTAAAATTTTATAAACCATCCATAAATATGCAAGCAGTTGGTAAAAATATTTCGTTCTCCAATTAAGAGAACAGTGTGTACAAAGAGCGAAAGAACAAATTGGATTGGAATTAGGGAAGCCAATGGAGCAGTGATAAAGATGCTGACGAGAGAGAGAGAGAGAGAGAGAGAGAGAGAGAGAGAGAGAGAGAGAGAGAGGAATCTGATGCCCTTTTATATCTAACTGGTGACTGAGTGGCAGCTGTGGGAAAAATGAGTGTAACGGGTGTAGCTCATGGGGCGGTCACCTGGTGCAATGGGACGAAACGGAAGGGGGGGAGGGGAATGAACCGGAAATGAACAGTGTAAAGGGGGGAGAAACGGATGAGAACTAGAATCAACCCTTTCTCATCCATGACATGTTCATTATTTCATTCTCACTACTTCCAGAAAATTTAGCTTAGAAGAGAATAATGGCATTTGAGGCGTTAAATATGTCTCCCTGACCACTTAACTATTAAAGGTCTCGCCATGAAACTTAAATCAAGGGGAGGTAGCACATATCGACAGAATGTGTCACCCTATTCATGGCTTTAAGATCCGTTCATTTCGATAGGCTTGAACACACTACGTTTAGTCCTTTTTCTGATGCTTGTGTCCTTGGGTGGTTTACTTAAGCTAAAAATGGAGAATTTTGTTTAACTGAGAGAATTCCAAATAAATTCTCTAGTAACCCTATTATTTGCTCTTGTATGCATATCTATTTTCAGTTTAGCATATGACTTTTTTGTGTGTGTGTGTCGAAATATACTCGCAGTCAGAAGTTTAAAACACAGTGGTTATAGGCAAAGCAATATGCAGGTTGAGAAAGATTATTCTAAAATTAGCCAGTTGCATGCAAGAAAGACATAGAGTACCACTTAACTCTTAATTGGAGATTTGCATATTAAAGATGTCTGAGTGTGCTGGTGGACGTGTATTGTGTACCCACCGTAATGGGGTTGGAATGCCAGCTAACAGTTCTAAATATCAGTGACCAGCGAAGAGGAGAGGGAGAAAGAGCAAGACTGTACGGATGGGAGTGGTATTGCATGCGGGTCTTTTCAAAATAGAGGAGTTAGTTTTCATCAGCCGCTTTGATATGAGGATCATTCCTAAACCGAATCAACGAGTCGTCTGAAAGGAACAAGATTAAACTTTAAAAGGCATCATCGAATTGAAGGGATGAAGAATCTTGAGAAAATCAAGTGTCCTGCAAACCTTAACTCGATAATAACCTCTTCATCATAACACCTTTTCCTGTATTTTATTCCACCTAACGCCAGACGATTTTACTCAGCTGAAATGAGTCACTGGAGGCAGAGGGTGTTAAATTTGGTACTGTTAAGCCTCTCATGGTCGGGACGGCTCTGGTATCCTATTTCAGCTAACGCCAGACGATCTGATTCCTCTGAGAATGAGTCATGTTGGTAAGAGAGGCTTAATTCTGAAAAAAAAAAACTCACACGGGCGGTACAGTTCTGGTATCATCTTCCAGCTAACACCAGACGATTTTACTCAGCTGAAATGGAGTCAAACAGGGGCTTGAGAGTACTGAGTGGATCATAACGGAATACAGCTTCACATCATCGGTTTTTAGAATCAAAGCTCTCTACGGCTGAAAGTAAAGACGGGTTGAAATAATCCACTTTCCCCTGCATTTAAACCGAAAGGGGTGACTCAGGAAACGGGTCGCCAGCTTTTGTGACAGGGGGCCAGCGTGACGGTAATGCTTTTAACATTTTCGAGAGTATTGCAGGTCCGCTTATATGATGTGTCAGTTTTCGTAGTCCAATAAATCCCTCTCATATCCAGCCTAAAACAAATGAATCGACTGATTGGCTAATGCTATTTCACTCAATACCTAGTGGTTTTTATTATTGTCATGCTGGATATTGCTAGGATAAATTTATATACAGAAAAGACAGGGAAAAAAAAAAACAAAGAAAAAAGAGAGGGAGAGGTTCGGAATATTTCGCAGCTCCTGTGATATGGTAGTGTTTTGACTGGTCTTTCTGATTCCGTAGCACCTCCTTCTCAGCGACCAATTCTACACATTGCTTATATTTTCTTGTTTTTGATTGATGCAACTATGTCAGTATAAAAAATTGCACTACAAGGTTAAGGTGTGATATGCAGAACAAATCACTAATTAAGGGGTGCTCCGAAGCCTTCAATGTCACCTGTATTACAATCCTAAGCTTCAGACTTGGATTACACTCGCTTTCCATAGATTATTCATTTATTTATATGTTTATTTTGTGGATTTTATTTCTCATTTTCTATTTTTCTTCGTTTTTCTTTTTTTCTTTTTCTTTTTGTTTTTGTATCTCATGACCAGTGGCACAATGCAGAAAACAGCCAAATCAAGGAATTAAAATTTATGGGAGGACATAAAACAGGGAATTTGAGTTGCAATAGTATGAAGTGTGAGGAGGGAGGCAGGGAGGTGAGAGGAGGAGAATGAGCTGCGATGTGAAAGACGTGACGTGTGATTGAAGGACATATTGAGAAAAGAGTGTAGAAGGTTTAGGATGCTGTGAAATGGGAATGAAGGACGTTGAAGGAGTAAATGATTAGAATATGGTAAGAGTGTCACAAATAGAAAAAAAGGTAAGCGAAGAATATTTGAGGGGAAATTAAGAAAATATAAAGGAGGTAGCAAAGCAAGAATTAGTTAATTGTGAGATAAAATGGAAACGAGGAAGTAAGGATTGGTGGAGGGATATTTGGAGATATGATAAGAGAGAAGAATAATGAGACAGTGTATGAGATTTGATAAGAGATGAAAGAAAAGGGGTCAAGGCTGCATGAGGGGAGATGAAGAAAAATGTAAGGTGGGAGTGATGGAGCTATGAAAAGAAAGTATGGAATCTTGTAACTGACAGCGGGAGGGATTTGGAGAAGGGCGTGAGAGGGAAAAGTGTTTGAGAACTTTAAAGTCAAACTAAAAGTGCTACAAGGTGTCAGTGAGGAAACGCAGAGATGAAAGTGGGGATGTTCTTAAACTGTCTTTGTAATTTCTCTATCTCCCTCAGTTGCTACAACCTACTGCCTTCTCTTTATTTAATCTTCTTTGGAACTCGGCTTTCCCAGATAAGTTTTCCCCAAAATTTAACCTGCAGCAGTTCAAGTGCATTGTTACAGCCTTTTATTAATGAATGGAGGACACCTGTAATCTGGTGCATGGAATTATTATTTTTTTTCCTTCCTCTGATCACCTTCTAATAAAATAATAATTTATTCAGGATGAAAGGAGAATTAGCTGATAAGTTCTCTCATTTATCTTTATTATGGTTCATTACTTATAGCCTATTAAAGATACCAACCCAGTGAGAAACAGAATTCATCATTGTCTTACATCATAGCACTCAGTATAACAATATTATTTACAGAACAAATTTATGGAAGAAAGTTTCCAGGGTAGACTATTGCTTTTATACTTGATCTGGCTGTGGACAAAAATGAACAGAAAAGATAGGTTAACGAAGCTGAGGGAGAGGAAGAATGATTGTGATGGGATTAAATTTGTTATGTCTTCTATCTTACTTTCTCCTTTTCTTTCTCTCATTCTTTCTTTCTTAGCTAATGAGAGGTAACAGGATTTGCACATTAAGCAGCAAAAGAGAAGGGACTGACAAAATTTAGACTGGAATAATCTAGACATACGTGATGGCACAAAATAAAGGCAGAAATAGCGGTACATTAGAATCTGGAATGCAAATAGGTCGCTGCAACGAATCACCCAACCATTTCCCAGCCTCACCACGCCACCGCATCCTGTGGTTATTTTGCTCTCTCTCTCTCTCTCTCTCTCTCTCTCTCTCTCTCTCTCTCTCTCTCTCTCTCTCTCTCTCTCATTAAAAAAATCACCTGGTGGTAGTAAGATTAGAATATTCAGTAATGCACGATACTAAAACGATTAATGGAGCCTAATAATTCCTTTTGACATTTGCTCGTGGCCCATTTCACCGACTCACCTACCTCCCCTTCATCGTCTTGTTAACTCATTATTAGATTTTCACTCTTTTACTTCTTGTCTTATTTACAGAACTCAGCAGACACCCATGGGTCTTGCAGTGTGTCTACGAAATACACTTTACCAATTTGCCCCACAAATTTCTGTCATATATCTCTTTCAACTTGGCAGCTTCAAAAACGCTCACACCAAGTGGGAAATAGACTAATTAATTAATATACAAAAATCAAATGTAAAAATTTTTCTTTAAAAAAGGTCGTACAAAAAAAAAACATACAAAGTCTAGATATTTTACTTCCAGATCGTCTTGAAAAATTATAATTTAACTTTTTCATGCTCCTATGACTCACACTCAGCTGAATAAGATCGTTTTGAGTCGGCTGGAGGAAGGCACTAGTGTTATACCGACCATGAGAGGGTTAAAAGAACGAAAGCCAGAGGAGAAAGCAGGGAAGCAATGTTCTCGGAGTTACCAGTTACTTACATATTAAAAAAGTGGAATATTAAAATCAGAGAGCTGGACAAAGAAAAGCGTACTCCAGACCCCACATCACAGACCCCATAATATTCACATGTCTCTGCCTTTCTGCCTTGTTAACGAAGCTCATTATTCTCTGACAACTCTCACTTTCCACGCTGGTCATGTTGTTCACCCAGGCATCAAAATATCTGCGGCAGTTTTCTTTCTGGTTAAGGAAATTTTACAGTTACCCCTTATTATCCTTCTTTATATTACGAATGCAGGCCGAATTATAACGAATATGAATTGTATGTTAAATGGCTAATGATATTTCATAACATTACTTCCTCAGTTTTTTATTTTTTTGCATTATATTTTGTCTTCTAGAAAAATACGTATAGCACACACACACACACACACACACACACACACATTCACATTCCCTTTAACTCTCACCCCATCTAGCTGAATCCCCCTCCCACCCCTCCTTCATGCACATCACTATAGGCCCCCCCAGCAGCAGCAGTCACATCCCATCACGTTAATGCATCTCACCAAACCCCACACACTCGACCCCAGACCCTCTCCACAGGCAGGGTAGGTCCGCCACTCCTGTCCTGTCCCCCATTGACCAAGTTCAGACAAGGGCTAAGTTCGGTGAATGCGAGGACGCCCTTCTGCTTTGACCTCAAGATTTCTAGGACAGCCTCAAGGGGCGAAGATAATTTTAAGCACTGATTTTGCATTATGTTTACTGATAAATGATAATCAGGTGATGAAAAATGTTCTGTATTTCAGTATGGTAAAAATAATGTATTGGTTACGTTGATTCTTTGTTTTGTTTGTATACCTGACTGGCCAAGGATACCATTCCATAACCCATGCATCAACAAATGGAGCCAACACACACACACACACACACACACACACACACACACACACACACACACACACACACCATTTAGAATTAATGCTCTAATATGCGCTTCTTCCATACTAAGAAGAACAATAGATATTCAACTCTGTTTTGCAATGACACTAGATTAGTAGCCAAAATAGGATGCAGAAAATACGTCGTAATATCACTTACTACCCTTTACCGTATATCTAGTAGCGGCTTGATTGTAGGGCAGTGAAATTCACTGCCAGTCATTTACCTTTGAATAGCACGGCTCTTTGCAGACACTCGCATGTATCCCGATTCGAGCAAAATTTTCACCAACCATACTTCCTCCTCCATAGATATGAACAGATTGTCAGCATTTTATAGACTATTCCTTGAAGTTTAATTAGAGACTAGAACATCTGTGATTCTTCATCCTTTCTGACGGACTTCTTCAGTACCATCACCATAATTCTAGTGTTGATCTTTTACCCAATCAGCATTCAGGATGGACAGATGGTAGTTGCAGGTCAAGTTAAAAGAAGACAGGATAGACACATTACTCACATTCCTCACTAACACAAGCAGCACTGAGAAGATGTAAAGCACTGTCTTGGAACGCGTCCTGATTTTACAGCGGCGAGAATTGCTGAAATGGAAGATTTATGCGCACATAATTCACAATAAACACAATTTACTGTCTGGCCATAATTCTTTCTCTGTCTTGTAATTTTCTGGACTATACGTGAACGGAGGCGCCAGGGAAATCATCTGATCCTACGGTGAGAATAATAATAAGAATAAGAGAAAGTGTTCATGCATCATCATCATCAAGTGTTCATGCATCATCATCATCATTATCATCATCATCATCATCATCATCGTCAACAACAGTTTTGACTTTTTTTTTGCACCTATGAATTTGGTGTTGAATAAGAAAAATAATAATCATTACGTGTGAACAAGTCTGGAAAAAATAACTCTGATAATATGGTGAGAGAGAGAGAAAAAAAAAAAAGTTCTCGTGAATCGTCTTCATCATGTTTGCCTTTTCTCCTCCTGTGGATTTTGTATTAAAAAAATAATCATTTCACTTGAACAAGGAAGAAAAAACTAGTTTGATTATATAGTATGGCAAGAATAATACAATACGTGTTGGAGAAGAAAAATGATAATCAGCGTGTGTGATTTTTTTTTCTTTTTCTTTTTCTTTCTTTTTTCGCCAATAATGAGACGCGACTCCCGGCCAGCTTTGTCAGTGAAACAAAACCCAGGCAGCTGTTACCTACATTAACACATCTCTTCTCTCTTCTTCTCTCCCCACCTCTCCTCTCCTCTTCACTCCTCTCTTCTCCTGTCCTATCTCACCGCGCCGAGGCACATTGATTATTTACCCAGCATCCACACGAGAGAGAGAGAGAGAGAGAGAGAGAGAGAGAGAGAGAGAGAGAAAGAGAGAGAGAGAGAGAGAGAGAGAGAAGCGGAATTCAAAGTAGGTAATTGAAACGTAGAGTATGGGAAAGGGAGTAGGAATGGGAGTGGTAAGGGGAAGGGAGTGACAGATTTTGGGGGAGGGAAGAGGGAGTGAGAGAGCGTGTGTGAGTTCGTGATGGAGGATAATTTGGGGATGAGGTGTGTCTGTAACGGGAGGGGGAGATGGAGGGAGGTAGAGGCAGTGAGAGGGTGTGGAAAAGGTGGCATTTTTACCTCTCTCTCTCTCTCTCTCTCTCCCATAATGCACTGCTCAAAAGTTTCAATGTACCCCGCGCAGAGCAGTGGACACGCCTCCTAAGCACACTACAAAATCAAAAATACGAATAAATACGAATTAATCCATAAATCTCAGTCACACTCGGAAACACAGACCAGGGGACATATTCACAAACTTTCCTAAACTTAATCTGTTTTAAATTACTCGACTGTATATGAATCTCCACCCAGCGACCATTCCCTTCGCAGCCAAAACATTCTTCATTCATCTTAACTAAGTGGAGATTTTTCGCCCTTTTGCAGCATATTTTCCGTGGCTCAATTGGAGAACAGAGCACTACTACGGCTCTACGTCCATTCCATTGCACTTCTTCCTTTCTAGCACCTTAAGTGTTGATCTCTTGCTATACCTCAGCATTCAAGATGGAAAAAGCGCGATTTTACGCCTACTTAAAGCGACGGGGTATAGATTACAAGTGAAAAATACCACAGAGCAAAATTACCAGTTACCGGTGATAATATTTCACTAAAATGACGACAGGTTTATTGTAGGAAATGGTCAAGAAGTTTTATAAATACCAGGTGTTATACCAGGGCGCTATACTCGTCCCACCAGCAGGGAATTATACCAGACAGTTGTTCATGGGCTGTAAAATAATTCCAAGCGCTATTTTCGGCGGCGAGATTGCGACACTGTCTTGCTGGTGGGAGGTGTAAGTTTATCTGGAGGTAGTGTGGGAGGCAAATGTGAGACGAGTGAGATACACAGACAGATAGATAGATATTATGAGGGAGAAATATCTGGTGAAGGAAAGAGATAGACAGATTGACAGACGCTGATATCATGAGAGAGAAATAAGAGGCAAGAGAACGAGATAGACACACAGATAGACAGACTCCTATAAGAGATTAATAAGAGGTGAGGGAAAGGGATAGACAGATAGACGCCTATATTATGGGAGAGATATTAGAGGTAAATGAAAGAGATAGACAGAGAGACGGGCAAACTGACGCTTCGAAAGTGGGAGGCAAATAAGGGGGTAAGGGGACTGACAGGCAGGTAGACAGATACACAGATGACTTTCGTGTTGGAGGAAAATTTAACCTGAGAGACAGACAGAAAAAAATGACAGAAGGACGCAAAAAATAAAGTGAAAATACAGAGACAGAAAGAAAAATATAAAGACTCCTATAACGTGGAAGGCAAATAAGAGATGAAAGAGACAGACAGACGGATGGAGAGTCGCCTCAAGTGGGAAGACAAATAAAAAGTGAAAACAGAAGCAGACAAATAAAAAAAAAACTAACGCCTCGGGTGGGAAGGAAATAAAAGGCGAGAAAGACAGACAAAAAAAAAAGAAAGAAAGAAAGAAAGAAAAAGCAGACAGATGTGTTTAGTGTAGGAGGCAAATAAACAATGAAAGAGGTAGACAGACAGACAGGCAGACAAGATATATAGTAAAAGCAGACCAAACAGACAGACAGGAGCGAAGACACAGCATTCACAGAGATAGACAGGTAGACAGACACAACGTGATTCTTGTAATGCACTGCTCAAACGATTTAATGTATGTAAAGCAGACGACGTACTCTAGAGAATTAAGAATCTGAGTAAGCCAATAATTCACTTCCACCATATACAAGCAGACCTGTTAAGCGCAGACAGATAAGCAGACTAGAACAGAAGTGGACCAATAGATAGGCGGTAATAGAAGCAGACCAATAGATAAACGGTGATAGTAGACCAATAGATTGACGGGGATAGAAGCAGACCAATAGATAGACGGGGATAGAAGCAGACCAATAGATAGAAAATGACAAAACAGAGAGAGAGATACAGGGACTTACATGTAGACCAGTTATAAAAGATGCATGTCAGTTATACAGAGAGGGACAGAGACAAAGGACATACACAGAAACGAAAATAAAAAGTAAAACTTCTCAAATTATACAGAAACAGAGGGAGATAAAACTGACAGGGAGACGAAACAGGAGAGAGAGAGAGAGAGAGAGAGAGAGAGAGAGAGAGAGAGAGAGAGAGAGAGAGAGAGAGAGAATGTGCAAAAATATAAAGCGTCTGAATGAACATAAAGAAGGTGTAATCGATAAGAAGACAGAAGACAAAAGACGAAATTAGAAAGACAGTCACAGAATGAGCATAAAAGAGAATTCAGACAGAGGGAAAACAAGGAAAAAAAAAAAAAAGACAAAAACATATCAAACGGAAGAAAACTGAAAAGAAATAAGCATGCAAAGGTAAATGAGAAAAAGAAAATATAGAGAGAGAACGGGGTACGAAAACTGCGGAGAAAGACGAAAAGTGAAAAATAGAAAGGTCAGACAGATAAAAAAAAAAAAATGAGGCAGAAAAAGACAAAGCTACAGAAAATAAAAGAAAAGTACGAGGAAAGAATAAACAGGACGACGAAAATCCAAGAAGGTAATTAAAACGTTGATGGACAAAAGAGTAAGACAAGAGAGTAAAGACAAAAAGCAACGAGACACTGAAAAGCTAAAATAATGAAAACCTGGTTGCATATATTGTCAAGGGAATGCAACATGGTCTCCACACAGATACAGTACACCGACATAATTCTGTGTAATTTGCCATGACGACTGATCAGCATAGAAGAAAACATTGGATCTCAAAATTTACGTGTCCATAGGGTTTGATCCCATAAATCCCTCTGAAAAGCTAGAGAGAGAGAGAGAGAGAGAGAGAGAGAGAGAGACGAAAACTGAGATTTGTCAAATAAAATTACATAAAAAGAAAACAGGGAAAGACGAAAGCAAGGACAGATAATTCGTTAAATGAAAATACATAGAAAGAGGGAAACACGAAAGTGATGATAATTCGTTGATTTAAAATATGTAAATAGAAAACGGGAAAGAAAAAATGGGGATAGATAAATCGTCAAATAAAAAAAAAAAAAACGATAGATAACGTGAGGGAAGGACGAAAAGACACAAAAAAAAAAAAAAATACGAAAACCCGAAATTCGACACACCATTGGCAAAAATATGAGAGGAGGAGGAGGAGACGAGGCGACTCCCGATGCTCTGAAGATTGCCGTCCCTGTCAGCCTGTGCAATCGTCCCTCAAAAAAAAAAAAAAAAAACTATACCCAACCTCCTGCGAACCCTTGGGTGTTTTTTCTGTGTATGTGTCGCTGATTATCTGTCTCGATGTGTGTATTTGTGCCTGTCTGTCTGTCTGTTTTATCTGTCTGTTTATCTGTCTCTGTTTCTGTCTGTCTGTCTTTGTTTATCTGTCTGTTTATATTTGCCTGTCAGTTTATCAACCTCTCCATCCATCCAATTTTCTGGCTCTTTCTGTTTAGCTCTATTTCTTTTCTATCTGTTTATCTATCCATCTATCCATCCATCCGTCCATCAATCTGGCTATCTGTCTATTGAGCTATTTCTCTCTCTCTCTTTCTCTCTCTCTCTCTCTACCTACCTACCTACCTACCTAAATATGTCCATCTATCTGTCTACTATCTACAGCAGGACTTACAGTTTCCTCTCAACGTCTCTGATTTTCCCCTCAGCATCCATGATTTCCCTCAAGCCTCTGATTTTCCCCTAACTTGCCTGATTTCCTTCGCCTCCGATCTTCTTCCAGCGTACATGATTTCCCCCCAAACGTCCCTAATTTCCCCAGCTTCTGTGATGTTTCCCCTGCGTCTCAAAATATCTTTCTGCGTCACACATTATCTCCCCAGCGACTCACAGTATCTGCCCAGCGACTCACAATATCTCCCCAATGACTAGTATTGCAAATGATCTCCCAAGTTTAAATTATCTTTCACCGTCTCAGTTCATCTCCCAGCGTCTTAAAAGATCCTCCAAAGTCTCACATTATCTCCCTGTGTCTCAAAATATCTCCCAGCGGCTCTGATTTCCTCTCAACGTTCGATTTCCCTTACGCTTCTCCGATTCTTCCCCAACGTCTGATTTTTTGTCCTCATCGTCCTCCATGATTTTTTCCCTACGTCTGTGAATTTCCCTGGATAATTTTTAGATATTCCCTCAAATCAGTCTGTCATTTTCGTCCCTACTCAGCAACAACCTATCTTGCCCACACTTTTGGAAGGAGTTTTGTTGGTGTATGGGGGAGAATTTTCGTCTGCATCTGCCTCTGATTTTCCTCCAGCTTCTCTGAGTTTCCCCACAGACGTTCCCGAGTGGCTGATGTGGAGTGGAGAGGTATCAGAGTCGACATTATCCCTGTGCCTTGCTTCTCCCTGCCGTGATGGGCTTTGAAGGGGGCTTGTTAGGGGAAGCTCCGGTGTGTGTGTGTGTGTGTGTGTGTGTGTGTGTGTGTGTGTGTGTGTGTGTGTGTGTGTGTGTGTGTGTGTGTGTGTGTGTGTGTGTGTGTGTGTGTGTGTGTGTGTGTGTGTGTGTGTGTGTGTGTGTGTGTGTGTGTGTGTGTGTTCTGCACCTGTGTCTGTGTTTTAGTGTGTATTTCTGTTTCCCTGAACATCGATACACATACTTGTCGAGTCTTACAAAAATATATCAGAAACATTCCATTCCCAACCTTAACTTTATACCGGGTTGATATTTCCTTCAGCTGACTTAAGACCATCTAGTGTTAGGGTAAGACATCGAAGGGGAGAGAGAGGGAGAGAGAGAGAGAGAGGAAGATTACTGCCTTATTTAGATCATTCATTTTATCTAGGCGGAAATTTTCATCCTTTTACAGCTTATTTCATGCAGCTTAGTTGTAGAATAAGACAATACTCCTGCTCTTCATTCTTTCGATAGCACTTCATCGTGATTAGCACCATTGTTACTCTCTTTCTACAGCTCGACGTTCAAGATGGAGAGGTTATATTTATACGCCAATATCATTTTTACCTTGACGTGGCCCAGATTTTCGTTCTTTTCCAGCTTATTTCGCGGAGCTGAGCAGCCGAAAATTACAAGTCTACGGATCTACACCCTTTCCGCAGCATTTCTTCATTACTAGCATCGTGTTCCTGTGCTAGTCTCTCCTTACATCTCAGCATACAGAATGGCTAGATGGCAATTTTAGGCCTAGTTAGAGTAAAATGGATATTGTTAAATTGAACACAGTATAGACAGCTAACGCTCAGTATTTACCTCAACCTGTGCGCAGGGGTAACAGGAAATTACTACAGAGGAATTCCCAAAGCAATCAGGGTAACCGATTGGAACTGGAGTGTGCAAGCGAACAGACTGAGGAGGCATGCAAATTTCCACGGACGAATTTGGCAGTTAATGAAAAGATTATTGAGCCGGGACTGTGACTGGGAGACTGTGACTGGGAGAGAGGATGAAACAGGAGTCGTAATTTTAAACTTTCTTAGACATGGTGTTGGTATTTAAGGAGTCTTCGTGGTACACCCAGGGGTAGAAATCCGCCGACATTCATCTACCAGCATCGTGTTCTGCTTTCCACATTCCTCAGACCACAGAGAGTTTCCATCTTTCTCACACGTCTTTGTTGTCTGCCTGATATTGCCAGCACATAAAAATAGTTGATGTGGCACCTTCAATTGCCTCGGCTAGTAAAAATTTGTCTGCGAACTTCTGCTTATGGCTGTACTTCTCACTCCTCGATTTATTTTGCTTATTGCACCTTCTATCAATGTGTACGTTACTATGTCGATACTGAAGATACTTATATATACATTAAAGAAAGTACTGTATTAATGAGGCACTAAGCATAATGTGTAACTAAGGCTCCACGAAGCCCACATTGCCACCCCGAATTCTCTTCTAAATTGCTTATAAGATTAATTGAAATATACTTCTATCTTCACTCGCACAACTACCAATCATACCACAACGACACTAGGGTGAACTATTAAAGTGAACGAGAAGCGACACTGAGAGAATACAACCCCCTCAACCTACAATCGGTCTCCGGACCAAATATTTGCCTTGGGACCGTCACTTGAGACATATCGTAACCCTGCTCGAACCATCTTATCTTCGCGTAACTCCCAACGCTTCCATTATTTCTTTCTTTTTTTTTTTTTAGATTGGATAAAAAACGTTTAACATGACATTTTTTTTTTTTTAAGTGACCCTGACCTTTAACCTATTGTCCTCAAAATAAATTAATTATATCCTGGGCTTACCCTAAACTCTTACACAATATTTGGTTCATATCGAATCAAAATGCTCAAACCTTTGATCTTGTCATAACACCTTTTTTTTTGACCGATGATTCTCCAAGCTGAATCACATCTTCCTTTACTGAGCCTCAACCCGTCCACCAAGTCTGATTCTAATCTAAATCAAAACTGCGTTGAACTTGCCTTTGTCCTATGACCATTTCTCAGCCAAAATTTTATCACTTGTTCCTCTGATGGTCCTCAGTCATTATTCCAAATTCTAGGTGACTTTCTATTCAACAGTCTTCCACAGCCTAACTAACAGACAAAGGGACGAACAGGCAGACAAACAGATCAACCGAACCAAACACTTAGCCTCGTTGTGCTGCTCGAGCCGGTGTGAAAATACGGCAAAAGAAAATTATTCCTGACAGTAATTAAATGCTTTGGAGTCTTGTTTATCGTCGAAATTGGCTGCGATACTTTCTGAATACGCCATAGACTTCTTCATCAGCAAAGGCGGTTTCTTATCACCCTCTCTTAGTCCTTTTGCACCGGCACTTAGACTCACGCATTTCACTTTTTTTTTTTCCCCTCGCAGTCATCTCTCGTTGCTTACTGGGCGTCTTACTCTAATTCCTCAGTGTCTTTTGATGCTTCACTAGGCCCTCCAGATCCACCCTGTTTCATCCAACTTGTTTCATTTTAAGACCTTTCAGCACAATGACGTGTTTCATCCATCTAGCTGCCCTCCCTCCACAGAATTTTTTATCTTTTATATATATATTTTTTTGCTCAGGGGAATGTTCGCACAGAGAAGGTGAAAATTAAGGCTCTATTCAACCTCTCTAGGTCAAAAAGTCTCTTCAGGGCTTAAATGGATTGTCTGAAGGTAGCAAGAAAAAGGAATATTGGATTGAAGGAATTAAGTTTTCTCTTTGGTGTTACTTTCCCCCGTCTCTCTCTCTCTCTCTCTCTCTCTCTCTCTCTCTCTCTCTCACACACACACACACACACACACACACACACACACACACACACACACACACACACGCATACACACACAGGCATGAAAGACGGCGGGGTAAAGTTGTTAGTGGCGAAGTCTTGTGTGGTTAATTGCAGCGAGTGGAAAAGAAACCAAACTCCTTTGCAATTACGATGTGTGTGTGTGTGTGTGTGTGTGTGTGTGAGAGAGAGAGAGAGAGAGAGAGAGAGAGGGGGGGTGAACATAAAGTAACCGTGGAGGGAGGAAGTAAATGAACGTGAGGGCAGGGAGAAATAAGAGGAGGGGTTGAGAGAACGGGTTTCCTGGATGAAAGGGGAAGGGAGTAGGGATATAAACAAGAGAGAAGGGAGGAACTGGAGGAAGAAGAGGAGGAAGAGGGAGAGGAGGAGGAAGAGAGAGAGGAGGAGGAGGAAGAGGGAGAGGAGGAGGAGGAAGAGGGAAAGGAGAAGAATATGGAGGGAGAGTGGAAGAGGGAGAATCAGAGTCAATGGGAAGAGGTAAAAAAGGAAGGGGAGGGAAATGGACGTGAGGGAGGGTAGTTAGGGACGAAATGCACACTAAGTGGAGGGAAGGAAGAGGAGGAGAGGAGGGGAAAGTGCTTGAGAAAGGGGAGAAATGAGAGGAAGGGGGGAAGACCAGAGTGAGTGAGGAGAGGTTAAAGGGGAACTGAGAATGGGAAGCTGGAAAACATGGCAAGGGAAAGGAGAAAGTGGAATTATTGGGTCTAGGACGGAAGAGGACAAAATGGGAGGCAGACAAAGGGAGGAAAGGTGAATGTTTGGGAATGAGGATGGAATGAGTGGAAGAGGCAGGCCGAGAGAAGAATAAGGAGAAGAAGAGGGAAGGAAACGATGGCAGAAGGACGGCCAGAGATGAAGGAAAGGAAAACGATCGTAAGAAATAACGAGGACCAAAGATATAAAATGAGGAGATGACAAATGAGGGGAAAAAGATGGGGCCAGAGAGGAATGACGAGGAGACGAGGAGGACGAAAAAGAATGAAGGGAGGAAAGGCAGAAAGAGGAGACAGAGCATGGATGGAAGAAACGACAAGGAGAAACACATATATAGCATGAGATGTTAAGAAGGAGACATAGATGGGAGGGGGGCAAATGAATGGAAGGAAGAAAGAGGGGAATAAAATTTCTGATGATAAAGGAGTGGTATGGAGGAAAAGAAAGGGACAGGGAAAATAATAAGGGAAAAAAAAGGGAATATTGAAAAGAAAAGATTATGTACGATAGTAAAACGGAGTGCAAGAGGGAGTCTGGGAACAAGAGAATAAGAAATAACAAGGAAAGAAAAAGTGGAGAAAGAAGAGAATGAGGACGTAAAGGAAGGAATGGAAGGAGGACAAGAGACAGACGGAAAAAGAAAAGAAGGAAGGATAAAAGACAAGCCAGCCAGCCCTCAAGAGACAGGGAAAGAGGAAAGAAACATAAGAGGAGGGTGTAAAACCAGGACTGAGAGAAAGTGGAAAAAGAAAGAATGAAAGAGTGGCTGAGGAGGGAAAAGAGAGAGAAAAAAATAGAAAGTGGTGTTGCAAATGAAGGACGCATGGCAATCGATGGAATAAGAATTGAAGCGCTAAAAAAACAGAAATAGAGACAGACAGACAGACAGACACACACACAGACACACAGACACATAGAAAGAGACGGAAACAGAGACAGACAGACAGGCAGACAGAGAGACAGGCAGGCAGACGGACAGACAAAGAGAGAGATTGAGAGAGAGCGAGAGAGAGAGAGACAGAGACAGACAGACAGACACACACACAGACACATAGACAGAGACGGAAACAGAGACAGACAGACAGACGGACAGAGAGAGAGAGAGAGAGAGAGAGAGAGAGAGAGAGAGAGAGAGAGAGAGAGAGAGAGAGAACCGAGATAAAAGCAAAATTATCAAAGAGAGACTATATAAAGAAGTAAGTGATATTTTCATAGGAGGAAAGGATATAAAACAATGGAAGAAAGTGAATTACGAGAAAGGGGCCAAAGAATCAGACGAAGACGATATCGTCGGGAAGGGGAGGAAGAGAAAAGAAAATAGTAAAGAAAATAAAACGTTTAAAATGAGAGCCCGGAAGGGGATTCAGTAAGTAGAAATAAAATCAGTTAAAAGGAGAGAGAGAGAGAGAGAGAGAGAGAGAGAGAGAGCGAGCAAATTGAAGGAAATGAACCTGATGGGAGTGAGAGATGAGAAAGAGGGATAGTGCGTGGGAGGGGAAGGGAGCATAGGTTGGTGCAGAGACAGGAGGTAAATGAGCGTGTTGAAGGGGAGAAATAAGAGAAGGACTGAGAGAAAGGTTTACTAAGATTAAATGGGGAGAGAGTAGAGAAGGGAACGTGAAGCGGGGAGGGATATGTGGGAGACTGTGAGTTAGAGAGATGGGAAGAAGAAAAAAGTGAATGTGAGGGGAAGGTGTAAATTGAAGAAAAGTGCAAGATGGAACGACGGGGATTGAGCAGAGGGAAGTAAGAGAAGGAGGGGGAGGATATGAACGTGAAGGAAGGAAGGAACGAACGAGAGGGAGGATGGAAGAAGGAGAAATAAACAGTAGGTGGAGAGAGGGAAGAGGGAGGTAAGCAAGACCGTGGACGTGGTGGAAATGGAGAAATAAGAGGAAGGGTGGAGAAAAGGGAAGCCTAGAGGAAGTAAGCAGAGGTGAGATTGGAAAGCTAGAAAGGAAAGCTGCGAGGAGTGGGAAAGAGAAAGAGAATGTGAAATTATCGGGGTCAGAATAGAAGAAGACAGACTGCAAGGTAAAAAAGGGAGGAAAGATAATAATCTGAGAGTCAGGACGGAAAGAAGGGGGGAAGAGGCAGGGAGAAAAAAGAATAATGAGAGAGAGAGAGAGTGTGTCACGGGTGTAATAAAAAGAAATGTGAGTGTTCATGAAACAGGGAAAGAGGAACGAAAAATAAGAGGAAGGTGTAAAAACAAGAATGAGAGAAAGAAGGAACTGAAAAAAAGTAAGAATGAAAGTGAGTTCCTGGGAATAGCAAAAAAAAAAATAGAATGAAAGTTGGGTATTTACTGGTAAAAGAAGGAGAACTAAGAATAAGATGTAATGAGAGGGGAAATGAAAAGAAAACAGTGATAGCTAGACAGATAGACAGATAAATAGATACAGACAGACACATAGACAATCAAACACAGAGGAAGAGAGAAAGAGACCCAGACCGAGTGAGGAAAATTATCGAAGAAATATTGACAAAAAGAATAAAACGTTCTAAAGCAGAGAGTGAGCAATTAAAAAAAAAAATGAAAGTGCATTAAGGAAAAAAACAGCAAAGAGGGAGACTAAGACCATGGCGTGAGGAAGATGAGGAAGATAAAAGAGTGAGTGTAAAAAAATCAAAGGAAAAAGAAGGGGGAAGTATAAAACATAAGAGAGAGAACGAAAGACTAGAGAGGAAGAATAAAAAGAAGTATGTTAACTAGAGAGAGAGAGAGAGAGAGAGAGAGAGAGAGAGAGAGAGCATGACACGAAAAATGTGGTACCTAAAGGAGGCAAGAGAAAGACCACCAGAAGCTGTCGCGGAAGGAGGGGAGGCACGAGAAAGAACTTATGGGAAAAAGGGAAATAATTGCGGAGACAGAGAGAGAGATAGACATACATACAGACAGACAGAGAAATTAAAGAAGACAAGAGAGGATCGACTAGGTCAGAAAATAGGCCCAATGGGGGAGAAACAAAAATAGGCATTAAAAAATCTCGCTAAAGAACTTTAATAAAAAAATAAAGTCTCAAAGGAGACAAAAAAGAGAAAAAAATTAGAAACAAAAGGCGGGAAAGAATAATAAAAGCAAACAATGAGAGAGCAGCGCGAAGGGGAGAGAGAGAGAGAGAGAGAGAGAGAGAGAGAGAGAGAGCGCAGAATACGAGGAAATGGAAAAATTTTGAATGGAGATAAAGAAATAAAAAGAGAGAGGAGAAGAAGTGAGGGGTGACACTGATGAACGAGACATTGGAAGAAAACTAAGTGAGGAAGGAAGGAATATTAAATGGAGAGAGAGAGAGAGAATGGGGGTAAAAAAACGTTAAGACAGAGGCAGATGCTCAAGAAAGGTTTTAAGGAGGGATCAGAGAGGGCGTGAAAACACAATTAGAGAAAGAGAGAGAGAGAGAGAGAGAGAGAGAGACAGACAGAGAGACAGAGAGAGACAGAGACAGAGACAGAGAGAGACAGAGAGAAACAGAGACAGAGACAGAGAGAGAGGGGAGGGGAGGGAAAGTGGCAGAGAAAGAAAAAGTCACGTCAGATAAGAAATAATTACTGAGAAGAAGGACTGAAGGGGAGAGATGAAAGAGAAGTGAGAGAGACAATGTGATTGACGTAAAACTTCACGGCAATAAATACTGAGAGGAAAGCCAATGGGGAAAATTAAGATTAATGTGAAGGAGAACATGAGAGAGAGAGAGAGAGAGAGAGAGAGAGAGAGAGAGAGAGAAGATGGGGAAGAGATGACGTATCAGGAAGAAAGAGGAGAAGGAAGAGGAGGAGGTGAGAGGGCATGATGTGAAGGGTGGGTGAGACGTGAGTGAGAGCAGAAGGAAATCTCAGGAGGAGGAGGAGGAGAAGAAAGCGACAGAAGTTGTTAGGGCGAGGAGAAAGAAAATTAAAAGGACGGTGAAGTAAAAAAGAAGAAAATATTTAAGTTACAATATGAAAGAAGTGAAGAAAAAGAGTATACATTGAAGGAGGTGGTGGGAAGGGGAGATAAAGAAGTGGGAAACAGAAAAAAGATGACATAAGGAGGAGGAGGAATGGAAGTAAGGAAAAGAAGACGAAGGAGAAATAAGAAGGCGCCGAGAGCAGTGACGAGAAACAGAGGTATAAGCAAGGTAATGAAGAAGTCTTGAAGTGTGGAAGAGGCTTGTACGACGCACAGAGTTTATCAAAAGTGGGAGCTGTCGACACAAGTTACGTCAAAAGAACGCGTGGAATGACATAGGGAGACTGATGAAGAAAGTATAGGATTCGAGAAAGAATGTGGTGTGGAGGGTGGAATGTTGGAAAAGTGAGAATAAATACACTGAGAGGGTTCGGGCAGGCGGAACAAATGGACAGTGAGTGATTGAGGAGAGTGTATGAGAGTAGGTGACTGGGGGAAGGAGAGAAAGGAGACCTAGATGTAGTAGAGAGGCAGTGTGTGTATATTTTTTTACAGGTGAAAAGAGGAAGAAAAAACATATAAAATTTTTAGAATCCATACACCAGAATAGTGTCCTCCATTAATAAAAAATCTAAAACAGTTGGACTTGAACTATTGTAGATTGAAGTCTGGGGGAAAATTAATCTGTTTTGTGTGGTGCTAGAGTATGTTAGTATACTCATTTTATTCTGACTTGGCCTGAAATTACTCTGTCTTGAATGCTGAGGTGTAACGACTAGACTAGCACTAGAATGCAACGCTAGCAACGAGGAATTGTTATGGAAGTTATGGGAAGGAATTTGTGCAGTGGTAAGTAATGCATCTATCAAGGAGCAACGTGGAATGAACTGGAAAAACAGTCGAGAATCTGTGTCACGTTAAGGTAAAAGACCTATAGTACACGGGTAATAACTGGATAGCTGTAAGCAAAATCTGAGTCACTTTAAAAGAAAAGCAAAATATTTTCAACACTGCTCTGCCAGGTGACCTTTTTACCTGTATGCCTGACCGCTTATCATGTGCCATTGATGATTTGCTCTTCTGATGGCTCTGATACTGCTCTCTGATAGGCCTCACCATCACCACATCCATGTTCTCATTTAAACACTGATTTTGTTTTCCTAAAAAAATACTGGGGTTTACTCTTTTGAGAGGAAATACGTTGTTTTATCAGAAGACGGAATGGATGCGGGTTGGCTTGTTTACTGGATACTATTCTGTTACAGTGAAATCACATAGAGGCATCTCTCTCTCTCTCTCTCTCTCTCTCTCTCTCCTACACGAATACACTGATCCAAGAGTGAGTCATAGACGCCAGGGTGTGTTAACAGAGGAAGAGTGCATTTTCCAGCTCCCCTGACGTTGAGGGAGAGGGGAGCATGAGGTAATGAAGTCAGGGGAGGGGGAGTAATGGGTAGACGGAAGGGGAGGGAGGGGTAGAGGAGAGGGGAGGGTGTATGTTAATGAGATGGGAGGAGGAACACCAAGGAGAGGCTATATGTATGATGATGATGCTGGTGGTGATAATCAGGGCCATCGTTATCATAATATTATTAGACCATTCGGGAAGAGAGGTTTTCCCTAAGCTGAATATAATCGTCCAGGGATGACTGAAAAAAGAAGAAGAAAAAAAAAAGAGGACATCATTGTAGTGAACCGGGTATTCTCTCTCTCTCTCTCTCTCTCTCTCTCTCTCTCTAACCCCAACTTATTCCTCATTAGCGAATTCACTCCATGTTGAATAGCAACCACATACAAAGAAATGAGGACCCAGGAGGAGGAGGGGAAAGTGAGGAGGAGGCAGGCGGATAAGATGGATTGAGGAGGAGGATTGAGGGGGTGGGGGAGGGAGGGGGAAGAGAGGTTGTCATGTGTGTGAATGGGACAGAAAAGAGAAGGATAGGGGATAGAGGGTAAGGAGGGAGAGGGATGAAAGAAAGAATGAGGAGGTGAAGAATAGTAACTGTACCGTGTGTCAATGGTAGAGAGAGCTAAGAAGTGGACAGGAAAGGCTTGGGGAGGGAGAGGGAGTAGGGGGAAGGATAGAGGTGTAGGATGGGGAATGGGGGGGAGGGAGTATGAAGAGGTGGCCATTAGGTTATTAGGAGGGCAGAATGGAGAAGGACAATGGTGGGGAACGTTGGGGTGGAGGTGGGTGACAAGGATGGAGGGGATGAGAATGATTAGTGTGTGTGTCGTACAGTACTAACAGGACAAGAGGGAGAAGGACAGAAGTGATAGAAGTAGGGAGGGAGATGGACAGAGGTGATGGAGGTAGGGAGCGAGAAAAACAGAGGTGATGGAGGTAAGGAGGGAGATTGGGTTGAAGACCGAGGAGAAAGGTGGGAGACAGGGAGGACCTAGTTTTTGCCAAGAAACTCACAGGACAGCAGGGGGTAGGAATATTTGAAGGATTTGGGAAGGAAAGGGATGGGGTGGGGAAAGGAGGAGAGAAAATGAGGAAAGAAAGGTGTGAGAGAAGGAAGGGGAAATGATTGACGTAAAGGAGGATTGGAGTGAGAGGACATTGATGGAAAGGATGAGGATTGGGTTGGAGGGAGAAAGATGGAGAGGCCGGAAGAGATGGAAGACTGGGACAATGGAAGGGTGAAGGGAGGAGATGGAGAGGATGAATGAGAGAGAGGAAGAGTGTGAGACTGGTAAGGGAGGAAGAATGAAGTGAGCCGAAGGAGTAGATGTTTGAAGATGCACGACAATTTCACTTCTACCTCCCTCTCTCACCTTCATTACTCAACTTTCTTTCATCCCATGCCGCCTTTTTTTTTTTTTTTAGTTAATAAATTGAGAAATGAAGATGGACCAGTCAGACAGTGCAACACCCACACGCCCACCAATTATTCGTCTAAGGGCCGAACATTTGATTTTGTTCTGTGATGTTGACCTTGGATCGACTGCTCTCAGAAGCGAATCCATTTATCCTTGCAATACCCTGAACCACTCACAAGTTTGACTAATCTTTCCGAAACCGCTTAAACTGACCTTGCCAGTTGACCTTGACTTTTGACCTATTGTTCTACAAAAATATATAGTTCAGACTTCTATCTAAAGAAGGCGTCACACTGAGCCAAAAGTGGCTAACTTGCGAGCAGCTTGTGCGAGCCGTTAGCTAAAATGACCCACGGTGAGCCAAGTTTCGCCTGCAAGGGGAAATGGATAACATTTTTTGCTCACAGCTTGTTCTTGTTATTAGAACTCAAATGAGCCTAATATTATTTTTGTAAGTAGCGAGAAAATATTCTGTTATCACAGGAGGAAACTGTAGCTAAAATTGTTAAGTAAATGCAATTTAATTATTGTGGTTTTCATTCTTTTGTGTGTGTGTGTGTGTGTGTGTGTGTGTGTGTGTGTGTGTGTGCCATGAAATCAGTATTCTGACACTTGTGACCAGCCGTGAAGGCTGTCTGTTTTGTTTCCAAACAACAAGTGGAAAACAGATTTTTACCAGTATTTGATATGGATCCTGCGGGAAGGAAAGCTCTAGTAGACTGCCTTGTGTCTCTGGAGTTGCTGAAGTATGTAAGACGGGCAAATGCAGATTCATGTTTACAAATGACTGCGACGTGAGAATTTAGGCTACACTGCCAGCCGTTTCGCCTCGCTAAAACACAGGCGTGTGGCGACAAATTGACTTTGCTAGCCGTTTCTGCTCACAAAAGCTGCTAGCATGATAGCCACTTTTGCCTCAGTGTGACCACCTTAACCTTCAATCCTTCCACCAAGTTTGGTGTACATCAAATCAAAAGTGTTTTCGTTATATTGTTTGGAAGACAAACAAGCAGGTCGAACTCTAACCTCACCTTGTGACCTCAGTCTTTGACTTTTCTGAAAATCAGTTAATTTCGTTCTTGTCTATACCTCAACCTTTCCACAAAGTTTGATCTGAATCGGATTAGCATATTTCAGATTGATTTTGCTAGGTCATACTTGGACCTAGCCCAGTGACCTTGACATTTGATCCCTAAAAAAAAAAAAAAAAAAAAAAAAAAAAAAACAGCCCTTGGCAGATCCTCAACCATTCAGCTGTGTTTGATTAAAATCGATGAATGAATTATTTTGTTCACACACACACACACACACACACACACACACACACACACACACACACACACACATACATCGAATAAAATATAATTCTCTTCTCGCTCTGTAAGCGTGGGTATAGTATATAATTCTCTTCTCGCTCTGTAAGCGTGGGTAGAGTACCATTATATATATATATATATATATATATATATATATATATATATATATATATATATATATATATATATATATATATATATATATATATATATATTTATATATATATACTGAGAAGCATAACAACAAGTATAACTTGGCATGGTGGGAACACAATACTGAGAAACTTGGTGATACGCGAGTTAACAGAAGCGTGAGACTCTGAATAGAACCTCGGAGAGAGACTTGGCGAGACTGAAGGAGAGATATGAAGCAGAATAAAGAAAACGGTAAAGGCGGTTACGATGGGGAAGTTAAAAAATAAACAGGCCAAAGGATAAAGGGAGATAATCCAGAGTAGATGAACAGTTAAGAGAGAGGGGGGAGGGAGGAATGGAAGGAGGGAATGGGAGGAGGGAGAAGATGAGGCAAAGAAACAGAGGGGAAAACACGAGAGGTGAGAGTTCTGGGAAAATATTCTGTAGATGACGACTGGAATGAAGTAAGTCGGGGTGTGAAGGAACGATAACGAAGGAGGAAGTTTTGGTGGTTACTTGGTAGAGGAGAGAGTTGCAGGATGGGCAAGAATGCTCATTGCTAGCAGATGGAAGGAGTCATTGAATGGGACACCTGCTAAGCAAGAAAAAGTCTGAACAGTAGAAAGACTGATAGGAGAGATTCTTACTGTTATGAGAAAGACTGAGTGAAAGGAGAGATTTAGAAAGACCGAGTGGTATGAGAGATTCTAACTCTGAGGAGAAAGATTTTTTGTTTGGAGAAAGATTGTTAGGAGAATGATTGGCTGTTGAAGGAAATCTGACTGTCTGGGGAGAGTTTGACTGTAAGAAGAGACTGGCTGTTAGTAGAGGAACTGTTCAGAGAGAAAATGGCCGTTTGGTAAACTTAACTGTTAGAAAAGAAATTGAGAGTCAGCAAAAAGACTGATTGCTTGGAAAGACTGACTGCCAAGATAAACGGTCGCTAAGAGAGGAAGTGCCAGGAGAGAGTTTAACTGCTGTGAGAGAAAGTGTGTGGGGAAAGAGTCTGGCTGTAAAGAAAAAGTCTGGCTGTCAGGAGAGAGTGTGAATGGTAGAAGAAAATCTGACTGGTAGCTGATAGTCTGAGTGCCAAGAGAGAGACTGTCAGGAGAGATTCTGACTGTAAGGAGAGAGACTTACAATTCGAATAGTATCTGAACATTATTAGATGGACGGACCCATTCGTGAGAGACAGACTTCCAGGACAGAATATGGCCATTAGGAGAGAGAGAAAAAAAAAAGACTGTTAAGAGATTTAAAAAAAATTGCTTAGATTGAAAAAAAAAAGAAAAAAGAAAAAGGACTGACTGCCAGGAGAAATTATGTTAGCAGAGAATTTCATCATTAACAGAAACTTTGTCACCTCCAGGAGAAAAGTAAAATAAACCGCTTGTTATAGGAAGAACTGCCTTTTGGGAGAGTCGGTCATTAGTAGAAAGTTTGGCCATTAATAAAGACTGTGGTCAGTAGGAGAGACTTTGGCCATTAAGAGAAGATTCTGACCATTACAGTTACCAATAAAACTATGTTTGTTTTTATATCATTCTTACTGGCTCTACTTTACTCATTATATGAAAAGGCATATGGTCTTCATACTGCAATATATCAGTAATGTAAAAGTTTTAGCAATGCAGCTTCAGGAAATCTACATATAACTCTCTCTCTCTCTCTCTCTCTCTCTCTCTCTCCTTACAAGCAACCAAGCAGGAAGTCTAAGAGCAGCAGAAGGTGTTAACAGCAGGAGAACACAACACTCCAGTCAGTCCTCCTCTCAGTCACGTCTTCCCAGCCCTCCCTCACGTCCCCTTGTCAGATCATGGCAGTCTTGTGTACACAGAAGGTCAGGAAGCAAAACACGGCGAAAGGAGAATTGCTGAGAGAGAGAGAGAGAGAGAGAGAGAGAGAGAGAGAGAGAGAATAGCAATTTCGGCCATTGAAATAAGCTTTTTTTTTTCCCACAATCTATTGTCATAACTTTATTCTTTTTTACTTTAAAATACACTGAAGATAAAGTTACGAGTTTCTCTGAGCATAAAGTCGTCTGGAAAGTACACACTATCATAACAGGTTAAAGCACACACACACACACACACACACACACACACACACACACACACACACACACACACACACACACACACACACTCCACTTTCGTTCTACAAACACATTAGCAACCCTCTCTTTCCCCCTCCACACGCAAGTTATAATTCTCCTCTCTACTTTCCCTTCCTCTCTCCCTTTCCCTCTCTCCCTGTTATCCAACCCTACCTCCCTTCTTCCTTCCCCTTCCCACCACCCACACATTTCTTTCCTCTTCTCCCTTATTTCCACGGCTTTTCCCTCTTTTCCTCCCTTAGCACCCTTTCGCTCTCTAACTTTCATCCTCTTTCTTCCTTAACTCACTCCTGTTCCCCCTGTCCTTCCTCTTTCCTTCTCTGTCTGTCTGTCTGTCTGTCTCTCTCTCTCTCTCTCTCTCTCTCTCTCTCTCTCTCTCTCTCTCTCTCTCTCTGCCCCTAATTATTTTAAAAGAAGAGAAAAACAAAACGCCTCAAGAAACCTGGGAAAAAGGAAAAAAAATACCCTCTCTGATCCTGTGTGTATTTCTGCTGAGAGTGGCACTTTCCTGACAGAGCAGGACAGGCCAATCGCTTCCCCCTTACCACCATCACTCGTAGCTGTCTTCTGTCTGCTTCGCGATGGGGGGCAGGCGAGAAAGGGAGTGGACGGGTAGTGGACAGAGTTGAGGGGGAGGGAATTTGATGGGAGAGAGAGGGGGGGGAGAGGGAGAGAGGGGTAAGAAGAGACAGACAAAGAGACAGTCAGACAGACAGACAGTCAGACAGACAGACAGAGACAGAGACAGACAGACAGACAGACAAACAGACAGATGTGGGGAGTGAGGTAGAAGAGATGGGACGGGTATTAACAGAAAGACGTTTAAATGGGAAGTTAATGTGGAGGAAGGAGGGGATGGGTAATGGGAAAGGTAGCCCTACAGGAGGCGAAATGTGAGCAAGGAAAGAATGTGAGAATATTGGAAGGGACATAATGGATAAAATGTTGGAGGAGGAAGGAAGAAAGACAGTGGGAATGCAAATTAGATAATTAATATGTGAGGGAATGGAAAGAGGAAGGGACAGAAAAATGAACGAGATGACACGAGAGGATAGAGATTGGAAGACTAATGAGAGGGGTAGAGACGGTAGCACAGTATGCCAGGGGAAGGCAGGAGCAGTGGGAAGGAGAGAAAAGTTACATGTGAGGGGAGGGAAGTGGGGAAAATAGTGCTAGGAGGAGAACAGATTACATGTGACTGGATGGGGGAGGAGACGGGTATTGCGACAGCAGAGGGAAGAGGGAATTGATGACTGGTAGAGTGACGAAATGATTAGTAGAGAAATGAGATGATTAGCGGAGGGATGAGATGATTAGTAAAAGATGCAGCGGGGACGAAATGTTAGGTGAAGGACTAGTGGGATAACGAGTCACATGAGGGAAGGTTATAACGAAGGAAAGTTTGGGAAAGGAGTTAGGAAGAGGTCGGACGATATGTGAGAGGAAGAATGTTGAATATTCAGGGTACTAGTCCTGTGTTACATATAACACGCGTGGTACTTCTAGGCGCTGATCTGAAACTAGGGAGATTACCCATTTCATAAGAGACAAGACGAACTGAAAAAATCTTCATTAATCTGCTTGGAAATGCACACGAAGTACTCAGCTGCTCCCTCCTTCCCCCTTCATTTGTAATCAGAAAGCCGTGTTGTGTACTGTGGAATTGCTGGTGTTTATTCATCTGTTAAAATGACAGTCATCACAACAGTATTGAAATCGACTACTTTTGTCATAATCGATCTGTCCAGTCTCCAGTTAAATAAAAGAATAATCATGTTCACATCTACCACTTCACCTGCATATTATCGCATTCTCACTTTTATTTACCTAATTGACGGTGCAGTGGTACGCAGGTGCCTTAAGATTATGCCATGTGGTATACGAGTTGAAGAAGACTGGGAACACCTGGGTAAGATGAAGTGGGATAATGAGAAAGACAAATATGAATGGATAAAGGGAATGGTTAAGATGGAATGATTTTTAGAATTGAGGAAGTTAGATCAAGCTTCATTAAGTCTCTTCCTACTAGGTTCTAAGCTGAATGACATCGTCTGGGGTTAGTGCGATATGAAAAAACGCGTCATCGTACTGAAGGAAAGAGAGAGAGAGAGAGAGAGAGAGAGAGAGAGAGAGAGGAAAACTAGGGTAAGATGGGAGAATGTCCTGGTGGAATTAGTGAAAGAAAGAGAAAGCGACACTGGTGGAGAAAACGAGATTAGGGGAAATAGAGGAAACTATAGGAGGAAGAGTGGACGAAAAAAGTAAAGTGGAGGAGCGTGGAGTAAAGAAGCATAGTGGGGGAGAGTGGACGAAAAAAGAAAAGTGGAGGAGCGTGGAGTAAAGAAGCATAGTGGGGGAGAGTGGACGAAAAAAGAAAAGTGGAGGAGCGTGGAGTAAAGAAGCATAGTGGAGGAGAGTGGACGAAAAAAGAAAAGTGGAGGAGCGTGGAGTAAAGAAGCATAGTGGAGGAGAGAGAAGTAAAGAGGCAGAGTGGAGGAGAGTGGGAAAAAGGTAAAGATATGAGTGGAAGAAAGATGTAAATGAGAGGATGCAAGAAGTGATGAAGAAGAGACTGGAAGAAAGAAGTAAGGAAATGGAAGGTGGGAGAAAGAAGTAATGTAGGGAAGAGTAAAAGAAAAAAATGGGTAAAGGAGAGAGAGTAAAGTATAAAAGTAAAGAATCTGAGAGTGCAAGTAAGATTCGAGGAAGAGGAAGTGGAACACAGAAGTGTAGAAAAGGATAGTTGTAGATAGAAGAGAAAAAGAAAAAGGGGAACGTTGGAGAAAGAGAGAGAGAGAGAGAGAGAGAGAGAGAGAGGAGGGTGAAAGGAAAAAATGAGAGAGGGAGGCGGAAGGAACAGAGATTAGAGGGAAGACCCACAGGAGGAGAAGAATGAGGGAATGAAAGGGAGAGACCCCTTGGCCAAGACGTAAGAAAAGAAACGAGCCACCGTCACGAAAGAAAACCTAGGAAGAGGAAGTGAGAGTCGGGAGGAGGAGGAGAGGAGGAGGGGTAGGAGAAGGAGAAGGAGGAGGAAGAGAGGGAGAGGAGGAAGAGGAACTGTGAACGATGTGAAGTTAAAGAAAAGCAAAGAGAGTGGGAGAGGGAAAGGGAGAAAGAGGAAAGGGAAGGAACTGAGGGTAAAGAAGATTGGGCGAAGGGGAGGAAGTTAGGGTAGGGGGTGAGGAGGAAGGCGAAAGGAAGAGGGAGAGGGAGAGAAAAAAGGGGAGGATGTGAGGGGAAATGCAAACTGAGAGAAGAGGAAATAGGAAGTGAGGAGAGAGGTAGAGGGGAAGAGAAGCAGGCAGGAAATTAAGGACAAAAAGAAATGAGAGGAAGTAAGGGAGAAAGAGAGGAAGAGGGGAAAGCAGAGAGGCAGGGGGTGAAGAGGGGAACGCGAGCGAAGGTGGTAGGAAATAGGTGCGGATGCAGAAGAGAGAAGGGAGGGAGAGGAGAAGGAGAAGAGTGGATTGATAGATGAAGAGTAAGTGATGGGAGAGGTATGGGGAGGGGGAGAGTAGAGAAGAAGAGAAGAATGTCTGAAAGAGGAATAGTGGAAGTGGAAGACGGGGAGTGGGAAAGAGGGGAGGAGGGAAGAGGAAGGAAGAGTTGGGATAGGGATGTTGCCTGAGTTGAAAAAGCAGTATGAGGATTGTAGGATGGATGTGCAGAATGGGGAGAGGAAAAGGGGAAGGAGAGAAAGAAGTAAAGATGGAGAGACAGTGGAGGAAAATGAAGAAAGGAAGTGGAAGAGGAAAGGAGGGAGAGAAGGAATGACGAAACGAGAGAGGGGGTAAAAGGAGAAGGAAAAGAATGAAAGTTGGAGAGGCAGTAAAGGAAAATGGAGATGGGAAGAGGAAAGGGAGAAGGAGATGGAGAAAGAGAAAGAAAGCTGGAGAGGTAGTAGAAGAAAATGGAAAAAGGGAGAGGAAGGGAAAGAAGAAGGGAAGGAGAGGAAGGAATAATAGAAGGGCATTAGAGGCAAATGGAAAAGTGGAATGGGAGAGAAAGGGGAGACACAGGAGAGGGAAGGAAAATGGTGAGAGAGAGAGAAAAGGAGAGGGAAGGGAAATGGAGAGAGAGAGGAGATGAGGGGAAGTTGCCACAGTCGCTCCGTCTAGTACTTTTCTCATCATTACTTTCGGGTTCTGTTGTTGCCTTTATTCGCGTAGGAAACACATTCTCTCTCTCTCTCTCTCTCTCTCTCTCTCTCTCTCTCTCTCTCTCTCTCTCTCTCTCTCTCTCTCTCTCTCTCTCTCTCCATCCTTTTTTGTCTCACGCACATCATCATCATCATCATCATCATCATTACCTCACACTGACCTACCTCTTAATTACGCAGGCCAGCTTTGATCCGCAGCTAATTGGAGGTGACAGGTTAATCTCATTAGTCAAGACTTATTGCCGGTCGCAACACAATTAGGAACAACTGCTCCCTGATCACGCAGGAGAGATTAACAAAAATAAAAGAATAAAAGCAATATTGATAGGAAAGTACACAGGCGATAAAGGACAATTATGTGAAAGAATAGAAGAAAAAGAAGAGATACTGTGTGTGTGTGTGTGTGTGTATACGTGTGTGTGTGTGTGTGTGTGTGTGTGTGTGTGTGTGTGTGTGTGTGTCCAAGCACACAGTAGGCCTACATGTCACACACCTTCACATGTTACCACTTCAGTACTACACTCTTTTCACCTCAACTTGGCCCAGATTTTCGTCCTTTTGCAGCTTATTTCTCATAGCTCAGTACGAGAACCTGACAATACTAAGGTCCTACATTCTTTTAGCAGCACTTCTGTGTGACTAGCATCGTATTTTAGTGGTAGTCTGAGCATTCAAGCTGGAACGCGGGCAATTTTAGGCAGAGACAGAGTAAAAAGCGTAAAGAATCCTTCATTAATGACCATCAGTTTCAAAATACCTGTGAAAGTAGGAAATGCCAGGACGAAATGCAATCAACGTCGAGGTAAAAAGGACAGACAATTTTTACATTTTCCATCATTTGCTTCCTTAATGATGTCAACAACTCTGGGTTCCTCTCGCCCTTCGCAGCTTCATATTTCATACTATATTCCCTAGAGTCTCACCTCAGTAGTTGAGTTCAGATCAGCAGATATGTACAAGTATTATTGATCACGATTGCGTACTGTCACGATTAAAATTTCACCGACACTTCCCCTCTGGTTGTGGCGATGGAAGGTGCTACGGGATTTGTGTGTGTGTGTGTGTGTGTGTGTGTGTGTGTGTGTGTGTGTGTGTGTGTGTGTGTGTGAGAGAGAGAGAGAGAGACATTAACGACGCAAAAACAGAGTATGGAAAGGAAGGATACACTCTGACGTTCTGGAGGAGTGACAAATATGGAAGGCAGAAGACAATACTGGCAGAACGGATTATTGGCGAACTTTTGCTGATGATCTATGAGGGAGGGAGCCTTGATGTAGTGGCAAGAAGTGAAAAGAGTATCTTGAGATGACTGGAGAAGTTTTTATCACTGTCACTCGGAATGAAATACGGGAATGGCATCTAACAATAAAGACAGATCTATTCCTTTTCTTACTCCCTTTTCAAAGAAGATTTTCTTTTTAACCCCCTTCAGTACTACGACACCTTTTCCATGTTATTCTTGCTACCGTCAGACGATTTTATTCAGCTTAGAGGGTGACTTCTCTTACTAGAGGGATTAACTGCTTTATTTTTGCCCCTTACAATACTACGACGATTTTGGTATTCTATTCTTGCTGCCATCAGACGATTTTTTTCCAAGTTAGAAATTGACCTCTCGTATACAGTAGATAGAGTGAAGTTCCTACCTCGCCATCACATGACTGAATGAAGAAGCTTGGGAAAGAGCTCAAGAATGGAAGGGGATAATTCAGGCCATACTTGACTCCTCTAATTCCAGTATATTCTCCTAAGCTGCATATAATCACCTGAGGGCAGCAATAACACACACACACACACACACACACACACACACACACACAAACCTTCAATGACACCTTCTGAGAGGCTCTTCCTGACTTCAACAACATTCCCTGGAGGTTGTCTGGCTAAAATGAATTATACGTCATCTGGCTGAAGAGGCTAATAAAGTCTACATCAATCCCATCTAATCTCTCTCTCTCTGTTATTGAGGCCCGTACTCCCGTTGGGAAAGGAGTCTCCCTAGCGCCTCCCCCTAAGCGATTTATTTCCCAAACTACCCATCAATATCCTTTTCTTTGCTTCGTATTTCTTTTTAACGTCAACACAGATTACATGACCAACACACAAGAATATAGGCTAATTACGGAGCATAATCAGGAATAAATCGGTAAGGAAGAGGTGTTAGTAAGCTTCCTAAATTGCACTAGAATACAACCCTGAATGCAAGCGCTCGGTGGTAGAGAAATATATTAGAAGAAAAAAAAAAGATAGTGGCGCATGAAGTGCTCTAAATTCCGGGATAAACATGACATTAGTTCCGCCTGTGAACGCCAAAGTTGCCCAGGAAGTTTGGAGATTAATCGTGTATTCAGTATAACACACTTCCGGGATGAGAAAGTGGAGTATATATATATATTTTTTCTCTTTTTTTTCATTTTTTTTTTTTATCTTGTGTCCGTTTCCTATTTTCGTTTCTTCTTTCTCTCTCTCTCTCTCTCTCTCTCTCTCTCTCTCTCTCTCTCTCTCTCTCTCTCTCTCTCTCTCTCTCTCATTATATCGCCACCACATTTTTCCTCCTGCTGAAAGTGATGTATTAGGACAGACGAGGCAAATAGTGAGACGGAACATGAAGTCTTGGGAAGGAGGACGCCCATAAATTTTGGCAAATAATTCGAGAGAGAATTATTGGCCTGTCAGTAAAGCACCAAGCGAAATATTGCGATAAAATGTGGGTGAGGAATAGATATGCTGGTCATCATCATCATCATCATCATCATCATTATCATCATCATTATCATCATTATCATCATCATTATCATCTTCATCAACATGGTAACGAAATAATGATGTGCCATGAATAAACAAGACGAAAAGTTTATAAGAAGGTGACGAATGGAATTACAGGTCATCATAAGCATCAAAATTATCATCATTATCATCATCATCACCATCATTATCATTATCATTCATCACAGCCACCACCTTTTTCTTCTACCTAAAAGTGGGTGAATAAGTTCTGGTGCTCCACTGTTACAAAACTGCGAACAATCACGAGAAAAGAAACAGTGAATAAGAAATGGAAAGTGAAGTATAAGCAATTAAAAAGTTACGAAAGTGGATGAGAAATTGAAACGTAATTATCGGAGGGGGCAAATTTTCGGATTCAGTAATTATGAACTAGAAGAAATTAAAAAAAAAAAAGACGGGGGGAATGGGTAGAAAAGATGTAAGTAATGACGTGGAGCAATTAGTGGCCTAAAGAAAAATGAGATGAACTTTAGGACTGGCCTATTATTGAGGGACTTAGCACACACACTGGTGAAATATGTAAGATTTGATTTTGTGGCCTGTTTCCCTCTTGGTTTGTGGATTTCTGATAACTTTCTTCTTTGGATAGGTTGGCGTCTCAGTTTTCATCTTAATCCTGGCGCCTCCTCAAGAACTTAACCTCCTCAATATGATATATACAGTTGGCAGCACATGAACCTGGGACAATGATTGTATGAAGTAAAGGTCTGACTACAAATTCCGATGTTACTTGGGCCCGTATTCTCGTCGGTTGAGGAAGCTCCTTAACACCTCTTCCTTAGTGATTTATTCTTGGCTATGGCTAGTTAATATCCTTTGTCCGTTACTTATGCCAAGTATGGCGATATTGGAAGGATTTATGTTACGCCGAAGAGGAAGCAAAGTAGTAAACAAAATAAATCGCTTAGGAAAAGCCGTTTGGGAGCGACGTAACGCACATTTCACATCGTTCATTCATGCTGCTGCCACCAAGAAACATGTGAATAGGCCAAGGTTGTCAAGTGTACTAAATGCTACCCCTGTGATACACATTGATGCTGTTCCAGGTTTATATGTGGCTAGCTGTACATATTATTTTATCATTGTTATTCCCAGATGAATTTATTCAACTCGTAAGAAATCCCATAGAACTGAGGGGATTTCTCATAGCTGTATTTCACCACTCTAGTCCAAAAATCCTATCATGTATTAAATGGACCAGAGATAATAAGATGAAAAAATATGGCATCGGATTAAGTTAACAAAATAAGATTACTTGATATGGAAGGATTAGATATAGCCTACGATTGCCAGATTAGACCCAGCTTTAGCACAGATTCATAGTAACGAAGAAGTGCTATGAAATGCCTGAACTCTTCATTTCTTAAAGTGTTTTCTAACCTGAATGAAATCGTTTGACAGGACAAAGCTTAATTCCTACAGTACAATGACTTTTTGTTGATGTTTTACTACGAAATAGGTTCACACACACACACACACACACACACACACACACACACACACACACACACACACACACACACACACACACACACACACACACACACACACACACACACAGGCAATACGTCTCTCTCTCCCTCTCCCTCTCTCTCTCTCTCTCTCTCTCTCTCTCTCTCTCTCTCTCTCTCTCTCTCTCTCTCTCTCTCTCTCAGAACATTAAATTAAGCGTGTTCCCCTCCGCGTGGACGTGATCTTTCCCAATTAATGGGTGAGCGTGCGGTGTAACCAGCCCCTTATAGGAGTATATATAGATTAAGCCTGATTCTGTGTGTGTGTGTGTGTGTGTGTGTGTGTGTGTGTGTGTTCATAACCTGTTCATTGACTGAGTTTTCCTCTTGCCTCAGTGGTTATATGATGGAGTGACATCCACAGAGACGGGAGATAGATGCCCCTAACTATGATTAATACATTTATTTAGCTTTATTTTCTGTCATTAATCTGTATTCAATGCCAAGATTCTGCTTTATAAGTTTATATGGAGTTATATTGATGGGGATATGGAAACTACTTTATTGGTACAAATATAGGATTTATACTTTTTAAAGAGGTATCGGATTGGTGCCAATTTTGGGACCCTGGAATTGATGCTAATATCGGGACTATGGTATTGGTGCAGGTATCGGGTCTATTGTATTGCGCAGATATCGGAACTATGGTATTAGTGCAAATATCGGAACTGCGGTGATGGGTGCAGATATCGGGACTCTCTTATTGGTACAGATATCTGAGCTAGTGTACCAGTGCATATATCGAAACTATCGTATTGGTGCAGATACAGGAACTATTGTACTGGCTGCGCAGACATCGGAATTATGATATTGGTGCTAATATCGGGCCTGTTGTATTGGTGCAAAATATCGGAACTATTTTCTTGGTACAGTTTACAACTCTGCTTTACATGTATATAGGGTTCATTGCACAATTGTTATGCAGCTACAATTACGGACGATTTTATTGACAAAAATTATCAGCCTCCATAAATCACACGCATGGCTGTAGGAATTCTAACTCCGTAAATGCCAAGAATTGATCCCAGGTTCATTAAGCATTTCCTTGACTCACATTAGCCCAAGAATAACCTTTTAATGTTTGAGGCACTTTCTGAGACGCCTGGAATTATTATTTTGCTTCAGAGCTCAAATAACGACCTATGGTTTATGTAATTCTATCAGTAAGAGAGATTAACGAGGAGAGTGTATGTGAGTGAGGTGGAGGGGGAGAGGGAGGGGGAGACAGAGGATGAGATGAAAGGATGGAGTGGAGAGGTATAAGAGAGAGGGGAGTGTCAGTTGAGAGGAGGGTAGGGCAATGGCAGGGGAAAGGGAGACATGGAGAGGATTTGTTTATGGCCACTCTTTACGGAATTAAGGTGTCTAGCTATAAATAGATGGCCAGAAGTTACCCCACTCCCTCCCTAACCCTCCTAACCTCTCTTGCACTGTACTCCTGCAGTTTACATTCGCTATGAATATTTTAGTTCGGTGCCTCTTGAAGTAACTGACAGGCTTCGTTTTCTTGATGGCCTTTTTTCAGCAAGTTACCCCTGCCTTCCTTACTCCGTTTTTCTTTTCTTTTTTTTTCTTTTTTTTAATGCAATACCCACGCAAGTAATTTTCTATGACTATATTATGAACTTGCCAAAAAGAATAAGTGGTACCTCTTGTTTTTGTGTTTTTATACCAACATTTACCCACACCCTCTCTCCTTCCCAGCATTTAAAGCATTTATCCAATTACAATGGGCATGAATTTATAACTAGGCTGCCTCACGGAATAACTGACGTGTGTTGTTTTATGTTCTCTCTCTCTCTCTCTCTCTCTCTCTCTCTCTCTCTCTCTCTCTCTCTCTCTCTCTCTCTGTATGTATGTGTGTGTGTGTGTAAAAGTATTTGTATGCTCATTTTTTGTTCTATGTATGCTGTGTTCAGTGAATGCCTACATATTATACGCTCATGTGAGTATTTAAGTGTAAGTGTGTACTTAATGTGAGTGCGTAGATTATGAAGTTTACCCTCATTACTCTAATATTTGTCTTGTACATTTTCTGTCTTCTGCACCACCAAGCATCCCGTCCCTCGAATTATGAGAAATAAAGCATGTAAATATATCGTTAATCGAGGCTCCTCTTTACCCTTTCATGGTCAGGACAAGTCTAGTATTGTGTTCTGCCTAATGCCAAACGATTTTAGTCGATTGAGAGTTTTCTTTATGCAAAAAAATAAATAAATAAATAAATAAATAAAAGGCTAAGAGACAGCAAAGTTGTTTTGTTTTTTCCGAGACAGAGAAACGATGAAAGGTGAAGCCGAGAGCCAATCATTTTGAGATATCTGGACATACTGCATATAACAGATTGGGCGTCATAGACAGAGAGAAATACAGACTGAAGAAGACACGAATGACTGAGAGAACTGGTTAACTCTTGCATTAGAGAGTTGGGTAGGAAAGGGATAAGTTTGCTGCCAGATGAGTGTTATTCGTCCACCATGATGGAGATGTATAGGAACCTGAGTTTGTCAATACTTGTTACCTTTAATTGTCTCATGGACGGCATAACTCTAATGGTCCAGTGCAGCTAGCACTAGATTATTTTATTTTGATGAGAGGGGAGTCATGGAGTAATTAGACTTCCACATGGGGGAAAGGGGGAAATAGCGGAGAGAGGAGGGCAGACACAGAAACAGAATGATAAAGGTGAAGGAAAAAGTAATCAGCACCACAGCATGTGAGTGGATGATAGTCGGCACCACCTGCCTCTAACAGTGACAGTAAAGCAAACAAACTAGCTGGGGTAACAATGGACTCTGTAAATGTAAAGCGAGAATTGGCAAGAGACTGCAGTATCCTCGTACCTCCCATCCTCTTTCTTCTCTATATCCGTACCTCCCATCCCCTTTCCTTGACCCCAGCATCCCATCCCTCCAATTAAGAGGAATGCACCAGGTAAATGCCGTATTAATGAGACTCCTCTTAATGACCTCGTAAAGGTCAGGGCAAGTGGCGTGCTTAATCATCCGGTACAAAAAAATTAATGCTGTTCCGGCGAGATTCCTGCAGAAGTTACCCTTGTTAGGAGTTCAGGGTCAGGCCTACGCAAGGACATCAGGGCTCTTGTCTTTATTTATCGTAATCTCCTACAGTCACCCTTGTCGTTCCTTCCCATTCTTTCACCCTTTTCTTTCCTTGTTTTTTGTATCTTACCGTACTCTATCTTGGGTAAATAAAAGGTCATGATGAGTTTGATGATCATAATCTTTGTGATCATATTATTGATAATAATAATATAATAATAATAATAATAATAATAATAATAATAATAATAATAATAATGATAATGATAATAATAACAACAATAATAATAATAATAATAATAAATTATGATAAATGATGATGATGGTGGTGGTGGTGGCGGTGGTGCTGGTGGTGTGATGATAAACTACCCGGTTTATAGGAAACCTGACAATGTTCACTGCATAATCTCCTCCTCTTACATCCTCTTGCTTCTTTCCGGAAAATTTTCACATATTCTCGCTGTGTTCAGTTTGGTTAGGTGTTACAGTGTAATGCCTTAAAATTACATGTGTATGTGTGTGTGTGTGTGTGTGTGTGTGTGTGTGTGTGTGTGTGTGTGTGTGTGTGTGTGTGTGTTTCTAATACTATCACATCACCGCTGCAATAAGCCAGAGAAAAATAACCCCTTTAAAAGCATGTCAGTCATCCTGTTGTTATGATTTTACTGATTGACAACCATTTTCTGTAACAAATTAGAAACAAGTGACTATGCACACGAAGAGAATAAATAAAGAAAGAAAATAAACAAATAAGTGTAAGTAAATGTATAAATAAATAAGTCCCCAATTTCCGCCGCGTTAAACCTAAGCTTCAAATGCCAGGAAGAATATTCGGATCGACTGGGATTCTGAGTCAGTCTTAAGTTGGGGTTCGAGGCGAGCTGGGCAAAAAACCGATATGCTAAAATAGAGCCCGATCCTCTCACAGACCACGCCGGAGCACCAAAGCCCATCACCCTCGACAGAAGACTTGGAACATGACTCTCTTGAAAGTGACATGAATCTTTTGAAACTAACATAAATCTTGAAATTGACATGACTCTTGAAACTGATATGACTTTTGAAACTGACATGACTCACTTGAAGCTTACCTGACTCTTGAAACTGACATGACTCTTGAAACTGACACTGACATGACTCTTGAAACTGATGTGATTTAAAAGAGGCTCACATGATGCATGATTTCATTGGTTATATTTGCTCCTAGAACGATGAATGACAACTCTAGTGTGGTATTTCGTGTGACGCCAGGCGATTTTATTTAGCTCTGTGAGTCATGGAAGCCTGAGTGTTATTAGTGTTACCATTAACCCTTTCATGATCGAGATAACTCTAGTATCATTTCCTTTCTTGTGCCAGACGATTTTATTCAGCTGAGAATGAGTCATAGGAGCCTGAATGTTTCAAGACGACATTCAGTCAAGTTCCATGGGATTTGACATTAGCTATACAAGATTCTATGCATTAAATATTTGGAGCCTGTGATTAATATTTGGTTTTCAGAAATATGCATGGTCTGTACTTATCTACCTGTTGTTTGATACCGTATCTGGCCAGGGGTGACCTCAATGATGAGAACCTCCAGGTGACTCTGTCCCTACCGAGTAAGGACCTGTCTCTCCACAACACATCGCCTTCCCCGACAATACTAGCACTCCGTATCTCCCCACCCTGTTCCTGTCTCCCACTCCTCCTCCTAACCACCTTATTCTCATCCACTCGCCTGATCAACCTCCCTTGTTGGTCACTTAACATGGCAAAAAATCACCATACAGCATTTCTTTTGTTTTCCAGCGCCATCACCTTTTGCACAACGGTTTTCATAATTCCTCCCATTTTTTTTCATCTATACCACTCTTTTCTTCCACAGACACTTTTCAGGTGACTTGTTTCAATAGCTCTGGCTCGTTTTCATTTTTTTTTTTTTTTTTTTTTTTTTATAGCCCTTTGGTTATCATGTCCGTGTAAACGAATTTGTTACACCGAACTGGGTTGCGGCCGCTGCATTGAAAAGATTTGAACTTTCACCCAAGTCCCCTACTCGAGTTGGACTTTGTAAAGTTAGGCATGAACCTCGATTCAGAATATAACCATGTCAGACTTGCTGAGCCCAACCAGACTGTCCCAAGCCACACTAGTAAGTCCGGCTCAAACCTCGCTCCTGCATTTGAGCCTTGGAAATTGTTTGAAATTTTAGATCCTTCCATGAACAGCATATTATAATTCTAGGTCTATAAAAATCACCAAATCAGCCAAGGAGTTAACGGCCATATTAGTGCACTACATTCCGTCCCCAACCTGAAAACCGTGGGTGATTCTAAACCCAGAACAGAATCGACCCATCTTCCCTTGTACATCCAGACCTCTAATTCACTCGGCCAGGTCGTCGGAAGTAGTGGAGGAATTACATTTGTATGTCTCACGCAGGCCATCACCCGCACGCAGTCTTCTTCCGCCATTATTTCAAGAACTGGTTTTGACGAGATGACGGCCAGTGGTTGCTAAGTTTCTTCATTATCGTCAATTCCGGGTACTGTCTTCTGGAATGAGGAGAGCATCATAGCCTTGACAGTCGTACATTGTATTTATGACTTTGGAGGTGTGTGTGTGTGTGTGTGTGTGTGTGTGTGTATATATATATATATATATATATATATATATATATATATATATATATATATATATATATATATATATATACAATCACATGCAATAATCCCCAATTTATCCTTTCACCTCATTCAGCATTCTATCATTCTCTCATCCATTTCGTCGCCGTGCATTGGAACCTAATGAGCTCTAACTAATTGCATACACTGAGAGCTACCCATTAATTACCTCCAATCAGCCATCTAGCCTCGTTTGCTGCACATGTCTATAAAGTCAATTATACTAAACATGTGTGTTCGTCATCAGAGCAATTACATGCAATTTAGACTTTTCGACCTGAAGGAATTATACGTGACCTTCATTAACCCCCTGTCTATTAAGGTACCCTCCTAAGTGAATAAAATATCTGTTAGTAAAGTGGCCGTAATCAAAGGGTTAATTACCGTTAGTCTCGTTTCATGTATTCATTTTCTCCCGTAATCCAATGGCGTCTTTTGTATTATTGCTCTCTGTACCCATAGATTATTTTATTCAATTCAGGAAAGGCCTCTCGTACCAAAATGGCTGATTTACGCTATATTTAACCCCTTCAGTAACTTAAATTTCTCCTAAACTGAATAAAACTGTATGGTAGACGAAAGACTTAGGGCACGTCCGCACCAAATGCTTGCTGGTGCGGGCGGGAGTTCTACATTATTGAAACACTTAGAAGTGTTGCCCTCACTCGCCCGCGTCCTGTGGGGCCTCGTCTGCGAGTTACAGTAATACAAAACTCCCGCCCGAACCTGCCCAAACCCTCCCGCACTCGCACACATCCGCCCGTACCCACCCTCACCAGCAAGCATTTAGTGTGGACGCGATCTAAAAGACGTAGCTTATTCAGGCCATTAAGTGAGTTCCATAGCTAAGAACATATCCCCTCTACGAACATTATAATTTTTAGTGTTAATATTTTTACTACTCCGGGCAATTTTATTCAGTTTGAAATTATCCTCTTGGGGTCGAAGGGTTAAAAACAGTCTACAGTAATCCATTAACCACTTCAGTCCGTTGAAGTATATATCCAGGGCGATAAATAAATAAATAAATAAATAAACGTAATACATAAAAAAAAAATATCCAGTAATCCATTAACCCCTTCAGTTCGATGGCGTATTTATCCAGGATGCGTGTTGCAATATGCAGTGAGGGTTCTAAATAAAGGTACAAATTACGCAATACGTAATCAGCGCTAAATACAGGGCCTACACGCAATACGAGATGGATGTTCAATACCGGAAGAGTGTCCTATATATAATGGGAAAAAAAAAAAAAAAAGTTAAGGAATTAGTGTTTCATTCGGAATTGGTTCTGTTTAAGTAGCGTACACCCAAGACGAGATGTGATTAATACGGAATATGTTGTAAGCCATGAGAATACACGCAATACTTAAAATGTTGAAATAGGAAAAGGTGTTAGGCTATATTTAACGGATCATTTGCAACAGCACTAAATTTGCAATACGGGGTGCTAAATACGAAATATGTGTTCTGTATAAAGGGTACATACGCAATAACACGAAATAAGTGCCGTAAACGGGCGGCTGCAAATTCGGGAAGCGTAATATTCTAGTCCACGCCAAATTCTCACTTAATGCCGCGGCCTTGAAACACGGAATTAGCGGCGGTTTGACTAGAAAGAGGACGAAAACCCGTATTAGAGAGAGAGAGAGAGAGAGAGAGAGAGAGAGAGAGAGAGGAGGGGGGAGAAGAAAGAAATGTAAAAAGGAAGGGGAAAGTGATATGCAGCTGGGTAGTAAAGAGGAGGGTCAAGATGAAGGCTGAAAATATGGGATGAAAGAAGGAATTTAAGACGCGAGGGAATGGAGAGAGAGAGAGAGAGAGAGAGAGAGAGAGAGAGAGAGAGAGAGAGAGAGAAAGAGAGAGACAGCTTGTGTGGATAATCAGATTTGGTGCCTTGTTCAGCAGGTTGTTGTTACAAATGGAACTTTTTATCAGATATGGGAAGACCTCGCTTTGTCGAAAGGGTTTAAAACAGATTTTATCATCCCTCTCACTACCATCTATTTCCCCCTTCCTAGATAAATATGGACTAGTCATAACAGTAAAGAATAATGTGACGTCCTCGGTTGGAAGAGATTGTGTTAAAAAAATCAAGCAAGAATAAGAAAATAAAGGATGGTGTAGGGAAAGTCTCTCTCTCTCTCTCTCTCTCTCTCTCTCTCTCTCTCTCTCTCTCTCTCAATCTATCTATCTACTGTATCTGTCTATCTGTCTATCTGTCTCGGCATTTTCTATTTTTCCTGCACAGTTCCTTCAGAAAGTTGCCCCACGCTTTCCTTCAGTATAATTTAAGCAGCTGTTGCAATGTTGATAAATACATTCCAGCAACAGGATTTTCTGTGTACCTGTGAATTACCAAGATAGCGATATTTTAGGAATTACACGCGGCTAATATATCACTTGCAGTCTCCCTCAGCCCGCCTTCCTCTTGGCGTCTGGATGTGAGGGATCTTGATTTTTTTTTTTTTTCTTTTTATTTCTTGAGGTGGAGGGTGGAGATTTTTTACTTCCTGTCTCGCCTTTGAACAATTTCCTTTCCGCATTCAAATATAAAGGTGAGAGAGAGAGAGAGAGAGAGAGAGAGAGAGAGAGAGAGAGAGAGAGGGCGGCAGACAGACAGACAGACAGACACAGACAGACAGATAATGTGACTAAATCGTTAAAACTTTACATTTGTGTTACAGTTACAACCGGATTTTCAAGAGTTAACGAAGCAAACAAGCATAAAAACACATGTAGTTTTTCTTTCCAAACATGATTACGTATTAAGAGGCAAGGTTAAACTCCCAGCGAATGTTTTTTGATAATCTGAGATGTTTCATAAAATGGTGTTAATATTCTGTAGTGTATGGTTGTACACTACTGCACACACGGACTCGCATACTTTCTACGTCGAATTAACACACACACACACACACACACACACACACACACACACACACACACACACACACACACACACACACACACCACCCCCTTCCCTGCCTGCCACAAGAGGGATCAGCAGAGGTAAGGCCCTGGACAGCGATAAGTGGAGGGCCTCTTGATGGGATCGATGTTTGGCGGTGTCTCGGTCTGCCCTGTCCTTCATATCCACGTTGGGGAGAGGCGTGGAGGGATTTCTCTTGGTTTGGCTCTATGTGAATCAGTCTACCGTTTTTATCTACCTTCAATTAGTCTACATCAATCAATCCGTAATTAATCTACCATTAATCAGTACATCCCAAAGATAACTGTGTTGTTAGAGCGCTGTTCTCTCTGGAAGCGACTGTGATTCGTGCAGCTTGGGTTGATTAATTTTCTCAACCTATCTATCTTTTTGTCTATACCCAGACACCTTAATCTCCTAAGGGTTGGCTACAAACAAATCGACTACGTTATACAGTCCTCCACCATTTGGCTTCCCTCCTCCCGCCCACCAACTCTCTCATATACCTCTTCGCTTTATCCCTCCATCTTATCTTTGGTCTCCCTGCCATTCTTCCCCTCCACCTCACTCAGTCTCCATCCTCTCCACATGGCCAGACAATCTCAGAGTATTTTTGTTACGATTTCAACCACATCCTTCTCGACGGCTTATTTCTTGTTTGTGTACGAGATCGTGACTGTATATATGTGCATTTGTCTGCAGATATTCGTGTATTTGTAAGAGTTTGGGTGTTTATATATATATATATATATATATATATATATATATATATATATATATATATATATATATATATATATATATGTGTGTGTGTGTGTGTGTGTGTGTGTGTCTGTGTCTGTGTGTATTCAGGTGCATTGGTGTCTGTGTGTATGCTTGTGTTTGTATAGCCTATATTTATGTGTGGGCGAGTGTCTGTTTTAGTGGAAGAGTGATTGCCACAACCTGAACAGAAATGGAAACCCGGCGAACTCTAACATTTGGGAGGAGGCGATATACAGCAAGGAACGTAGTCTCTGGGAGTGGGCTGTGAATATTTTAGGACGATGTGGGAGAGAATGTGAATGAGTATGCTTTCATTTTTACGAGACCAGCACCAGTCCGACATCATCTTCATTATTACTATCATCATCATAATCATCATCATCATCATCATCATCATTATCATCATCGTGGACCTTTCCGTACTTGAAGATAGAGTGAGGCTGGATCCATAAGCACTGTCTGAGAGAGAATGTAAGTGGGAGAACTAACCAACACCATTCCAAGTGAAATGGGCCACAGAACATTCAAGTTCCTGGATTCCTGGCTCCATCTCATATACTCCTTTTTCTCTTTGTACACAAATGTGCCTCACGTACTCATAACAACCACAGTCTTTCCTTGTGCCATCAAGTTAAACAGTGTGCAAACCTTTGTTATACATTTCTTAATGTATACTTCAGTCAACCAACTCGATCCTTCGTCAGTTACTTAGCCTTTTTAACTTTAATATTTCTCTTTCTTAAACAAATATTTGCCACATCTGTTGTCCTTCTTCTTGGCCTACCACACCCCCTCATACCTTCAAAATCAGTCACATATACCCGCTTCGTTACCTGATCTACATCCATATTCTCCTTAGGACCGTGCACTCTAAGCACACCCTTTTCTGCCTAATTATCAACATGCTTCTTTCTAATATCTTCAGCAGGTCACTATGCATCTTAACTTATTCACCATACGCACTCTACGCACATTTTTCAATAGCCCCTTTTCCAGTGCTCTGACTCCCGACTTATCACGCTCTTACCAAACCCAAATCTTTCACCTATACGTACAATAATATGGTCACCAGCAAATACCTTAGTGCCACCTTCTTGTAGCCTCCATGTTCAGACCTCTTTTTGTTATCAAGGTCTTGACAGCATCAACTCCCTTTTTGCCCATTGTCACTCTCTCGTCCACTTCCTTGGCACATTCGACACCAGCATAGGATGATTTTGATTACGCTTAAAATTGTTCGCATTAATCCATTTCCCTGGATGGCGTTCTTTCTGAGCTGAATACAAATCTGGTGAAATCAATTATAAGGAAAAAAAAAAAGATAAACGTCATAAATATCAAGACTTGTTAATCCCTGTTGGGATGGGGATTCTTCTTGGGCTGAGTGATATCTGCCATAAGTAGCAAAAAAAGGAAATATAAAAGCGTCATTGCACTGAAAGATCAACGATTTGCATATTTAAGGAAGAAGGGCTGGTTGAGCTTATAATAGCAGGTTTAGGTTACGCCAGGTTAGGAGAATTGGGTTCCGTTGGGTTTAGTTCATTTTGTAGGTTAGATAAGGCTTGGGCATGTTAGGTGAGATAAGATGAGGTGAGGTTCAGCAGGTTATACCACGATTACAATAAGCTAGGGAGATTAGGTTAGGTTAACAGGTGGATTAGACTAGGTTAATTGAAGCTTGTGTGTCGATCTACGAAAGTTAACTGGATATGATGCAGTGCGTGTTGAACTATCCAGCCATCACGTACACACCAGGAAGACTGAAGAGACGTGACAGTGGGTTGCTAAGCTTCATTATAGGGCCAGGTGAAGTGAAATAATGATGGAGGAAATTATTGCAGGTGAAAGGGAAAATAAAGTGGCTCCTAGATACGCAAGAGGAGTGAGTGGAGTGAGAAGTAATTATAGTGATGATATGCTGACAAAGATCTGGGACAAATGAGTTGTAATGGGTTCAGGGAAGACTATATGTTAGTCTTAAGTAATTGTCGCTCCGTCAGTAAATTCTTATGGCGTCTGTTAGTGTTTCAACACGAGGACGCAATTTTCGGTTCATTCTTGTTGCTGGCTGAAAAGTAACCCTTCTATATCAAAAAATTTACCCTAAGCTGAATATAAATGTTTGGAGATAGCAAAGAAAATAGGATATGTGTCATGGGCGTGAAGGAGGCAATGTTTCTAATGCACACATTTTGTATATTTTTCCTATCATCAGGCAGTTTTATTCAGCTGAAAGAGTTTCTAGAAGTGAACGGGTTGATGAAGGCTATATCCACCTTCCTCTCTTTCTAAATGTCTCTTCCACTGCCTAATAAATTCGTCTGCTGTAGAGAGAGCAAAAATACACGTATATAAGATATACATCCTAGGACTTAAGTGCTTGTTAATGATCCCCTTTTCACTCCCGTCTTTCTTTCCATTCCATTCATTTATTCTATTTGCTTCCTCCTACATCCTTCTTCCTTCCTTCTTTCATTCATTCATTAATTCATTCATTCATTACACCTTCCTTCCTTTCATCACTCCTTCCTTACTTTCTTCATTTTTTCCTTCCCTCCTACCTACCTTCTCTCCTTTCTTTTTCTCTCATTCCTTCCTGCCTTTCTCTTTCCCTCTTTCCTTTATCCCTCCCTTCCTTTCTCCTTCCTTCCTTTCACTACAAAAATAACACAGCAGTGCATATAAAGGAAATCCTGCCCGCTTCAGTGTTATTGGCCTAACAACACACAAACATACACAAATCTCCCTCGTTATGCTCTCTCTCGCTGGAAAAAGTTAGGAGAAAAATGTTGAGGCAAATACTTAAATTCTTTCCCGCCTGAGTGTATGAAAAACACCGCAACATCAAAAAAGCTCCTCACGCCTCCATGTTATTTTTTACTTTCTTATCGTTTAAATACTCTCTGCATACTGTATTTGTTTTCATGGAAGCTAGAGCTGCTATGATTCTTTGTTTATGTTAGAGCCATAGAGTCACATCTATAAGTAATATGTTTGTATATCAGAGAAAAGTAACCCCATACACGATAAGCTTGAGATATGAAGTTCCCTAAGGATCATGGAAGCTGTTTTAAGAGGAGAGACATGAAGCTCACTTAGGATTTCATGTTAATTTTTAAGAGGAGAAATGTGAAGCTCTATAAAGCTCACTAAGGACTTCACGGTAACTGTTTTAAGAGGAGAGAGAGAGAGATGAAGCTCTATGAAGATCACTTAGGATTTCACGGTAATTTGTTTTAAGAGGAGAGGTATGAAGTTCTTTAAAGCTCACTTAAAGATTCCGTGGTAGTGTTTTAACCTCTCCAGTCCAGTGACGTCATTTCTTTCTTCTGGTGTTCTTCAGACGAATTTCATCAACTTCAGAAAGGCATATCGTACTGAAGGGGTTAATGAGGGCTGAATCTAACCCCCTTCTTAGCCTACTTACCTACCAACATACTCACTTACCTACTTACATACTCACTTACCTACTTACATACTCACTTGCTTACCTACCTGATTACTAATTCCTGCATTCCGTGTCTTCCCCAGGTCGGAATGAGGGAGTGAGAGCGAGGCAGAGTGAGGGAGATGACGAGGGAGGAGGCGAGAGTGAGGGAGCCGGGAGAATAAGAGAGCAGCCTTTTTTTTTTTTCTTTAATCTAATGCGGGGAGATACTGGCAAGGTAAGAGTGTTTGTTCCTCTCACTCGGTTCCATCATCATCGTCATCATCATCATCATCATCATCGGTTCATCTCATTATCATCATATCATCATCGGTTCATCTCATCATCATCATATCATCATCATCATCATCATCACAGTTCCCATTAACTTCAGTGAAGGTCTCGGCTTCATTTTTACTTTAACTTGCTTCATCATCATCATCATCACCATCATCATCATCATCATCATCATCATCATCATTAACATTCTATATCCTATTAACTATCCTTGGTGAATGTACCAGCACAAGCTCTCCATACTCTCTTTCATCATCATCATCATCAGTTGTGTATATACGTCTGAAAGGGCTGCTGAAATGCAAACAGGAAAGCACTAAAATCGGAATTCTGTAAATAGACTTCCCAGTAAAAGCAGACAAACACCCTTTCACTCAGCATTCAGGCCTCCGAAGTCCACAGCCATTCTATCCACACGCAATGGGTGCCACTCTTCCTATGCAACAAAGATTATTCCAACATATCTAAAGAGGTGTGGTTCTTTTCATGTGCGTCAGTCTATGTCTCTTTGCCATCTATTTCCGTCATTCATTATTTTTATTTTTCTTTCTTAGCTTCTACAGTATACCTAGCAACTCATATATTCACACACACACACTATATCCACTCGCTTTCTTGATGTTGGATCCCCCCACCCACGGTCCTCAAAACTTACTCCTACAATATTTTTGCCACTGAATTCGTATCCACTTTCCACTCCACTATTTCTCTACTTAACCAAAATTTATGAAATGGTAGTAGTAATAGTTGTCGTAACCCCAGGATCATCTTAATGTGAACTCAGTGGACTGCAGGCTGAAGTTACCCTCCTCCTGCGTTTCACCATCCCTTTGGAGGAGAGAAAGGGATGCGAAGGAGGTGTGTGTAAGCGGACTGTGAAGTTGCCCATCTACAGTATAGCGGTGCCACCATGGGAAGGCTTCCCTCTCCAACACCAGATTTACTCAGTATATCCTACAAACAGTTAATTGATATCTTCTCACTTTTATATATATAAGTTCAGCATGCACTGTGCCTCAGCATCTGTGGCCTTCCCTTCCGTCATCATTTTCATAGTTCCCTTCATCTCTGCCATAGCAACATTCTCGGGTATCATAATCTCTCCATGTGCAACACCCAATCCATTCATTCTGACTCATCTGTGATACAGATTTTTCTGTGTCCACGATTGTTACTCCATCTGTTTCATTTGTGTTCAGTATATAATCTTTTCATGCTTAAGCATATTCACATACTTTGTCAAGTTGGGTTCTCGTAAATGCCGTTAAGTTTTTCTCAGTGATATTACCATTAAGATTTCTATGTATGGCAGTAGTATTCATATACATAGGTACTTATATATATATATTTATATATATATATATATATATATATATATATATATATATATATATATATATATATATATATATATATGAAAGGCTTAGGACACTTTTTCTCCCGTGGACTATCATTTTATTTCCGTTTATAATCTTCTGGTTTTCTTTCATGACTTTTATAGAATAATGTGCTGACGAACTGTTTTGCCTCTTTTCTAGACAAACAGTGGAGCCATATCAACACTGCCCGGACAGACGGAGGACTGGCATCAAGACTGGATCGTCCCTGGTGGCAGGCCATCAAACAACGTGGGTACGGGTCCAGCACTGAGATATAAGAACTGTCGAGACCACTGAGGTGCATATGTCAAATAACACCAATTAACCGTGCGACTCCATCAACCCTTCACCATGGCCGTTTTAGCACCTCAGGCGAACCAGTCGCTTCCTGTTTTCATTGAGGCTGATCTCAACGTGTCGGGATTGGAGGACCAACAGATAAGCGACATTGGGTTCAGCTTGGACTTGGAGATACAGATGCCAGTATGGGAGATCATAGTGACGGTTGTCTCGCTCAGCATCATCATCATCTTCACAATCGTGGGCAACGTGCTGGTCATTCTCTCCGTCTTCACTTACCGCCCTCTTCGCATCGTTCAGAACTTCTTCATCGTGTCACTGGCCGTCGCCGACCTCACTGTTGCCGTCTTCGTCCTCCCGTTCAACGTCGCATACAGCATCATTGGCAAGTGGATCTTCGGCATCCACCTGTGCGAAATGTGGTTGACGTGCGACATCCTCTGTTGTACCGCTTCGATTCTCAATCTGTGTGCCATCGCCCTTGACCGCTACTGGGCCATCACCGACCCCATCAATTACGCTCAGAAGCGGACGCTCAAACGCGTTTTAATCATGATAGGTCTGGTGTGGGGAATCAGCGTCATCATTTGTCTCCCTCCGCTCTTTGGCTGGAATGACTGGCCGGAGACGTTCACTAGAGACACACCGTGCATACTGACGCAGGAGAAGGGATTTGTCATATACTCCTCTTCAGGCTCCTTCTACTGTCCGCTGCTGATAATGACGATGGTGTATCTCAAGATATTCACAGCGACGCGAGACAGAATCCGCAGCAGAATAAACGCATCCAAGCTAAACCAGTTCGCCAATGCTGGAAAAAATAAAATGATCAGGGAGGAAGATTCAGCAGTGAGCGAAAACGGCCAAAATGGATATAATAACGACAGCAGTAAGAAGAAACTGGTCCAGAAGAAGCGGCGCAAAAAGAAGAAAGGTTCCACGGGTTCGACAGGGCATGTGACAACGACTTCCTTAGCTCCCCCTCCCATAGCAGAAACTTCCATCACCGAGAACGAAACGAGTAATCCGAGGGAGGAGGCTTCTCCGACGGAGGAAAACAAGAGCTCGGACGTGGTGATCAAGGTGGATCCGAAGAGTGGCAATCAGATACACCAGTTTGTGGAGGAGAGGCAGAAGATCTCGGTGACGAAAGAGAGACGCGCAGCCAGGACGCTAGGAATCATCATGGGTTCCTTTGTGGTGTGTTGGTTGCCTTTCTTCCTCATGTACGTCATCGTGCCCTTCTGCAGTGGGTGTCCACAGCCAAACGACAAGCTGATCAACTTCATCGTTTGGCTGGGCTACATCAACTCCTCCCTCAACCCCGTCATATACACCATCTTTAACATGGATTTCCGCAGAGCTTTCGCCAAAATCCTCCGGTGTCCTAACTGGTCGACCTTGTAAGCTCCGGCTCCTCATCCTCTGCACACTCTTTCCCATCTCATCGGACTTCCAAGGGGAATTTAAAAGACGTGGACCAATGCTGCCATCTTCAGCTACATCTTCTCTCTCACTGGTGATTTTTTTTAAGACTGTGTACTAACTAACCCCTAACAAACTTACGGTGTATCGGAGTGATTTGGGTGATGCTCGAACAATAACAGCAAACTATTTAGCTAACCTAAGCACAAAAACTTACCTGTAGGAAAAGTTGTGAGCTTCAGTAGAGATTTAAAACATCGCTGTCTGGGAACTAACCCAAGTAACACCAACCAATACTTAATAGAGTTGTATTTTAAAAAAGACCTACACATAGATCTTGCTACTAAGACCCCACCTGAAACAAGTAAGCAACATTAATATTTTGCGTTCCCCTGTTGATGTTGATAGCATGAATGTAGGTAGAAAAAGAACACCAGGAATGCAAACCAACAAAGAAAATAAGGAAGTGACTTTTGCCTTTGCGGTACAGACGCGTTCGCTGTGTAATATGCAAGTTTGTATTTATCATTACTGTTTGATATGAGGGACTCTGACAGTGCTGCGGAAATAAGTAGAGTAATAATAAATGTGAAACCGAATGTTGCTTTTTTGTATACTGTATTTGTTGCGTTGGAATAAGACACTGACCATGCGTTGTTTGGTACATAAGACTACACTATGTCGTTGTGCACTTGGGACCCGATATTATTTTTCCCGTAAAGTCCTATACGGAGAGTGTTTGATGGCATAACTGACCAATCTTAATGTAAATAGTCGTGTAATATACATATGCGGAGTGAATGAACGCACACATATCTCTCAAAATGATGGATATGCTTAGATGGATATATGAACCAATATATATATTTATAAACTATACATATATGTGTTACATGTATACATGTATCTAATACATGTAGGGATATCCATACATATTCATACGTGGTTAATGCTGTGATGAGGTGGTTATCCTCAGTATAGTGGTTCATTATGAATATTAATATCGAGTTGGCCGGTCTGGTCTTAGTTGTTGATACACCTCTTCCCGGAGCCATGGTTACCCCGGCTGTCCTGCTCTGCCCTCACCTGTGCCTGTCTCTGCCGCGCCACCCCTCCACAACACGCCACACCACGCCTCTCTGTCTTACCTACTCCCTCCTCTTCACTCACTTCCTGGTTTACTCCTCCATTTTACTCATTCTCTCACTCAGTTCTTGGCCTCTCCCCGCACCTCATTTAGTGTCTCATTCCCACTCATTCAGTCCCCCACTCGATCGCCTTCACCCAACCCACTTGCTCCCCCAGTCACTCATTCCATTTAATCCCCCTCCATTTATTGACTCACTCGTTCGTTCCTCCCTCCTTCTCACTCATTCACTGCTCCCTCTCATCTCGTTTTACATCTTAACCCCCACTGTTTCCATCTCCTTCTCATTTTTTTTTTAATCTTTTACACCACCACTTCCTCCTCCCCCTTACTCACTTCTTTTCATCTCTCTTTCATCTTAGCTCCCGTGTCATTACCCTCATCCTCCCTCCAATATCCGTTTTTCTCTTTCCTCCCTTTCGTCTTCTCTTGTCTCCCCTTCCTTCCTCTCATCTTCTCTCCTCTCCCCTTTCTCTCTGTCATCTTCTCTCCTTTCTCCTGCGTCTCTCATTCGTATGCCACTTTCTTTTATCCCTCAACCCCATGCTTGACTCCCTCCCCTCTCCATTTTTCCATTCCCCTCCTATTTCTCCTTTCATTTCCCCGTCTTTTTTTCCTCTTGCTACTCTTCCTGGTGCCTCTCTCACCCACTTACTTTGATCTCCCTCTCCTCACACACTTCCTCATGTGTCTCTTACTTGCCCTTTACAATTGCCTGCCTCTCGCTTCTTCCTCCATCCCAGAGTCATATTACCTTCCATTATCTCCTCCTTTCTTTCTTCCTCCTCTATCGCTTCCTCTCACCTCCTAGCAGCTCATTTGCTTCCTCCTCCTCCTCTTTAACTTGCTCCTATTGCTTCCATTTTTTCAACCCAGCTTCGGCTTCCTTGACCACTCCCTCCAGACTCACCTTTCCATTACTTCATCACTCCTCCATTATTCCATCATTCCTTTATCATTACTGTACTTTATTATTCTTTCATCACTCCTTCATCGCCCCTTCATTACTCCATTCCTCCTTCATCACATCATCATCACTCCTTCATTACACCATTTTCATCATTCCTTCATCATTCCTTCATCACACCTTCAGCACTCCATCACTCATTCATCACTAGTTCATCACTTCATCACTCCTTCATCACTCCTTCACCCTTTTCCATCACTCCTTCATCACTCCATCATTCCTTCATTACACCTTCATTACTCTTTCATTACGCCGGTCCCTCTACAGCTTCTCTTAGCCCCCACGATAATTTCATTTGCATTATATTCTTGCTGACACCAGATGATTTCATTCAGCTTAGGAAAAATCTCAGTTACTGGAGTTGATTTACTAGGGCAATATCTAATACCTCCAGTTTAAACCCACCTGAAAAGTGAAGAAAATCGTCTGTCAGAACTGAGAATTAATAAAGACGTCATTGGATGGAAAAGGTAAAAAAAAACATCATAGCCAATTTGCATTACCAAAATATTCTTTTTTTTTTTTTTTTTTTTTTTTTCGAGAAGAGTCATATATTTTGCCAAGTTATTCCTCATGTCAGATACAGTTTTTTCGCCTAAATTAGTGTAAAAATTTCTTTAAAAAAAAAAGTCAATATTCAGGTTTATTTTTCTGTGGTGAGGCCTGATGCATGAGATGAAAAATGTAAGCAATGGCATATGCGGACCCCCTCCCCCCCAAAAAAAGAACCATGTTGACATATCAGTTTTTCTCGAACTGAAATGCATGTAAACCATCCTCCAGTTAACTTTTAAACGAGATGCAGATGAGAACTTCACCTCTTGTCTCTAATTTCGTGGTTGATAAGATTTAGGAACATATTCATGAAGGATTTTAGCCACGAAGTTTTGGCAAGTGTATGAGCGAATGATACTACAGTATATAAACAAGTAATCTTGTTTCCGACCATGACAGACAGACAGATGGATAGACAGACAAACAGACAGACGGATAGATGGGTAGAAACAAAGACACAGATAGACAGAGATAGTTATAAGCTGAATGAAATTGCCAGGCGTTCACATCTGCTATTTTCCAAGCCATACACCTAAAAATACTTCCTAAACTTAACGTATACATCTCAAAATCTTACTCTAGCAACTTAAAAACAAAAATTGATAAAAAGGCAACAATACTAAAGTTAGCTTCAATGAGATAATTAAGTTCAAGAGAATCTATGAATACGATCCCTGAATTTCCAAAACCATTAAGTTACAACGATCTGGTTGAGGAGATGGACGGAGTAACTTTCGCCACTAAGCCTTCGTAAATGCAATGAAAATCTCGTCCTTTCAACTATCTTTTCCTTTCTACTTTCTTCCCAGTGCCTGTGTTTGAGTTCCTCCTCGTGTTCCTATAGGTTTAGAGAACAAATACTTTCTATAGTTAGGTTAGTAATGCTCAAATACATATACACTTTAGTCAGTAATACGTCATAAGGCAAATACACTGCGGACATGAGGACTTGGCCGGAGGTATTTTGTTAACTATTAAAATACTGTTATGTCTTACCAGATATATTCTTCCTATCAACAGACGATTTTATCCAGCTTAGGAGAGAATTTGCGAACTGATGGGGTTAGTTAGAGCCTTTATTTACCCCCTCAGCATGATATATCTTCCCTAAGTTGAAGGAAATCTTCTGGAGGCAGGAGGAATTTAATAAAAAAAGTTGTCGCCATTTTGAAGCATGTTAACATCGAAGGCACAGCTGATGGCGGTATAACAGTGACGGCCTTGGGTTTCAGTGGCTCCGCTAGCAATGTTACACACTCACCTACCTGCAAAATACACCCAACTACCCGCAGAATACACCCACCTTCCCGAGAAATACACCCCCCTACCTGCTAATACACCTTTCTACCTGCAAAAGCCACCCACCTACCTGCAAAATACACCCACCCACTTGCAAAAAACACCCTCTTACCCGCAAATTACACCCACATACCTGCAAAATACACCCACCTCCCTGCTCCGTCACCGTCCCATCGCCTAAACCAATCCAGTATACACCCACGTACCTGTCCCTTCGTCTTCCCACTTCCCTACTTCCAAATCCTCCTTGTTACCTCCACTACCTACACCCCCGAAGCATAAACCCGCCCCCCTCCCTTCATTACATACCTGTCCTGCTTGCCTTTCCACTTACCTACATTATCTGAATTATTTGAATACTCCCCCCTTCCGCCCACTCCCTTTCCCACTCACTCACCTGTTGAGTTTTCTTAAGTCCCACTTACTCACACTCGCCATCCCTTTTCTCCAACACACTTATAGACTTAATTCTCCCCCACACACAGTTCTCTATCCCCTCGTCTTTCCACCCACCTTCCCTCACCTACCCCATTCCCACTCATCCGCAAATTTAACCTACCTTTCCACATACCTGCCCCATCCCCACCCACTCATCCCATACCCTACTCCAAACATTCACCTGCAGAATTATACTAGCATCTAAATAACCTCCTCCTATGTCCCCCTTTCCCATCCACCCTTCTGCAGAATTTACCTTCCCCCAATAACCTTGCTCATGTCCACCTTTCTCAGTCAACCACTTTTCTACTCGCAGGATAAACTTGTTCGCCCACATACCTACCGATTCCCACCACCCTCGCTTTCCCCCCACTTACTCCACGCGCTGTCTTATCCACCTATCCACCTGCTACATAGGCTTCCCCTACACCCACGCTTCCATCTCCCCACCCACACAAACGCCCCCATCTCCCCACCTACACAAAACGTCCCCATCTCCCCACCAACACCTCTCGCCATCATTCCCTACTGTGCTCGACGTCTCCTTCAATAAGTTTCCTAAAGGGCGGAGGGTCTGGCTTCCCAAACTGAGCCCCTATTCGGGTGGCCACTCCCTCACCCCGATACCTTTAGTCTGTATGTCTCCAATGTCTCCAGGCGCCTGTACTGTAACTATTGTATGTATTACCAAATATAACATACGACAGATCTCCACCTGGTGTATTTAACATTGCTCACGAGTCATAGGCTACTGTGATGTGTGGGTATATGTAACCTAGGTATGTAAATCTCTGTATGTTAGGTAGGTATGAATGGATGGGTGGATAGATTTTTTTTTTTTATGTGTTCGACTCCGTGCATAGGTTAAACAGTCCATTCCATGAGTCCCAGCCATCCTTCTACATGTCTAACAATTAGATGATTAGGACTGCTGGTTGAAAGCTAGAATATCATTAAATGGACCTGATTCTACTGAAGGACTTTATAATAACATGGAACAGGATGTAATGAGGGGGACTGACATGTAAGTTTTTGCATCTGTGTGTGTGTGTGTGTGTGTGTGTGTGTGTGTGTGTGTGTGTGTGTGTGTGTGTGTGTAAGTCACGTGGAAAAATAGTAATGTGTGTGCTGTACGTGTCGACTTATGTGCAAAGCTAATTTTTTTCGGTCTCCACCATGAGGAGGAAGTCTGAAGAAGGAATAAGATGTTACTTTTACTATTCCACATCTTTCAGAGAAATAATCATCTACAGCATTGGGAGTTACGGGATATACTTATTTCTTATTTTGACAGTATGTGTGGGAGGTGAGGGGGAAATATGACGTGCAATTTTTCCCTCGTAATATGGAGCAGTAATCGCCTAAATTATGAAGTGGGGTTGAGGATATTTATGTGTTAATTCCTCTGACAGTATGCTTGGAAGTTGGCTATTAAAGAGTCCTTGTTCTCACCTCATATTAATCCATAATCACTTGTCAGCTCTAATGATGGCAAAGACAGATATGAGGGACGTCCTTTGCATAGTAGTTGTAGTAATAGTAGTAGTAGCAGCAGTAGTAGTAGTTGTGGTGGTGGTAGTAATAAAGTAGTAGTACTGGTTGTAGTAGTAGTTGTAGCAGTAGCAGTTGTAACCTCAGGCTCACTTGAAATGCTAACCCTGTGGACTGCTGACCTAGACTGACATTTTTCTGCAGTTCAGCATCCTCTTCTCGGGGGATAGTTCAGTACTTGAAGGACTTTTGTATAACCGGGCAGTTGAGCCGCCTCGTTTTATCGGTGTCTCCAGTGAAGGCGCCCCTCTCCAACATCCATCCTTGGCATGAGGCTTTTAAATACTGTGAGTAAAAGCGCAAGGCCAAACATTCCGGCATGTGTATCAACGTCAGAAATTTTTACTATAGGCTATTCATCATCATCGTCATTGTCATCATCATTGTCATCATCATCATCATCATCATCATCATCAACATCATCATCATTCTTAGAAATTCATAGGGTGGAGGGAATAAGACGTGTTATGAAAACTTTTACACGTGCTAAAATTTTGCACAAAGAACAAGTCAGCAGTATATCTTCATCATCACCATCATCATCATCATCATCATCATCATCGTCATCACCATTTCCTTGTTTCCCCTTAATCCACTGGGTGAGAGAGTAACATTTTCTTGGTTTTCAGAACTACCCAGTTCCACGGTACATAACTCACTTGCAGAGTAGCTTTCGATATTTACGGCTCTACCAAATGAATGTATTCATAAGGGGAGTAAGCGGGGATAACACCAAAGCATCGTAACCTGGAGCAATTTACATAACAATACCGTTGTGCCTGATATACAGCCTTAAAAATGAGTTTGACCATTCCCATACGATAACAAATTAGAGAGAGAGAGAGAGAGTCGCCTGTACTAAGGAAAAAAAAAAAGCAAAATACGTCATCGGTATGAAAGGATCAGCCATCTTGTTACGGGGACGTGTGTGTGTGTGTGTGTGTGTGTGTGTGTGTGTGTGTGTGTGTGTGTGTGTGTGTGTGTGTGTGTGATATTACTGTATATTCGCGCCGTCAGTGAAGAGCTACACAGACATTTTTAACGTGCTATCATCATTGCCTCAGTTACACAGAACGTCATGCTCTCTTCATCCATTACTTGCACCGTCTTCGCCACGAGTATCAAGGAACTGGTATTTTCTGGAGATTTTGCGTAGTTGAAAGTTAGTATAGATGTACGTCTTAAAAAGGCGTTTATTTCCTTCACTCCTAGGACGTATTTTTTTTTTCTTTCATTTTTGCCGCCTCTTTACGATTATGTATAGGTAAGTGGAGTGTCTTGCAGCAAAGAGGTTAGTAGTAGTAGTAGTAGTAGCAGTAGTGGTGGTGGTTGTAGTTGTTGTTGTAGCCCCAGGTTCATCAGAAATTTGAAGCCAGTGGACTGCAGGATGACTTTTCCCTCTTCCTGCGGTCCAACATCATCCTTCTGGGGAGAGGGAGGGAACTGAGGGACGTTTATATAACCGGGCAGTGGAGCCGCTCAGTAGTGTCAGTTTCATCACGCGAAGGGGCAAATAAAGGCTGTATTTAAATTCTCCATTCTCAAAAAGTAAACTCCACGGTAAGTTAGATCGGCCAGGGGTAGCAAGAGCACAATAAATACTATGTCATCGGTCTGAAGCGGTTAATGACATTTTTCGCTAAGAACGTAAAAAAAAAACAAAAAGAAAAAGAAACTGAATAACTTTCTCGCCATTTAACTGTACGAGTATTTTGTAATGTCATTTTAAGGTATTTTATTAGCCCTTCTTCCAGTTTATACGCTAACTTCTTCCTTGCCACTTTCAGGCGATTTTGTCCAAATTAGAAAGGGATTAATGAAGACTCTACCAAACCCCTCTAGTTCGAAATGCTCCACCCGCGTTGACTAAAAGCGTCTGACGTATTATAATGCATTATTTAACCCCTTCAGTTCTAATTTTTTCTCAAACGTCCAACAAAATCGTCTGAAGCATATAATCGGGTACTTTGAGGGAATTCATTGCATCACTCAGGTTTTCTTTGTACTTCTTAAAACACTCAGGCTTTCATGACCCCCCTCAGCGTCATAAAATCGTCTGGCCTTAGCACGAATACAATACTAGAACTGTCCAGACCCTGAGGGGGTTAATGATGACAGAATTAAAATTTTTTCAGGCCCCGTGACTCACTCTCAGCTTCATAAAATCGTCTGGCGTCAGAGGGAATAGAATACTTGAGAAAACGTAACGGTGAGATGATTAACACTTTCGCTACGGTGACGTACTCAGAAAAAAAAAAAAATCTTGCCCATTCCAGTCAATTTTCTTCAACTTTGGGGGAGGGGAGCTCAGGGGGGGTGGGGTTGATAAGGGCTGTATATAAC
>NC_137033.1:15034895-15069895 GCF_032717465.1 Coenobita brevimanus
CTAGGCAAGTTGAGAAGCCAATAAGCAAGTTTGGGTGTTCAGTGAATGGGAGGCTTACCCCGAGGCCTCCTGCGGTCGACCCAGTACAATAGGCAACTGGGAGCAAGACGAATGGGGAACTGGGAGAGAGACGAGTGAGGGACTGGGAGAAAGAAGGTGGGAAATTGAGAAAAGGATCAGTAATGTGGGGAACTGGAAGAAAGAGGAAGTGTGGAGCTAGGAACAAGACGAAATGGGGAACTGGGAGAAAGACAAAGTGGGGAACTGAGGGAAAGACAAAGTGGGGAACTGAGAGAAAGACAAAGTGGGGAACTGGGAAAAAGATGAAGTGGGGAACTGGGAGGAAGACAAAGTGGCCGTATGTTGCTTGTGTGGATGTATGGCTTCTTTTTCCTGTAAATTGAGAAGGAAAGTTTGGGTGTTTACGCAAATGTGATGTAAACTCCGTGAGCTAAGGAAGTCGAAGCATTACCATTAAGAACTCGCAAGACGAAGTGGTTATACATATACTGTGTGTGTGTGTGTGTGTGTGTGTAATTCACCCGGTCGGTCAGGATCACTTGATGGTCGTGATCGTCTGCTTTTACCCTCAAGGGAGCTGAGAGCTCATATAGTCCAATCTAAGGGCAAGGCTGTGACCTTCACACACGCACACACCCGTCCCCTTGCTCAAGGGGGACAGTAACCACCCACTTCGTCAGTGAAACTTTTCGCAACCTGAGCGAGGCGCGAACTCCCGTCCACCAGTTGGCAAGCGGGAACGTTACCACTGCACCAGTGTGTGTGTGTGTGTGTGTGTGTGTGTGTGTGTGTTTGTGGATAGATAGTTGGTTGATTTGCCCTCCTTTATATTTAGGATCTCTTAGGGTCATATAAGAAGGAAGTTTGGCCTGATACGTAACTGCAGTATGTATCAGGTGTCGACGCATTACCATAAGGAACTCGTTTGGAGGAAGACAGAATGGTTATGTGTGCGTATTTCTCTCTCTCTCTCTCTCTCTCTCTCTCTCTCTCTCTCTCTCTCTCTCTCTCTCTCTCTCTCTCTCTCTCTCTCTCTCTCTCTCTCTCTCTCTCTCTCTCTCTCATCCATGCGACCACAAGATGATTTTATCTCACAAAAAATCCCAATAGTGTGTGTGTGGGGGGGGGGGTAATTTATCCTTCATCTAACCCCTCCATTTCGAGAAATCCGCCCTAACTTACGTAAAATCGCAAGGTACAGGTATACAGTTAGACTTCCTACAACCTTCCAGTGTCAAAAGGCTATATAATGCTGTTAAAACTCGTCAGGAGATGACCAGAATAAAAGCCTATAGTAATTTGCGTAGTGCTTCAGGAGACAGTAAGTACAAACCATACCCTTTTCACTCTAACTTGGCTTAAAATTACCATCTCTCTGATCTGTGTTACAGCTTAGCGAATCAGATTAACACTGGAATATGATGCTAGTCATGAAGAAGTGCCGTGGAAGAGACATAGAGCTATAGAATCATCTTATCCTGTCACCGAACTACGTGAAATTAGTTGCAGTCGGTCAAAACTTATGGCCAAGCTACGGTAACAGGACTATAGATACGACGCCTTTGTGGTGAAGTGGTAATTTCCCGGTCAAGCTTCTTCAGTCGAGCAGCCTGGGGATCAAATCAGCATGCCCTCTACTGTCCTCCAATCTGAAGGCTATATCAATCTTATAGGCTACACTAACATGGCCTAAAACTGCCATCTCTCTACCTGGAATGCTGAGTTTTGACAATAAATTAACACTAAAAATGTGGTACAGGAAGTGCTAAGGAATGATTATAGGGCCGTAGCATTGTCTTTTTCTGCCACCAAGCTGCGGGAAATAGGCTACAGGCGGACGAATATCTGAGCCAGGTTAAGGTGAAGAGGGTCTAAACATGACGTACTAGTAAGGGATTCTCAGACATACGATAAGTTCTTTGTAACTTCAGTATAATCTTCTGGAGGAAGAGCAAGAAGATATGGAAAGTCTCTGCATTCTTTTTCCCGTGTACTTCTTGTTAAATCAAATACCTTGTAACGATTTATTAGTTTTTTTTTTTCTTTTTTTAAGGAAAGATCATCGCTCTCCTTATTCATCCTAGGAATACAAATCACAGCTACGAACAAGACCTGATAGTAAAGTTGTCTATGAATCCGGGTCCTGGTGTCGGAGTGGTTCATTTCTAGGTAGACCTCGGGAAAATCAGCTAGTCTTCCTACAGTGCGATCAGAGCGTGTCAAATGGCTACCTAATCCAATTTGTGTTTCCAGCGGGACGGAGGTGGTTAAGAGCGGCGGACAAAAACCTCAATCCAATTCCGAGTGAACGGATTTTTCCTTTGATTTTTTTCTTCCCTTTTCACTCAAACGGAAAAGGATTATTTAAAAGTATCCCCACCCGCCCCTCGACCCTACTCTCTCTACCAGATGGCGTGTAGTCTCCTTCTGGCGAATTTTAACCCTATTCTCATTTTTTGTTAGTGGTTTCGATATTAATCTTCTCAACGGCGGCTTCAGGTATATTCCTCTTTAAAAAATGAAAAAAGATTATATAGAGGAAAGGATAATGCCTCCATTTCCCTTTTATAAAATGAAAAGACTTTATTAGAAATATTATACCCTCTCTTCGGCGAGAGCTTCTTGTTTCCCCTTTAATAAAATTCTAAAAAATATAATGAATGATTCTGCCTCCTCTTCGCCATGGGCGTCTTCTTCTTCCCCTAAAAGAGAAAGATTATTTTAGAAGAACCTATCTTCCCCATCCCTAGATAATATGAAAAGGATAATTATAACGAAAAAGGATGATTATGAAGGATCCTACCATCTCTTCCCCTCAATTAAAAAAAAAAATAATAATAATAATATTGAGGATCCTGTTTTTCTCTTTAACCAGATGGCGTGTCGAGTCTCTTCCCCTCCTGCCCAAATTAACCCAAGGCTCATTTTCGTCAGGAGTTATGATCCACAACTTAGGTGCGTCCTCACAGCCGCCAAACAGGTGCTTGGAAAACTATCCTCACATTAAGAAAAAAGAATCAAAGAAGTACAAGAGAGCATTCTACCCACCTGAGATCCCATACCTCAAGGTTTATTTTCCTCAGAGACTATTATCCACAATTTAGGGGTGCATTCTGTGTGACGCTTAAGATTTCGTTGAACCTTTTACTCAGCGGTTTATTCTACATCTTACACTCCAGTATCCTCTTGTATGTTCATATTAACACGATGTAAACAGCACAGAGGAGATTTCAGGTGTCATATGCTATATAAATCGCAGAGGAAGAAGTGCTACGAAGCCTCCTGTGCAACTTAAAGTATAATCCTACTAGGGACAGTCTCTTCATCAGCTGCTCAGCAGTGGCTTCTAGTATTTTCCTCTTAATAAAAAGAGAAAGGAATTATTAATATTGTTTTCACTCGGTTTGTCTGTCTGTTTGTTTTTTGTTTGTTTGTTTGTTTGTCTATCTGTTATTAACTTTACGCGAAAACTATTGGTGCGATTTTGACGAAAATTACAGGGATTATGGACTATGACCTGATCATCTGATTAAATTTTGGGCCAAACTGGGCCAAGGCCCAGGCTGTAGGCCCAAGAAGTGTATAAAAGAAACGGAGACGGGTAAAATTCGATTTTTCGTCATAACTCCTTCCAGATTAGCCATATCGACATGAAACCAAAACCCAAAGATGCATCTTTCAACCTGCATCGCATAGCGTGCCTCGTTATATTAAGAGGGTCACCCCCCAGTTAACGATAGAGGGGTCAATGTCAGGTGGGTCGGGCCTAAAATTTCAAATGGGCATAAAATTTTCAGTTTTCACCTGATTTACTCCAAATTTGATATGTGATATCTTTGACTAGATATCCTGTTGTGTTTATACGTCAGCACTAAACTGACTGCCGGTGACGGGTTTTCTGTCCCCTGACACTGCTTTTTGTTATTAAGGATTTTCTTCGTCCCCGTCTGTAGCAAATGGCGTGTTGAGTCGCTTCCCCTTCCCGCCCAAATTAACCCAAGCCTCATTTTCCTCAGGGGTTACGATCCACAACTTAGTCGGCCCCAACACAGCCGCTCAACAGGTGCTTGGCCTACTTAGGAAGCTCCACTACCTCATGAGCCCAGTAATTATCGGGTAAACTGGCTATTGATATCGCGGAGAAATGGAATTGTTAAGCAGTTCATTTCCCTCAGGTATGATGCTCGATTGTTGTGTAAACGGAGGGGCGGGATGGAGGAGACACTTGCTGGAGGTGAGGCAGGAATTATAAGCAGCATACTCGTTGGCTGCGCTAGGGAGGGACGCCTTCATGTGGTGTCACCAATATAAGTGGGTGATGGATATGCCCGGATTACAGATATCCCTCAACGCTCTCCCTATTCTGGGGCTATAACTACTACCGCTACTACTACTACTACTACCGCTGCTACTTCTACTACTACTACTACTACTACTACTACTTCTACTACTACTACTACTACTACTTCTACTACTACTACTACTACTACTACTACTACTACTACTGCTACTACTACTACTACTACTACCACTACTGCTGCTGCTGCTGCCGCTGCTGCTGCCGCTGCTGTTGCCGCTGCTGCTGCCGCTGCTGCTGCTGCTGTTGCTACTACTAGTACTGCTACTACTACTACTACCGCTGCTACTACTACTAATGCTACTACTACTACTTCTACTACCACCACTACTGCTGCTGCTGCTGCTGCTGTTGCTACTGCTGTTGCTACTACTACTACTGCTATTACTACTATTACTACTACTACTTTCACAAAACTGTAACTATCACAAAACAATAAAAACACACTGTAGTTGACGATATTGTGCATAAGCTTTTGAAGGCGTAAAATTTCACTCTATAGTAAAAGGTCCTCAGGAGTTAATGAGAATGAACTGTTCATTATTCGTCTCCGTATCAGAGAATCTTACACCAACACTTTATCCACGATCCCGCAGTGCTGAGTCTTGTAGAGGCTTTGGATTTCGTTGTTGAAAAAATCGTCGGCATTCAGCCACACCAAATTGCTTAATATTATCAACCACTTCCCTCAGTTATCTTGAAACTTCCCACAACTTCTAATCCCCCAAAGTTTTCGATATTGGGAGGAATGTCAGAGGAAAGACAACGCAACTTTCTGATAATATTCTACTCAGTGGGTCTGGTAGTAATAGTACTCATCTGGACGTGAACCTGGTGGACTGAATGAAAAACATCATAGGCAGACGCAGGAGCCAGGATTAATTCAACTTTCTCTGCATAGGATGTCCCGTCTATGCATGCGGTTTCCTTAAAACTGTTAAAGCCAACGTTGTTTCTTTTACCAAGTGGTGGATTGCTGGCTGAAATTGCACTCCACCTGCAGTCCACCGTCCTCCTCCCGGGGTTGGAGGGGAACTGAGGGACGTTTGTACAACTGGACAGCGGAGTTTCCAGGCTGTAACGAGTAAAAGTGGACGTCTGACCAATACGACGGGAAATCTAAATTAGGTTACAGCAGGGAACAGCTTAGGAATTATTTCATCACCTATGCATTCTGTGCACGATGGCATGTACTCTTTAACAATGAAATAGCGCTTGATATTTTTCGGCTGCTCCTCTCGACAACCCTCACGACTTCTAATCCCCGAAAGTTTTCAAAATGCGAGGAATCTGATAGGAGGGAAATAAGTTCATATGATTATCCTCCTCACTGTAGAATCTTAAAGCAAGATTTCATGGCTGACAGCAGTATGCATATTTCTTGGACTGCGTCGAATTTCTGTATATTAAAAAAATAAAAAAATAAAAAAGGGGTAGCGATTAACCAAAAAAAAAAAAAAAATGTATAACTAGAAGCCGTGATAAAATGTATACGAACAGAGATAAACTACAGAAATTACGAAGGCACAACAAGGAACCCCTATAAAATAAATTGTGCTAAAATAGAAGACCCATAAAAGCTTCACATAATCAAATCAGTCGATACGGTGATGTCGTGTTTATTATTATTATCATATTTTTTTATTATAAGGCTTCTTTTCAGCTTAGGATATACTCTTCAGGTGTTAGGCGTTTGATATAGCCTTCTTAGATCCTTTCACTGCGAGAGGTTTGTCCAGACTTGTTTAATTCGTCTGTTAGTAGCAAGAACAAGAAAGAAATGTCATCGGCTTCAAGACATCAACAGTTCGAAACACAAAACAAAGAAATCAACTGTTCGGAAGACAAATGAAAGAAATCACCAGTTCGGATCACAAAGCAGCCATCCACATACGCACTCACGCAACCCACGCAAACAACTCACAACCATCCATCTTGCGTGCTTTTCGAAGGTAATGAATTAACACCATTAGTTTTCGTGGATTACGCCGGATCTATATAAACACCCCAGCTTGCTTATCGGCTTCTCAGTTTGCAGCAAGTCGAACCAACCAATCACCCATCCACCCAAGACAACAGCACATAACCATCCGTCTTACGAGTTGGCTGTGGTAATCAGACAATACCATTAGCTCCTGCATTTACGTAAACACTCCAACTTGCCGATTTACTTCTCAATTTACAGGTAGACGAACTATAAGGTTAGCCACGCAAACAACTCACCACTTCTCCCTCTTACATCTAGTTCCAGTTTGCAGTGTCTCTTTGTAAACATCCTACATGCTTATTAACTTGTAAAATTACACGAGAGAGAGAGAGAGAGAGAGAGAGAGAGAGAGAGTTTAATCTTTCCTTTTCTTTAACTGTCATTCTTCGTAAATTATTCAATTTTTCCTTTTGGTTTACGTCCATGATTCATTTAACTTCCCCTCCCTCCATCAGTACCAGGAAGAACTGTGTCTGTTGCATCACTGTGTATTCTCTAATTTTATTTTTTATCCTTAATTTTTCTGTCATTTTTTTTTTTGTGTGTGTGTGTGTATTTTGGGGTTGTTTCTCTTCATTCTTTTCTTGTTTTATATTTGCAGTCATTCTTTCCATACTGATTAGTGTCCCATTTTATTTTACTTTGATATTTTACTGCTATTCATCCTATTTCTATATATATATTTTTTTTTCTTTTAGCAATCCTGTGTGTATTATTTCTCTCCTTTCAGTTCATTTTGTTTTGTGTTTTTGTCTTTCTTTTTTCACGTGTTTATTAATCCCATACTGGCCAAATTGGTGGGGGACTATAAGTTTGCACGGTTCCGTCAGTACTTCAGTAAATCCGTCCACAATTGGTGTCCGCTCTGTAACTCCCACATGCATAGGCAGATTTTGATATAACTTCACATAATTGTTCCTCATACCATGAATCGAACGCAACAACCAGCCATTTACTTCCAAGGTCAAGGTCACACTGGAGTTCAAACACGATCGGGTGTTGTCATACTTACCAGCCATACCTACATTTTTGTCCGCTCTGTAACTTCTACGTACATGGACAGATTTTGATGTAACTTCACACAGTTGTTCCCCATACCATGACGGAGTGTCGAGTGGAACAACCAGCCACCTGCCTCCAAGGTCAATTACATATACGTGGTTATCATCCGGTAGGGGACTTTGAATTATATGGCAATACTTCATTCACTTGTTTTTAGTATTTTTTTACATTCTTCAGTCTTCCTCCATTATTTTTTCATAATTTTTACTCTAGCCTCCCATGCATTTATTTTTGCGAAGTACCTTTTTTTCATTTTTAATATTTTTTCAGCGTTCCCCAGCATTTTTATTTTTATTTCTTTATTCTCGCCTCCCCACCCTCCACCACTAGTGGCAGGAGAAATAGCAGTGTCTACGGTATTTAATTTATTTTTTAAGTCATACATTTTATTATCATTTATTGTATGTTTAGCCATTCTTTTATATTTCCCTATGATTTTGTTCTATTCTGTAGCATTTTTGTAGAGTATCTTAAAAAAAAAAAATTTATTATTAGTTTTTTCTTTTTTTTTTCTTTGTTTAGTTATGGTATTTTTTTCTATATAACTTCCAACTCCCCTCTTAATCCAGCTTAAACCTCTTCAGTCAAAGAACATAGTTATTTGCTTTCCGATATTCCACCCAACCTCCCCAAGCAGAATTAACAAGAAGAGCCACGCCTTGGAATACCCCGTTCCCTACCTCCCTTCCTCCCTCTCCCTCTAAATTACCCCCTCCATTCCCCCACAAGCCCTCACTCAACCGCTTCCCCCTCTTTCTTCCTCTCCTCCCCCTTAACCCTTTTCTCTATCCCCGTTTCCTCCCCCCCCCCATTTTCTGCCCCCTACCTTCCCTTCTTTCATTCTCCCCTTTCCCCTTTTGTCCCTCCTTCCCTCCTCCTCTCATACCGCTCCCTTACTTCCTTGCGACCCAATCCTCTCCATCCTTGTTTCCTTCCCTTCATTTCCTACCCGCTATCTTCCCTCCCCTCTCTCTCCCCTTTCCCTTCCTTCCCTTCCCACCACCATTCTTCTCCATCCTTGTTTCCCTCCCTCCATTTCCCACCTCCTGCTCTTCCTCCATTCTCCCTCCCTTTCCTCCCCCATTCTCTCACCCCCCCCCCTTCCTCCACCCTCCACCCTTTAAAGCTGAAGTTGTGGCACAGCTGACGACACGGTTTAACCTTGTCTGAATAAAACCATCTCTCAGTAGTTGACCCCTTTTGACCCATGACCTTGCTTTCGTATATTTCTTGTTATATTTCTTGTTATCTCTAGCCAGTTTTATTGAGCTTGGAAGAGGCTTATGAACTGGAAAATTGGATGTAGCCTTCATTCACTCTTCCGCAACAGTAGGTCTTCCAAAAACCGAATAAAATAGCCTGAAGTAAGCAAGAACATACGAGTAAAACACGTCACTGGACTGAAAGGTGTTAAAAGTAATAAAAATAAAATTAGAGTATTGGAAGTGTAAGTATATTGTTAACTTTTGATGGAATAAAATCGTCTGTGAGCAGTAACAAGCAATGCCAAAGCGTATTTTGCAGCTTTTTGCATTTACTTATAGCCCGTGCAGTTGTGGCTCACATGAAGGCAAGGGTTAGTCTGGTCTGTATATAACCTACTAGGGGTTGAAAAAAAAAAAATGATAGCTTACCCCTCCAGTTCACAAAGTCCCTCCTAAATCGAACATAATCATCTGAAGCGAGCAAGAATATGGTAAAATCTACAACCTAAGATTGAAGGGGTTAATGATGATCAGTTTCAAAACACCTGTGAGAATGGGATGTGGTTAGTATACACCCCACTCTCCAGAACGCAGTTAGCAACGAGGTAGACAGGTCAGACATATTCAGTTTTCCATTACATGTTACAGTAAGGACGTAAAACACTAGGAATTTGCCCTCGCCCTCGGTTCGTTATTCATAAGGTCCCTATCATCTTTTTTTTTTTTTTTTTTTTTTTTTTCACTTCGATATATTTCTTCCCCTCGCCTTACTGTGGCGAGGCGCTTTGTGCCCCAGAGAAATATCGGTTTACTATACACGAGGTTCTGCAGCGGTGGTTGTTTGCTTCCTGTTGATGGGTCCACGAGGCCAGATAGACCGGGGTTATTCATTTATAACAATTACGATACATATGTTACATTCTACTATTGCATTAGTAGTAGTAGTACCGGTCCCGTAGTAGTAGTAGTAGTAGTAGTAGTAGTAGTAGTCGTAGTGGTAGTAGTAGCATCACTAGTACTAGTAGTAGTTGTAGTACAGTGGTAGCAGCAGTACCAGTACCTTAGTACTAATAATAGTAGTAGTAATAATAGTACCGGAAGCGTACTACTACTACTAGTTGTAGTACCGCTACCGTAGCAGTAGTAGCATTAGTAGTTGTTGTTGTTGTATTAGTACCGGTACCATAGTAGTAGCAGTGGTATTAGGGGTTGTTGCTGATGTAGCCCCAGATTCAACCGAAAACTTGAACCCGGTGGACTGCAGGTTTAAGTTGTCCATCTCCTACAGTCCAACATCCTCCTTTCAGGGGATAGGGAAGTAGGTTGTGGACGGTTGTATACCCAGAGAGTTGAACAGCCTAGTTATAGCGATACCACCACATGAAGGCGTCCCTCTCAACACGGCCCTTAAACGATTATATTTATTTATTTGAGATTTGTACTGAGATAGGTGAAATAATATAGAAATTCGTCATCGGAGTGAAAATATTAACCCTTAAATCGGGAAAGAAAAGAGAGGCTAGTGTCAATGTACTGTTAATCTAGTGGAAAGACGGCAATTTTTAGTCCTGGTTAGAGAGAGAGAGAGAGAGTAAAACATAAATTAATATCCTGCTTACGTCTCTCAAAACACACCATAATTAATTCCCCAACCACATACTTATAAATTCCACTCCTCGTAATACTGCAAAGCTCCCGTGGGAATTTAGACAAGATTTAGGAATTTGTGAGGAGGTGGAAGGAAGCGGATTTCAGAGCCAAGGAAGAATCTGTGTGTTATTCTGTTGTTTGGCGTGTCACTCTTCATTAAAAGTTTCCTCGTTCAAATTCACTTGTGTTCCCAGCTGTTCCTCACCTCTTACGCGCGCGCACACACACACACACACACACACACACACACACACACACACATCCACACGTCTTTAGTGAGTTGGGGCATTAGAGTTGGAAATCCTTCAACTAACTTTTTCCAGGGCTTCTAAACAGAACAGATTATTGCCAGTGAATGAAAATGGATGACCCAGTTGTTGAGTGCTACTGATGGTGTTCACGTTGAGGTGTTCTGAATCCTGTAAAGAGAGAGAGAGAGAGAGAGAGAGAGAGAGAGAGAGAGAGAGAAACTTGATATTTTCTCGTTAATACGAGTATGCAGCAAATCATGTGAAATAATCATACTTCACGATAAATTTCCAAAGTTGTGTAGATAATCTGAGGACATCCTGTTGTAAAACAGCTGACTGTTAAGCTGGTGTAATGAAGCATCTAGATATACCTGTAATACACCTCTCAGCTTCACCATCCCCTTAGCTACTTAGAAGTGGAGGCAACTGCACCTGTGCACTGATACTAGTCACTGGCTGTTATATCTTTTTAACTCTGAAATGTCCTAAAATTACCATCTCTCCTTCTTGAATACGGAGTTGTAGCAGAGAAAGAATATAGAACCACCGTATTGTCTTATTCCGCCAGTGAGCTATGTGAAATAAGTCGCAAAAGCAATAATATCTGGGACAAGTTAATGTAAAACAACAATAGTGGAATAATACATTAGCACATAATACCATCACAGCTCAGTTTCATCAGTAACTCAGAGCATGAGAGCAGCATCGAAGCTTAACATACCTTGGGGCCCCTTACAAGTTCACTCATTATCCTAACCACATCGAGGCCCTAAGGGTGAGAGAGAGAGAGAGAGAGAGAGAGAGAGAGAGAGAGAGAGGGAGAGAGAGAGAGTAGAAAAAATGAAAGTGAGGAAAGAAGATGAAAGGAGTTAGAGAGGTTAAAAGAGGATTCCAAGATGTCTGGAGAGGAGGCTTGAGAATAATAAATGAAAGACCAGGTGGACACAAGACATTCATTACGGGCCTGAGACTAGGAGGCCAGGAGTGGGGTGAGGAGGTATGAATAATGACATTAGATACAGTATACCATTTTTCACTCCTCTCTCATTAAGGAACAGAAGAGCACTTCAGTTATTAGTAACTTAACAGAATACGTATACACACTACAGCTACCTCTAAATGAGAATATGATGTCAGATATAAAATTATCGTAACACACACACACACATACACACACACACAAGAATAAGATGCCAGATATAAATTTATCGGAACACACACACACACACACACACACACACACACACACACACACACATATTATACATATACCGTATAGATAGATAGATCGATCGACAGATAGATAATTAGAACATCCAACCGCTGAAATTTTGATCACTCGCCACACCCTTATCAAAGTGTACAAAAGTTATAAATTTATCACAGGAAGTGTATTTACATTATATACATCATAAGTAACCTTTCCTTCACAAAGGGATAAGCAGATTAGAGTAAAAGAAATGTTAAAGTACAGATACAAGCATACTGGAATGGGTGTTAGCCTAGATTAGTTTACGGCAAGAAGGTATAAGCTCATAAACTCTCGAGGGAAAATATAAATGCATGGGCCCCTCTTCTCCCCACCAGCCGGCCATCCACATTTATGCATCACGCTGCCAGAACGAGCGGATTGCAAACACTCACTATTCTTGAGGTAATATTATGCGTGGCGGTACACATGCAACACACACGCACCCACCCGACCATTGACTCACCCACCAATGAAACCCCCACCCTCAGCCACCCTCCCTTGTCCAGCCATTCCTGCAAGCCACCCACCCAGAGCGACCAGTCACCCACCCACCTATTCACCCTCCCATCCACTTATCCATGACACCCACACAAGCGCCCAAGTACGCCCACATACCCAACCAGCCAGACATCCTCCCATGCAACCACTTACTCATGCTGGCCAACCATCCAGTAACCCGTCCTCTTACGCAAACCACCCATAATAGCAACCACCCATAATAGCAACCACCCACCTATCCACCCATCCAGTAATCCATCCACGCACTTATGCACCTACCTACCCACCGAATCATCCTTCACCCAATCATCCACTCATCAATCCACCTACCCACCTACCAACCAAGCCATCCAAACATCCACCCTACTCACCCACCCAACCAACCATCCACCCACATTTCTATTTTCTTACCCACCAAACCACCCACCCAACTATCCACTCACCCACCCACCCACCCACCGTTGTCCTTTCCCCACTTTTTCGCCCCTAATCAGCGGCGTCCTTTCCTGGAAGCAAGATAAACAACCATTTGCATAAACGCCCCCATCGTTTTCCCTCCCCCCATTATAACTTGCGGTAAATTTCGCCTGCATTAGGATGAAAAAGAAGGCAAGATTTTTTGTTTACCTTTTTTTCCCGTTATTATTTTTTTTTTTCGGTGCTAAGCTCAGTATAAAATGCGTAAGAGATTTATTTTGTGATATCAAGTCTCTTGTTGCGAGGACGTCTTTTCCTTTAAACTCCTCCTGTCACAAAAAAAGAACATATTCCAGGAACTTAAGAACGAACTTTTGAGCTGGGAGTGTTAGGTAGAGCCCTCAGTAAGCCCTTCACAAACAGGGTGTTCCCCTGATTATAACAATAATAATAAAAAAAAAAGCCTTACGATGGGTAGAATACAGAAAAGAATCCCCGCAAGTGTTTGTGCTGAGGTGAAAATCTTACTCCTGGAAAAACTGATCTGCGGTACATATACGGGATTATTTTGACTCCTCCACCACATATACGAGTTAATTTGGACTCTTTCACCACGCATACGGGTTTATTTGAACTCCCTCACCACATATACAAGTTTATTTGGACTCCCTCGCCATTTATAAGGATTTATTTGAACTCATCATATACTGGTTTATTTGGACTCTATCATCACAAATACAGGTTTCTTTGGACTCCATCACCACATATACGGGTTTAGTTGAACTCATTCGCCACATTTACGGGTTTATTTGGACTCTCACGAATTTTACGAGTTTATTTGTACTCCTTCATCACCACTTTTTTCATCGCCATCACATTCCCACCAGACGACCGCAGGGAGCTGAAGAAGTCTTATCTCTGAAGGAAATGATAAAACTCTACCTAACCCCTACTGTCCTAAAACTCAACCTTGGATTAAATGAAACCGTCTGCTGATTCATGAGGGAACTAATAAAGACGTTTTTGTGGTGAAGGGGTTAATCTTAATGCAGAAAAAGGCCGCTCCTAGACTGAATAAAATCGTCTGATGGTGGCAAGAATAAAGCGGATTAGCTGTCGTCGCTGGTTGGATGCTGGAAACTTATTTTTTTAAAATTCTCTCTCTCTCTCTCTCTCTCTCTCTCTCTCTCTCTCTCTCTCTCTCTCTCTCTCTCTCTCTCTCTTCCATTAGACGACGTACTTTGCCTGGATATTAGTGCTCTTCCCAAACGATATATATATTTTTTTTTTTCACTTTAAGGTAGACTCTTCGAATTAAGACGGCTTAGATATAGACTCCATTAAGTTCCTTTCTTCACAGGGGTTTTCCTAAATGTAACTAAATTATCTGGTAACAATAAAAATAACTATTAAAAAAACGTGATACTTTACTCATTTTACTCTAACTTGGCCTAAAATTGCCACCTTTCCATCATGACCCCTGATGTGTAAGAGGCGATTAACCATCCATCTATCCATCCATCATCCAATCCTATGTTTCCTCAAGAGGAGCGTAGAAGCCCGAGACTAGGAAAGTTGGTCCTGACATTTAAGATGAGTGACCAGCCTCACCCATCCCTGAGTGGCATTACGTGAACAGTGAACCCCAACCATCCCTTGGATATAAACCTTCTTCAGCTCAATCCGATTGGAGCACCGTGATTACCCATTAAACCACCAAGCGCCTTAATTTGGTCATATGGTTACCACCCGGCGTAGTAAATGGTTTCGTGGTGTAGAGGAAACCATTTGGCTTGTCACTCAGTGTAGAGTCACTCATAGGCGGAAGGAAAAGACTGAAGGAAAGAAAGACAGAAGATATTAACACTTGAATATAATGCTAGTCATGAAGAAGTGTAACGGAAAGCACGTGGAAACAGAATTGTCATCTTCTGCAACTGAGCTACGGAAAATACGACACAAAGGGACGAAAATCTGGGGTCAAGTTAAAGTGAAAGTATTATAGTGAGATTGTTAACCCCTAGATGGCGAGAGGTAATTACAGTTTTAATTAATATCATTTGGGTGGAGCAAGAATGAAAGTAGATGAAATTTAGTTCGTCGATGGAGAGTTTAAAAATGAGAAAAAAAAATATAATACAGTCAGAGTGGACAAGGTAATATATTTTGTGAGATTAGTACAATGGCTTAATCAGCTAATGGGTGAACAACTGCTAACAACGTGCTTACTTCAGCGGACTGTAAGGTGTCACGCAACAGCTCACCCCCCCCCCCTCCTATAAAATCTGATGTCTTTATTATGAACTTGTGCTGCCATCAGACGATTTCACTCAGCTAGTGGAGAAATATTACTCTATGAAGGGGTTGATGATCTGTTTGTTTAATATCGTTCCAGCAAAAAATGGTCTCTGAAAAGCGTAACAAAATCGCCTAGATATAAAACGAGATTGCTTCCTCGGGTTTGGAGGGGTTTATACGATGATGTCTTCTGTATTTTTGCTTCCATCAGACGATTTTGTTCAGCTGGGGAAGGATGTTTTGATATGTCGAGGAACTCATTGTCAAGTGAGTCAAATCGTCTGGTGTCGAAGGGAATACAATCCTAAATTTGTCCTTATCACACGAGAATGTATCATTGTTTTCTTTCTGGCATCTTCAGCATGGGATGTTTACGTAAATATGAAGAAAACCGTCTGGCAGTAGCAAGAAGATGATGAAGTTGAAGTTGAAATTGAAGATGAAGAAGACGAACACGAAGGCGAAGAAGAAGAAGATGAAGTTGAAGTTGATGAAGATGAAGAAGGAGAAGGTGAAGGCGAAGACGAAGACGAAGACGAAGAAGAAATACGTCATGGTACTGAAAAGAGCCGAGAACGTTTCCAACTGAACCACCGCCACCCCGTAACATGTAGTATTTTCATCTCGTATTTATGGCCGCGGGAATGACGGTCGTAGAATTCTGATTGGTTCAATTTCCTTCTTACAGGCGTTACGTAAGGCTTCGGCAGGAGGCAGAGCTACTCAGGGGATAGGGAGGGGGGTCATATAAGCTGTACCCTCCTTGAGACAGGTGTTGCTGACGTCTTTATATATTTACATGTTTATTTACTTATTTATTTATTTATGTGATTGTTGCTGTAGCACGTCTCCTGTAGTGATTTATTTCGTGTTCGTTAGCTACAGATATTTTCAGTAATTTTTCCTTTTTTTTTTTTTTCATATACCCATTGGCACTGAAAAATGCCATAGTACCTCTCCCTTAGCGATTTTTGTGTATTTTAGCTACAGATTGCCATTCTTGTTTTTGTCATTTTCTCACTGGACTTTGTGGCACCCCTATGTTAGCTATTTATTGTGTGTGTGTGTGTGTGTGTGTGTGTGTGTGTGTGTGTGTGTGTGTGAGATCGTATCCTTCCACTTTCGTCAGCTCAAAGTCAAGACACTTTGTTATATTCTTGCAGATTCATCAGCACCTCCTTCTTAGAGAGCCAGTTTATATCTGCTTGCGATACGTTAGCTCCTTCAGCCCGAGACGATAGCCAGCCCTTCAGTAGACTCTCCAACAGGTTGACAAAAGATAAAAGCTCCTCGTGGCTCTGTCTTGGCGATCCCACAACTACTGCATCTCCGGAAACTTGGATAATGTGTGAATGCAGTCAATGTGTGGCTTGTATCAAAGGCTTCCAGTTGATTGCCTCCGATTTTGGTACGTTCTCAGCCCTTGTTTCTGGACCATACCTCACCTCATCCATTGGTAGAAAAAAATAAATAAAAATATGATGAAAATGATTGCAGAAGACACTGAAGGAAAGACTCCAGATTTTGTGATACATGTACGTGAAACGAGGGCGCCTTGCCAACACATCGTTATCATTCACAAGCGAGAATCCCCTATTCTCCCGCTTGTCGGAGGCAGATCCCTCCTGCAGACGGCCAGTAGAAGGAAGCTCCTGTCTAAGACCCTTGTCAGACACGGCCATACTCTTTTATGGAAAGTATAGTAAAATTATTTTGGAGATCTCTTAATAAACACTGCCCTTGGAATTACACGATGATTTTAAGATGTACATTCAAATCAACGCATAATTCTTCCAGTAAGATAAGATTTCGAGGTATGAGAAGCATCCATAAGGACGTTCGTCTTTGTCAGGGGATGTAAGACCGTCACCACGTGATTCATCAACCTGCCAGCCGGGATGGAGACGCCCAAGCAGAGAACCCTGCACAGAATGATAGTCACGTCCTGCCTCGTTGCTTGTGTTGGGCTGAAACCTACCCTGCAAGTACCTTACTGCGACAGGGTACATCTGCTCCACCCAAAACTACTGTGACAGGGGACATCTCTATGACCTAAAACTACTGTGGCAAGGGATGTATCCTTCCCCCAGAAACCATATCAGAAACGTACCAGGTATTGCACAGGACTGATGAGTGATAACCTCTTCTCCCCTTTAAATGCATAGTTATAACTGCAGTGAACCTTAGTTCGTTTTAGAGATGAGTAAAGCCCCCTGTAGTATTATTCCAATACGAGGCTGAATGAAATCATTAACAGAAGGAAAGAGCAGATTAAGAATGGAGTCCTTGGAATGAATGGGCTATGATAATCTCGAAAAACAGACGGAATCGAAATACTTTTATACACGTTCAGAATTAGTGGTTTTATATGCAAGTATATACTCATATATATATATATATATATATATATATATATATATATATATATATATATATATATATATATATATATATATATATATATCGTACCTGTCGTAATCACCGGTGCTGAATTCGTTCTGCGTTATTGGAAAATTGCTTACTACTCTGTGACGAGCTTTGTTGAAATTGCACTCCCAATTATCACAGTGAGTTTTAAAAAGCAATGATCCTCGTTGTTGAGAGTACACGTCTATATCATATTGGAGCTGGTGATCCGCTGGACTGTGACGATGGATGCACAGTTCCATTATAATAAAGATCTCTCTTAATAACAACGATGGATCATTACAGTGCGAGATTCAGTGTGATTATAGAGGATGTGATGAAATAGGCTGACAGTCAACAGGTCAGGTGGAAAAAGTTGGAAGGTGCCATACTCACATAGTGAACTAATTCACACATTGATGGTGATGATGGTGATGGCTAGTGATATTCTGGCAGTTTCTCTCTCTCTCTCTCTCTCTCTCTCTCTCTCTCTCTCTCTCTCTCTCTCTCTCTCTCTCCAGCAACCTCTTCCCTAGAGTATATTTTGCCTCTAGTAAGGTGGTTAGCCTTGTGCATTAACTTACAATGTTCATAATAAGAAGAAAAATAAAGCAATAAAGTATAATAGGCAAAATAAATCGCTGAGGAAAAGGTGCCGGGAACATTGCAAAGCCGACAAGTGAACGGCTCTTGGGATAATAGATAAGCTGATAAGGAAGACAGAGGTGATAAGGAACAGATTGAGAGTCTACTGATAAAGTACGTAGGAGTGATAATGGGCTGATTAATGGAGATGGTGAGAGAGATAATAGGGAGATTGATAAGGTTGGTGCAAGAGATAACAGGGAGACTGAGCAAGGTGATAGGATAGATGCTTAGAATGATGAAGGGATGTAATGTGTAGGCTGATGAGACTTACAGGTGATATAAGATGTAGACTGATTAGCAGGCATGTTGACGGGGATAATGGGCTCGTAGATAAGAGATAAGAGATATAAAGGGTAGACTGATGAAGGGGATAATGGAGAGAGAGCCCGCTCTTCTGCCTAGGCACGATAAAGGTGAGTAATGTGTCAAATGATAAATTAGATAAGGGATATAAAATGTTAATTGCTTTGGAGACACGATAGCAAAGATACTGAGTTGATGGACAGTGTAGATAAGAAATGTAATAAGTACTTTTGGTCAAGGAGATGTAATGGGTAGATTAGATGAAGTAGATTAAAAAGGGGGTGAGGGAAAGGAGAAGGAGGCTAGGAAGGGAGGGAGGTGGGAGGTGAGTGAAGAAAGGAGAGAAGGGGTGAAGATGGTGAGGAAAAGAAGAAGGAGGTGAGAGGAAGACGTTGATGAGGAGAGGGAGGGTGGGAGCGGAAGAGAACAGAAGGAGGTGAGGAAAGGAGAGAGACTGGAGGTGAAAGGAGGGAGGAGAAGGTTAGGAAGGACTGGGTAAGAGTCAATGGAAGAAGGATGCAAGGCAAGGAGAGAGGTTGGAGGTGAAAGGAGGGGGGAAGAAGGTCAGGATGAGGAGTGGAAGAAGGGATAAGAAACGGAGGAAAGTGGGGGAGGTGAAAGTGAGATAGGATGAGGATAGGAGGATGGAGGGTGAAAGAAGGAAGGAGGAGGTGAGGAAAAGAGGAGGGTAGGAGGTGAGAGAAGGAAGAGGAAAGGAGGGAAAATGAAATGAAAGTGAGGAAGGGAGGAAAAGAGAGAAGTACGTGAAAAGGGATAGGAAGGGAGAGAATGTGGAGAAAGGTGGAAGGGAGGCAGGTAGAGAAGAATGTGAAAGAGGGAGGTGGTGATCGATGCATGGAAAAGGAAGGAGAAAGATGGAGGGAAGGGGGGGAGGGGAAGGAGGAAGTGCAGGGCATGGATGGAAGGAAGAGGGAATGGACGCAAAAAGACATTTAAACAATCAGATAAATTACTACAGATATGGATAGATAGATAAATAAATAGATAGGCACAGAGAGAGAGAGAGAGAGAGAGAGAGAGAGAGAGAGAGAGAGAGAGAGAGGGAGGAGAAGAGAAAGAGAAACCAAGAAACTGCAGGCTACGGAGGGAATAAGCAAAGCAAAAAGGTCGGAGGGAGAGAAATTGAAAGCGGGAGGGAGGGACGGGAAGAGGAAGTGGAGGGAAGGCAGAAGTTACGGGAAATTTGGAGGAAGAAATTAAAGGAAACTTGGAAGCGAAAAAAAAAGTGAAAGAATGGAGAAGTGAAGAGACTGGCGGAAAATTGGCCGTTGTTGTTGCTGTTGTTGTTTCGTTACTTATCCCCGGTCTTTCTCGGCGAACAGACCCATCGATCTCAAGTAAGGACCTGCTTGTGTGGGGTTTCCCTATAGGTACAGCACAGAACATATATTTTGTAGTGGTCGGGCACCTCCTTTGTGGGAAACAGCGCCTCACCAGAGTCTGATTGGGATCCTTCCCACGGCGAGGTGCAGCAAAGTATGATGCAGTTTGGCTCCCGGGTAGATGCCGCAGCTACTCCACCTAACATGCACAATGTCACCGCTTGTAGGCCCCTCGTCAGTGCATAAAAAAAGAAAAAAAGTAAAGAATGGAGAGAAGAAGGAAGCGAAGGATTAAGGGTGGAGAAGACACCGAGATATGAGGGAACTAAATGAAGGAAAAAAAAAAAAAGAATAGAGGAAAGGGAAAAATGAAGAGAAGAGGGAAGAGGTAAATGGGAAAAAAGGGGAAAGCAAAGGGAAGGAGAGAGAAGGAAAAGTAGGCAAAGAAGTACAGGAAGCAGATGGCACGGAGAGAGAGAGAGAGAGAGACAGAGACAGAGACAGAGACAGAGAGAGAGAGAGAGAGAGAGAGAGAGAGAGAGCAAAGAGGAGGAGGCACAGAACGCATGTAGGATAATGAAAGAAAGGAAGACAGAGGGAAGAAAGACAGTGGAGAAGGCGGAAGAAAAAAGAATAAAGCGAAGAAAGAGACTGAGCGAGGTGATGGAGGCTTTAGGATGCATGGTAGGATGAGAGAGAGAGAGAGAGAATCATGGTAGAAAGAAAAAAAGAAAGTGAGCAAGGCGGAAGAGGCGGAAGGTGGGGATCACAGGATTTAGAAAGTGAAGGAAAATATACGGAGTGGGAGGAGGGGTACGGAGGAAAAATGGGTTGGGAGAGACGGAGGAAAGGAGGAGGGCAGGGAGGAAGAGAAAAGGGGAAAAAGAGAGAAAATGAGATCGGAGAGGCGGAGGAAAGGAGGGAAGGACGAGGGGAGAGAGGAAGGAAAAGAGGAAATGGAGAGAAAATGGGATGGGAAAGACAGAGGGAAGGACGAAGGGATAGAGGAAGAGGAAAGAGGAAAAGGAGAAAACTGAGAACGGAAAGGCGGAGGGAAGGAGGAAGAGAAGGAGAGGAAAAAATAAGAGGACAATATGAGGAGAGAAAAGAGGACGCATGGAGAGTCTGAGGGAAGGAGTGGAGAGACAAGGAGTGAAAATGTGATGAAAGGAGGAGGGAGGTAGGGAGAGTCTGGAATGAGGAGAAGAGAGGAGGAGGAAGTGAGAAGAGGGAAAAGAAGAACAGTGAAGAAGGAGAGAGGGTAGGAGGAAGAAAAATGTAGGGGGAGGAAGAAGAGGGGAGAAGACGAAGGAGGGAAAAGAGGAAGAGAATGCATTATGAAGGAGGAAAATGTGATAGAAGAGACTAACGTAAGGAGAGATGGGCGGAAAATAAAGAGAGAGAGAGAGAGAGAAGGAAACGATAAGCAGGTAGTGAAAAGGAGAGAAAAATAATAAGGATATAAATAATGAATGAAGAAAAGAGAGAAATATAGCAAAATATATTAAGTAATTTGGAGAGACGAGTAAAAAAGAAAATAATTTCGTTGGGAAGGAATGGCGGAAGAAAATTGGATGAGAAAGACGGAAGAAGGAAGAGAAGGAGGCAAGGAGAGGAACGAGGTGAGAAAGTTAATAAGGAAAAAAAGGCGAGAGAGAGAATGTAGGGCAGTATTGGAAAGCAGAAAATAAGGAGAGTTTTTATGTACTGGGGATGGTGAAGAAGGAGGGAAATGTTGGAGAAGATGGGAGGTGGTGATGAATGAGGTGGTGATGACGGGGTAGTGATGGGAGGGGGTGAAGATGTGAGATGGTGATGATGGGAGATGGTAATGAATGGAGATGATGGGGGGCAGTGAGTTGGTGCGAGATGATGATGATGGAAAGTGGTGAAGATGGGAGGTGGAGATGATGAGAGGTGAATAAAAAAGATGATGATGATGATGATGATGAGAGGTGGTGGTGAAGGTGGGAGGTGATGATGGGAGGTGGGAGATAACGAAGAAAATGAGAGATAGGAAGTGTTGAAAAAGTGAAGGATGGAAATAATGTAGTAAATTAGCTTTTCAGTATTATTTATTTTTTTTTTCCTGCCGAAAGTTCACGTTATTCTGTTTAAATGTAACTTTACGTCCAAGAAAATAAAAGACAGCATTGTAGCGAAGGGATTTATTGAAGGAAATGGAAATTGGGAGAGAGAGAGAGAGAGAGAGAGAGAGAGAGAGAGAGAGATTAGAAAGGAGAGGAGGGGAAAAAGCAGCTTAATCACTTAACTTTGTGAGATTTCCTTGTGCTGGATAATACCACCAGCTCCTATACCCAGACAAAGAAGATCAGTAATCCACCAATTTTGTGAATGGGGTAAGGCGATTGCTTTAAAAGACACTCATTGTATATGGCTTCGTTGTGTTAAATATATCTTCTGCATTGAGAGAAAGTCCATATCTTTGTTTGGATATGCTGTTCAAGTGTTAGAGGGGAGGGGAAGGGAAAATGGAGGGAAATTTAAAAAACAAAGGAGGCAATGAGAGGACTTTAGAAATATCGCTCAGTATAGGAGAGAGAGAGAGAGAGAGAGAGAGAGAGAGAGAGAGAGAGAGAGAGAGAAAGGTAAGGGGCTATTGGAAAGGACTACTATAATGTACAAAGAAAAAACGATATTAAGAAAAGGTGAACTTAATAATATACACAGGAATGAAGGGGGATATGAAACTGACAGGAAGTATACCCCTTCATCCTGTGGCCTCTTTTATCTTTCATTCTTGCCATCAATGACCACAATATTCTTCTTACGAGAGATTTTACGAACTCCTGAGGTTAAATATGAGATGGATATAGCTATAACCCGTTCAGTACGAGTAGGACGTGCGGAGATATCAAGACTAAACTTAGCTAATATGTTACCTATTAGAAGAGGTTAAAGACTGAGATAAGGAAGAAGATAAAAAAAAGTTGGATCCCGAGAAAATCATAGAAGAGTATAAAGCGCCTGGGAGTTTATAAATCCATGGAAGGAAAAAGGCAATTAAAATAAGGTGTTGCAGAGCTTAGTTATGGAGGAAGGTTCCAAGCAGAGACATGAAGCTAGAAAACGTAGAATCCAGAATGGAGGTGAAGTTAGAGAAGGTAGAAACTAGAAATAGAGGTGGACCAAGAGGAACTAGAAGCTAAAAGTAGAGGTGAAGCTAGAGAAGGTAGAAGCTAAAAATAGAGGTGAAACTAGAGAAGCTAGATAAAGAGGTGGAGTTAGAGAAGGCAGAGTAAAATGTTCAAGAAGTTTGAGAGCATGAATTTATACTGAGGAAACCGATGAACGTTGGGAAAATGAAAAAAACAAAAAAAAACAAGAAGCTGAGGAAGTATTAGAATTTTCAAGATATAAAGAGAGGGAGATAATTAAACCAGAGATGAGAGCAGATTAAATAAAAATATGTACAACTGATGGAAGAGAAGACTTATAAAGCTGAGAAATTAATGAAGACAAAATGGAAGGAAGAGACGAAGCTGAAGAAGAAAGGGACTGGAGGTTGGAATAAGATAGAGATTTAAAGCAAGGAAATTAAATAAAAAAGAAGTACAGAGATACTATGCGGAGAGGAATGAAAGAGGACGCTAAAATTCTATAATCGGACTGTGGAAAGGACGAAGGAGAGAACATCCAACTATGCGAGAAAGGAAAAGGCAAGAAAAATTATACCGACACATGTTAACACTGCACATTGGGAAGATAATCGAAGAGGGTTCAAGTGGGTTCAGAACTGTAGCATCTCCCTAATTAATAACAGTTCAGTGCCGGAGAGGGGCGCCTTCAAGTGATGGCATCGATATAACAGGGCAGCTTCACTGTCCAGTTATGCAAAAGTCCCTCAGGTCTCTCCCTGTCCTGCAGAAGAAGGATGGTGGACTTCAGGAAAAGGTAACTTCAGCCTGCAATCCATTGGGTTCGCTTTTCAGATGAGCCTGGGACTACAACTACTACTACTACTACTACTACTACTACTACTACTACTACTACTACTACTACTACTACTACAGCTACTACTACCACTACTACTACTACCTCTACTACTACTATTGTTAACAACAACATTAATAATTCCATGTGTAAGTAGACTTCTTTAATATGACCATTCAAGGCACTGCTATTAACAAGACACAGATGAAAGGCTCTTCTGACTGGGGGAAGACGAGGCTGCTGTGTCAAAGGGTCCATGCAGTAGGGTAAAGAAAAATATATCCTTCATGGGGATTATGAAGAGAATGCAGGAGGGAAGTGACCAAATATGGGAGGAGGTGAAAGGCGCTCGAAGAAGGGGGAGCGGGAGAAGTGGCAGTGTCTGAGGAAGGCGGTGTTGCTGGAAGACTTAATTAAGGAAGGGAAGAGGTATGAAGAACGGAAAGCGGCCAGTTTATAGCTGTGGGAAACGCTAGTAAAGGCAACAGCTAGCACGTTAATTCAAGACTAATTTCACTGTTCCTTTGTTGTCAGTGAATGGATAGCGGAGTTTACGTTGAGAAGAGCTGGAGAATTAATTATTCTGGACACTGTAAAGCCAAGGGAATTGCTGGTAAAGGGAGCAGGAAGCAAGTTGATTCAAGGTTAACACCTAGATTCAAGGTTATTTTCATTTTTCCCTTGCTGTCAGTGAATGCGTAGGGGAGTTTATAAAGGGAAGGGCTGGGAGAATTAATTAACATATTCTGGACTTTATAAAGGGAAGTGGAGGTAACGGGAGAAGGTAACCCTTAGACTGAAGGCTGATTTCATTGCTCTCATTATCAGTAAATAGTGAGGGCAGTTTATCAAAGTAAGAGATGAGTGAATTAGTTAACTTATTTTGGACATTATTATGGCTGAGGGAAATGCTGCTAAACGGGTCAAGTGAAACGTAGATTCAATGTTAATTTCATATCTTCCTTGTTGTTAGTATATAGGCAGAGGAATTTTTTCAAGACAAGAGTTGAGGAAATCAACCCTTTAATGGTCTGGTCAATTCTAGTTTTTTTTTTTTTTTTTTTTTTTTTTGCTAATGTCAGACGATTATTTTGAACTAAGAGTCATTGGAGCTTGATAGTGTTAAGTGAGGAGAGCTTCTGAGTTATGAGTCAGGAGAACGCTGGTAAAGGGAGCGACTATCATGTTTTTTCATGGTTACTCTCGTGGTTCTCCCTTCACTGGGTTAGCAGAGGAATTATCAAAACAACAACTATGAAAATTAAATACTGTAACCTCACTTCAATGTACCCTAAAAGCATCATGAAGGTCCTTTCCTGGCTAACTTCGTCTTTGCATCGTCGTCTCGAGAGAGGATGAGAATTTTTTAAAACGAAGAGCTGTGAAAATTACATACAGATGTTTACATTTATGACATTATTAAGAGAAGCTTAGATGTAAAGAGGAAATTGACACTGGTGAAGAGAGGGGGAACCGAATGTGTGGAAGGGGGAAGAGGAAGACAAGAGAAGAGGAGGGCTGGTTGGAAAGAGAGAGAGATTAAGTGATAGTTTATACACGCATTAAATATTTCAGAATGAATGAACAAACTCCATTTACCGTTTCCTTTATTAATGACATATCTTAAGTTTCCATTGCATTAATATCAGTTTTCTCTCACATATTTTGGGGAAGTTTTCTTTTACTATAAAGCTTGGCTAATAGATGGCGCCAGTGCTGCCAAAACGCGGAAATATCGTCTGCTATGCAGATAAAACAGTCCACGGAGCTGTACACTAAGGTTGGGTGTGGACGCAGTAACCGCACCCTCACAAATGCGGATGAAACCATCCGCATCCCTTAATATACGCAATTTTACGTCGAATGTATAATAAATAAACTTATATCACTTAATCTTAGTAGTAGTATTACCCAGTGCGTTTTGTATATGGGTAATCATTGCATAATTATGCAACAAAATGCATAATGCAGTCATATCCTTCTGATAGGTTTTGCAGCTTGATGTGGACTGACAGAACATCACCATCTGACTGCTGGTAATTAATGTACAGCTGATTCTGTTGAGTGTTGCATATATGGTTATCATAGTTGCAATAGCATACATATATATTATTCCTGATGGGCAACTGCCCTAATTTGTGCATTCCTCCTTCTTCGTACCATTAGAGAAACACAGTTGGACGTGTGGGATGCCACCAGAGCGGAAATTTCGTGATGCCTGGCTCTGTGATGCTGACAACAGGGACTCGCTAAAGAAGGTTGACGATGATGTACATAAAGCCTATTGTCGGGTATGAACAGGTGGAGGAATCCCAGATGTTACGTGTGTAGTGGCTGGTTTTCAACTTTTGCCTTCCACACAGGCTTCACTTGTTCTCGTATCAGAAGCTGTTACTGCTGCAGGGGGTTGCGTTGCTTTTGAGCCGTCCCGCCACATGATTGCGTCTGCAGAGAATAACTTTTTCCTAGGTGCTTTGTTAAACATTTTAGTTTCTTTTTGGCAGAGGTTTGGCAGTTTATGGGTATATCTTTACTTAAAATGTTGAGTACGTCAGAGACGCTTTAATATATTTTTGTACTCATCTATTCTATATAAAGTTTTACATTTCTGTATTGGTATGTTGTACTGTACAGTATTTATATCCAGTGGGTTATAATTGTTTCATATATATATATATATATATATATATAAAATGTACTTGTTTGTAAATACAAATGGGGAGAGAATGGGTGTTTTTTTTACACCTTACATATTGTTTCACTTCGTATCCCCTTAGGCATTTCATTTTCTTCTATAATCCATTAACGAAAATGTAGCGCGGATATCAAAGGGCAGATGAGGCGTCAACACTGGATGGCGCTAGAGTCAATGATGAGAAAATTAGCATCGTTTTACTTTCCTGTCATGGTCCGAGAGAGACGTCAAATTTCGCTTTTCACATGTGTAATTAGGTAAAATTACCTCATCAGATAGAATTAAGATGTCATGTTATTGAAAGAGAGAAGAAATATAAGTAAGAAGTATGACTGTTGACGTAATATGCAAAGAGCGTACATATGAGTTAGTCTGTTGGCCAGCTTAGTTACCCGCCCCCTAACCAGCTGGCAAGCCCGGGACGCTACAGTCTAGTTTGCTTGCCTCCCTACGACCGTCACTGTCCTCAGTTTGTAATATCTTTGGGTCCGTTTATGTCCGTGTTTGCTGACTGTGGTGTAGTGTGAATTATGGACTGTTCAAGTAATACAGAATAGTTTAACGTAGGTCTAAGAGGAAGTATTGTATTTAGGGAGTAGTTCAAGGAAGAGACGAGCTTCTGATCCCTTCTCAGGCCGAGGGGAGTAGGCTATCTCTGCGCTCGCTAGATGTTGTGCCCCATGTGCAATGAAGAACCGACCTTGATATATAGAAAGGATTAAACACCTGTCCAAGATGAAGCAGTAGTGAACTAATATTTCACGCAAGAGGTGAACTTCTGTAACTTTGTCGAAAGCTTATCTCCGTATTTGCAAACTGGTGTGTAAAACAGTGCCAGTTGCGCAGAACTAACCAGACTACACTGGTAAGGTGAAGCACGGGTCTAAGATAAAGCACTCGTGTATTAGTAACTGTATTTCAAGTAGGTGACAAAGTTATTTAACCCTGTCCAGCCCACGTATCTCCTTATTCACTAATTGTGGTGTAATGTGTTATGAAGATCTGCCCAGAATATAGGGAAGATGTGGAATGATTTGTGAGTGCATTAATAGCCTGAGACACCGCTTGAGTATGACATACGAGTGAGAGAATTAATAACGTGAAACGGTTTCAATATAACGCACGACTGAGCGTATTAATAACGTGAAATATGACGTTATTATGACCCAAGTGAGCGTATTGATACCGTGGAATATTGGCATTCTAGTGAGTGTACTAACAGCGTAAAATACAGTTTTAATAACAAGCTAATGAGTATTGATAAAGTGATGCACTGTTTTATTGGCATGCTAGTGAGTACAAGTATTAATTACGTGAAACACCGCTTCAGTATGACATACTGGTGAATGTATTAACATGAAACACCACTCCAGTATGACATGCTAATGAGTATTAATGACGTGAAAAGCCGCTTCAGTTTGATATGCTAGTGAATGTATTAACGTGAAACACAGCTTATGATATAGAAGTGAGTGTGTTAATAACGTGAAACACCGAGCCAGTATTAAGTATTAGTGAGTTTATTATCAAGCGGAATTGGCGCTTCCTGGCTGATGAATGTATGGACGAAGAGGAGTAATTCAGCACACCTGTTCACAGGTATGATGTATATACATATTATTTACCTAAACTTCCAATTAACAGTAATTATGTTAAACTCTGTTAGGCTGGATTTGTTAAAGCCCGACCACACCAAGGCAACATTGTCGGAAATATGGTTTGGGACAGTGTAATCGGCGTCTGGTGTGGACTGTAATTGTAACATCGTTCACTCAACTTCTTTTCATGTTATGACAGCTGGTTTGTTGTGGTGGATCCAGTGGCAGTATTGTTGATGACTAGTGTGGCGTATAGTATTGTCAGTACCATTTTGATAGCCACAAAATTGCTGGGTGCATTGTACTGTACTGTGAAATGATCGAAAAGCAAAGCTGTCTCCCGCAGATTAGTATAATGTTGGTATAAGGTAAGCTACTTCCCGCAACTATGCTACCAAAACAGTGTTACAGAAACATGCGACGAGGATGTGGTTACACTTTTTTAACACTTTATCTAACAATGTATCCATCGTAAGTTTACTGGGTTGGCACCGACACGACTCGTATAGCGAAGGTTGTTGGCAACCGCTGTCCGGAATGTTTACAGAGATGACCGTCTCACTGTTTTGCCGTTATGGACTTGACCCTGACTTCAGTGATAGCACCGCCGCTAACGTACGTTGCTAACAATGTTTCCGTAAGGTGCGGACGCGCCCCTGGATTTATTTTAGTACAATGTAAGCTTTTTAAGCGTATAAGGGTACCTCAGCATGATTCTGACCTTGCACTAGATTTCTGAATCTATATCATTTCCTTGTCAGAAAAATGTTAGTTTAAGTAGTTTACTTGCGTATCGCAATGATGAATTATTTATCCATGTATTTATTTTATTATTTTATTATTTATTTATTTTTGTACTTATTTTGTTTGTCCATTTATTGCATGTGGTAACTGGTTATTTTGGACTGTATGAATTTCGTCGGTCTTTCATGATAACATCGTTGAATGTGTATCGTTATAGTCTATTCGAATTATGATTATATGATCTGCTTTACTGGATTACATACTCAGCTTACAAACTCCGAGAACTGTGGAAGTAGCAAGGAGGCCTAAGTTGGCTTGATTAATTTGTTTGAGATTGTCATTGGATGTAACTATATCGATGAAGCAATTTGGAGATTGCTTGTAAGAAAGTGAGCTGGAGCGCACACGTATGCTCGCTCGCGCGCGCGCGCACACACGCACGCACGCACACACACACACACACACACACACACACACACACACACACACACACACACACACACACACTACCAACTCATTTAGACTAACCACTGAGTTCAAATACATCCGTACACGAACGAACTCTACACTCGGACACAGCTGACGAAGTTGATCTAAGAAATTCAAATCACAGGTAGAAATACTCTGTTCCTTGGCATCAAGCAATAGATATAAAACATACTGCAGATAGAAAGTGGAAAAAAAAAATGTGTTTTGTGTTTTGTGTGTGTGTGTGTGTGTGTGTGTGTGTGTGTGTGTGTGTGTGTGTGTGTGTGTGTGTGTGTGTGTGTGTGTGTGTGTGTGTGAATTCCCTGTCTTTAATGTTATTGTTGCGATCTCCAGACGATTTATTTTTCAACTTTGCAACCATCTTAGTAACGAAAGGGCTATTGAAATTTACATGTAACCTCTTTAGTCTGAAAAGTCTCCCATCAATTGAATGAAATTGCCTGAAGTGAGTAAGTATGCAGTTAAAAGTATGTCATCGTACTGAGGTGGTTACTTCATATTATTATTTAGGCACATTCGATATAACAGATCTCTTTTTTTAGCTGAGGAAAATCGTCTGGAGGCATTAAACTGAGAATAAGCCATAATAAGGCGTCTTTTTAGTGAGGTAATTAATTTGTTTCCACCCCAGATCTGCCTAATAATCTCCCCGTGAGATAATTACCTTCAGATTAAATAAATACCCGTGAAATAAAGGGATCCCGGGAGATCAGCGAGTAGGAGGATTAATGTTCAGATAATTCCCCACCCACACGCACACACGAACGCAAGCACACACACACACACACACACACACACACACACACACACACACACACACACACACACACACACACACACACACACATCCACCTACAAGAAATCATACTTAAGACGCAAAATTTTCGTACGTTGTTAATGTAATTTGCAGGAAAAAAGGGAAACGAGAATCCAGTCTTCATGTGTCTCCAGTTCTTCCTGCAAAAACAGATCTTAAAGTACGACAGAAAATCAGTTGTAATTGTTTTTTAGAATAATCTGCATCCGAAGTGGTTTTGTAGACTCCGTAACACCTTTTCGGAATCGATTTATTCTGTATACAATATTTCAATTGTCTCTTGTATGTTACTGACGGACACTGTGTCATTATTATTATAAACAGCTTACCAGAAAATGTTCGAATATGCAAAATAAATCTCTTAGGAGGAGGTGTTACGATTCCTCCCATGCGACTTAGAATACTGAACTTCATCTCATTCCAACAGGCGCCTTAGATCACAAGACCGGCAGGTGAAAATTACTGGCAAGTAAAGACAGGCAAGTCCACGTGTCTCCATTTAGCCTAACCTTGACTTTGATGACAAACACACATCACTTAACGAACACATAACCCATCCGACAACAGCGTGCGTAGTGATAGTTAGTGATACAACAGCGGCGTCATCTGGTTTAATGGGCACAGCTTAGTTCAATGTCCCACCAAAACCGAGATAAAGCATTTTCATTTTTGCTCTCATTGTGTTTGCGGTATTACGTTGGAAAAAGAAAATTCAGGGTCAGCTTACTCCATGACCTTTCATCATAGCTAGACATTACATTTACTCACTTCTTCATCTCATGTTGGAGAGGGACGCCTTCACGTGGCGGCGCCGATATATCTGGACGTTTCCACTGCCATGTTATACAAATATTCCCCAGTTACTTCCCTATCCTCCGTAAAGTGGATGGTGCACTGCAGGAAAACAACATCTGAGCCTATGGTCCACGGGTCCACGTTTCAGATGAACCTGGAGTCACGAGAGTAACAGCAACCTTTCATCGTAACTCTTCACCTCAGCCAGGATCACTCACCTTAACGGTGTTTTTAGTAGTCACTCCTGAGTTTAATAAATTGTCTTGTGAGAGCCAGCTGACACCATAAACGGAATCACCCTTTTTGCGTGAGTATTTTTTTTTTCCACACGTCGGACGATTTAAGAGTAAAAGAGACTCCTCCGACTGAAAGAATTAGAAATAATAGCCACTATCAAGATCAGCTCGAGGAAGTCGTTTGTATTTTATTGTGGTGAGTGTTAAACGGCTGTATTCACCTTCAAAGATAGCTACTCATTTAGCTGAGATAATTGAAGACTTTTTTTTTTTTTCTTTTTTACCGTTTTGAGTGTTGATCACCTCATGCCTGAAAAATGTTGTCTAGCTGTACTTAGAACAAAACTCTAAACTGTCAGTGTTACGAAAGGGTACAGTAGCAAACAGCCATTAAACTGTATTCCACTTTGACTAGCATCCACCATAGCCATTCACCACACATCCACAAAACCACCCACCACAATCAACCACCTACCACAAACATCCACACTGTCACACACTCTATCCATAACCACAACTCGTACCTATCTCCTGGCCATATTTAATCACCACAACCATTCCTGTCCCCATCACAGCTACCCTCATCTCCACCACAACTATCCCCATCCCCACCACAGCTACCTCCATTCCCATAACAGCTATCTCCATCCCCACTACGACTGTCGCCGTCCCCACCACAGCTATCTCCATCCCCACCACAACTACCTCCATCCCCACCACAACTACTCACCACAGCGGACCACAGCTATCTCTCACGACGACCCTGGGTTATTGAAGTACTCACACATGGGACACACACACACACACACACACACACACACACACACACACACACACACACACACACACACACACACACACACACACACACACACACACACACACACACACACACGAACATAATCCACAGATCATTGAATGCATGACCTACTCTTTCAAAACACCATGTCGGATCGCGAGCTGGAAGCGTAGTGCTTTGAATGATTTATATTTCCTTAATTTTATGAAAGCTTAAAAATCCTCCTGTAAAAAGATAGATTTTTAAGATGAATAATCCAAATTTTCTTCCACTTTATTCCGTCTTTTTTTTTGTGGATCCTGTTGCACCCATTTGTTGGCTGGAGAAAAGGTTAAGGACTGATGATGATGATGATTTTTTTCTTTTCTCCCAGCATATGAACGAGCTCCCCATAGGCCTTAACTTTTGTAGAACCTCTTGAAACTTATTTAAGTAATACGAGTCTGGTGGGGTCTCGTTTGGGTTAATCTATATAGGTTTTGCGTTTCGATACGTATAGCACCAGAGACAGACAGACAGACAGACAGACAGACAGAGAGGGAGAGAGAGCCGATTGCAGCATCCATTCGTTAGCTTGGGTTGGGTAATAAAAGAGAAGGGATATCAGTATTGGATTTGCAGTGTACGTTCATGAATGCCACTTGTTCACTTTATGGTGTGTGTGTGTGTGTGTGTGTGTGTGTGTGTGTGTGTGTGTGTGTGTGTGTGTGTGTGTGTGTGTGTGTGTGTTTTCATCTGTTGTCAGTTCTGGTCTTAAGGTCATCTGAATATACTTCTAACTTAACCTTCCTTCCGACATCCGTATTTGTCTAAATTCATAAATCATCATCATTCTAATCATCATCATCATCATCACTAAAGACATGGGATTGGAGGGGATCCAAAATCAGGGCCAGAAAAACAGTAAAGCAGGAGAACTATCAAACAGAATGACCAGTAAAATGGCATTCTGTTTGATACGCACATAAAAGTCTTTCTCTTCAGGGTCACAAAAATATCCCTTCCCATGCGCACATAGCTCTATCCCGCCTCACAAAAACATCACATGAAAGAATTAAACCCGCATCGGAACATTTATTTATTGGGAAGATTCATTTCCACATGTAGGTAAAATTCTTGTTTCTGGATAATTCTTGGCACTTTGATATGAAGACGTACACGTAGATTACAAAAGGTACATACACATACATACATACACAATCCGTACATACAACCATACACGTACTGGACATATACACATACACTACACATACAAATACTCATGCACAGATTCACACAACAACCAAACACTCGCCCATCGGGCACATCCAGTTCAAACGGTACCACATGATTCACTTCTGTGTTCTGGTACAATTATAACCGAACTGAGCGCGTCTCTAATGGAGTTTTTCCCCCAATATATTCACCAAACCTCTGGAAGCTATTTATTTTCTTTACAATTCAATCCAGGGGGAAACAAACATTACCTTATTCTTCACGACTGCTGTACTTCTAACATGCCTGTGGTGGGTGGTGTTCCTGAGTTGAGAGAGATTGAGAATGTTCCTTTGCTCAAAATATATTCCCTTTGTTATTATGATTAATGGGGAAAGCAACGGACATGCCCTAAGTGGGAAGTAGAGTAGTAGAATTGGTGGGCAAGCTTTTATTCCTCCCATTACATTATTGAATTAATTGTTCCATATCTCACACATCCTAATTAAAGGCGGTGTCACGCGAGCAGTTTTCTTTTCTTTTTTTCGACATTTCCAGGCAACTTGATCATGGCGGGGGCTTTTTCAGGGTTGCTAGCTATTTTTCCTGACAAGTATGGCTGCAAATACTCGTGTTAAAGTCGTTCCTTAAAAGTTGCCAAAAGAATGTCACCAAGATACTACCGACAGGGGAAAAGTTGCGTAAAAGCTGACCGTGTGAGACCACTTCATCTGTTTCAGTCCTTTGACGTACCTTTTTTCTTTTTCTTCTTCTTCTTCTTCTTCTTGCTGCCTTCAGGAGATTATTTTCTACCTAAAACTGGATGATCCTTAGAGCTGGTGGAGTTAGATCCGTCCTTGCTTAACACTTGCACTCTCCTCCTTGTCTGAGAAAAATCGTCTGACAGCAGAAAAAATACAATACAAAATTGTCGCGGGATTGGAGAGCTAACTCTTACCCCTCTTGAGTCACCTTAGCTGCTTCAGTTAGGAGACTTGTTTCTTTCTTTTTTACTTATTTCTTGATTTATTCTTTGTATCTCCCGATTATTTTATCGAACTTTGGAGAGACCTTTCGAAATGGCAGAGGTAAATTTAGCTTTCAATACGGTATGTCCTTTATTGTTTAAAACGTGTAAGTTGAACAAAACGCCCCATGGTAGAAAGAACATGTGAAGGAAATTGCAAAGCCTGAGCGATGGAGTTAATAGCCTTCTCCCTTTACACCCCTTTAGGTCTTGTGCACAGTTCTTGTCAACCCTTATTTTTTTTATAGTTTCAGTACGATCGTAACATGGAGACAAATTTGAAATAATAGAAAATGTCCGCTTCCCATCCCTATCTCTTCTCACCTACCCTTCTCAATTATACACATATTTCTTTTTTCTTCCAAACCCTTTTTTCTCCTCCACTCCCTGTTCACGTTTTCTTTTCAGCTCATTTTTCACCCCACCTATCCTTTCTCCTCTTCTATTCAGCACCTTCCTTTTTTCTCCAAGCTCTTTTCCAATCCTCCATCAGCCTTCCACACCTTTTCCAACACCTTTTCTCTTCCACCATTTTTCCATCCTTCCTTTTTATCTTTTACTCCCTCTTCACTCCTTCCCTGCCCATGCCGTTTTACTTCCACCTCTTCCACTCTCCCCTATCCCTGACTTCCCTCCCCAACCCTCTTCCATCCCTTCCTCGTCTTCCCATCCCTCTTCCGCTCCTGCGTTGTCTCCCCCACCCCTGTCCTGTCTCCCTCTCCCCTCCCTCATCCCTCTCCGAGCTCTGAATTTTAACCAACGTCTGGCTTCCTCTCTCCCTACACCTTCCCTCTCCCAACTTTCATCTTTCCTCACCCCTCCCTTTGTCTCTACCTTTTCTCTCCCACCCTTTGTTCACCTCAGTATTTCCCCACTCCCTTTCATCAACTCTTCATTCCTCCCCCCCTCACCCCTATTTCTCCCCAACTTCTTTTTTTCTTTCACACTCCTACA